>NC_134536.1:133665757-133970757 GCF_050624435.1 Tenrec ecaudatus | reverse complement strand
AGAGAGAAGCTTATGTTTTCTTACTGGTGAAACAAAGTGGATGGAGTCAGCTACTGTTGAGGAGGCAGGATTTTTGAAATACTGCCTCTACTGTAAAAACAAACCCTTTGCCGTCCACTTGGTCGTGACTCAGGAACCTTACACGACAGAGTCAAACTGCCCACGGGGTCTTCCGAGGTTGTAAATCTGTACGAAACCAGCCTGCACAGCTTTGACCCACAGAGCGGCTCGAAGATTCAGATCATAGAGGTTTTCCATTAGCCGCAGAGCGGGCAGCCACCGCACCCCCAGATCTCCTCTTCCTTTGCTGTGATCAGGGTAAATCTAAAGTGACTCATACACCCTGTGGATAAGGTGAGTCTTAAATAATAGAAGAGGATGGCTTTTAACGGGTATTACATAAAAGATGTTCCATGCAGACAAGACGACAAGAGCAGGGGGCTCAAACACAGTCATGGAAAATGGGAGGCTGGTAAGGAAGTTTGCGCTAAGCAGCAACAGTGCCGACAAGCAAGCCGCAGATAAACACTGGCAGGGCTTTGCAGCTAGAATGAGGCTCTGTTAAAATATAAAATGTGTCTGAATTAAGCTGCCTCCTCAGGAACACAGATCAACTGTGTGGCTCCTTCATGTTCTAAAATCCTATAATTAAACCACGTAAGTAAGAAACAATGCCCTCATAAATTGTTGGACATATATACTGGTTCACTTTGTTGGAGGTCAGTCTGTCCTTGGTCAAGAAAGTAAATGCTCATTTCTTATACTCCAGCAATTCTGCTTCAAGTATTATAAGGCTGTGGTAGTTACATGATCTGGTATCAATTTGAGGATTAAGAGTGAAGGGGTGGAGTCTAGTCTGTCAATCAGATCATAGACAATGAGGCCACTGTGTGGGCATGGCCTTCTCCTGAGAATTCTGAGAACTCTTGTATTTTGCTCCTTGGCGGCGGGAGACACCATTCTCTCTAGGCTCACTCCCTTGAAGATGCTTTACTGACAAGACTCATGGCACTACGCTGATATATCCCATGCCTTGGGAACTGGAGGAACCACGTGGAGACCCCTGCCAGCGCTGAGATGCTTACAATGCCACTGGATCCAAAGACTTTCTACCCACTGGCCTGTGATTGTCCTGCATTCAGCATCATTGCATGTGTTTCGTTGAGTTTGAAGAGGACTTTAAAGATTGTTATCGGGCATATGGGCTATTATTGGACTTATGGGCTTGGACTGGACTGGGTTGCTTTCTTAATGTACACTAACCCTTTATATAAAACTCTTATATACATATCAATTTCTATGAATTTGTTTCTCTAGTCTACCCGAACTAACACAAAGGTTATTTATTGAAGCACTGCTTGCAGGTAACAGTAACCTGGGGGCATAAATGCCCATCAATATGGGGAGTGGGAAATAAAATTATAAAGCCAACATGCAACAGTCATTAATAAAAATGGTCTAGATCTAAACTTCTAACCTGAGATATAAAGAAGAGGTCTTTGTGCAATAGGATGTATCTATGTATATGTATACATGTCTGCATATAACATCATGTATCTAGAAAGCAATTTGAACACCAGTGAATTTCTATATCCACACACACAGAAAATGTATACACATGCCTAGAACATGGTATTCTTAATACTTTTAAATTAATATATTCATATAATTCCACATGTATACGCATATGTATATATACGGATGAAAGGGTAAGTTAAGAAGTATTGCTACAAAATCATAGCAATCTTTATCAAACAAAAGAAGGAAAATGTGAAGCTACTGCTTCTCCACATCCTCTACCTCGGTCTATACCAGGGGTGCTTCATATGTCAACAGCGATCTATTAGTCAATCGCAAATGTAGTGTGGGTAGAGATCAATCGCATGGCATAAAAGAAAATAGATGCAAGCCTATCATCAATCCCATCACTTAATTTATATACAGTGCAGCCAATCAGATGCAATCTTAGATGTCACACACATGTGCAAACAACTGCACTAAGTACAGCAAAACTAAGTTATTGCCAATTTTTAGACCTTGGTTGTTTTTCTCTTAAACATAAGAAAGGGCATTAAAATGAGTGGGGGAGCTGGACCAAGTAAGAAGACAAAAACGTATCACTTTCATACGGACTGGGAGATCTTGACACTACAAGCCGACATTCAGCTGAAGTCCAGAGCATGTCTCATGAACAGTTCTGGAACTTACTCGCAGAGGGAAAGCATGCAAACTTGAGAAAATGTGCTACCTCCTTGACTGCATTCTTTGACTCTACTGATTTATGTGAGTCAGTCTTTCCCCACATAAAGATCACTAAGTCCAAGTCCTGTTCCACCATGACTGATGAGCATTTGGAAGTGTGCTTGAGGCTGGCTGTCAGCAGCTGCTGTCCGAACTAGCATCCCTGGCTCATTCCATTCAGTGCAAGTCATCAGAGTAAACTTAGGTCATGACAAAAAATGTACATCGTTCATTGTGTTGTGCTGTGCAATATGGACTCATGTGGTTATACAAGGTACATAAACGTACATTGTACATATAAAGAATTCTCAATGCATTTATGAATAAATGTAATAAATATATTTTGCATTGTTGTAGTGGGTAGATGATTTTGACTTGATCATTTTATAAGTAGCTCACATGCTGGAAAAGTATGAGCCCCCCCTGGTCTCTACACTTTTCAAGGCACTGTTTCCATCTCCCTAACCCTTCCCCCAAGAATTCTGTGCTCACAGATGCATACCCAAACTTACCTGGCCTGGTTGGCCCTTTTCAGAAAAACAAATACTCAGTGCCCGTGCCCGTGCCAACTGGTCCCCACCAGCCAACCCCAGCAATTAAAGACTTGTAGCACAACACAAAACGCAGGGTAAATTGTAGGTATCTGCTCTTGCAGCCCCACGGGGTCCTTCCAGCGAGGCTTACACCATGTGAAAAGCAGTCTGGGTATCCTTGAAGGATTCAAATTGTGTTCCTTTTCAATGTTCTTTGAGTTTGTAGAACAAAAAGACACCTGAAGGGGCAAGAACAGGACTGCAGGGTGGACACGTAAGGTTTCCTAATGAGATTAATGTAGGACAGTCCTTGCTGCTCTGGAAGAATTAGCAGGCACACTGTTGTAATGTAAAGAAACTACTCAGTGTAACTCTACTGGCTTTTTTCTCACCAGGGCAGTTTTCAATTTTCTTAAAACTTCTTCCTAACAGGCCCCCATGAGCATGCTGTGTTCTTAAAAAAAAAACTATGAAAATTATTCCTTTGGAATCTCCAAAAACAGTCACAAGCTTCTCAGCTAACTTCTCTGCCTAGAATTGCACTGGCCCAGAAGATCCCGAGACGTCACTATTTTGTTTGGATCCCTTTCTGAAAGAACCCTAAGGAGACTAAAAGAAATGTATTACTGAGAGAATTTAAATGCAGCCACTGCGTATAGGAATGTTTAAAATAAACTTATGTAAGAACTTGAAACCCAATAGCAATACCTTTTTAGTTATCGTGTGTGTTCGTGGACAAATTCCATTATCTTTTAATTCCATTTTCTATTACCCCCCTCCCAAAAGTTTTATGGAGCTGTAACTCACATATCATACACTTCCCATAGTTCAGTCATATTAAAAAGTTGTGTATATAGTACCACAATCAGTTTCAGAACATCCTCCTCCCTCCTGTAGTCATTATTTGCTCATTTCCCTCCAACCTCCCTAAATCCCCCATAGTCCTGATAAGCCATTACACCATTTACTGTCTCTCTAGATGACCACCCTCCTCTGCTTCATATACTGGACAATGTACCAAAAACTCCCCAATAAAACCCACAAAAGCAAATAATATAAAATAAATGAAGACCAACAACATTAAACTATAAGAAAAACCTCTGTTGCGAAAAAAAAAAAAAAAAGGAAGAAATACTGAAAACTAGAACAAATTCAAAATGGATCAAAAGGGAGATCCCTTTGTGACCAGGCACATTTTAACCTAATTATATCTACCATAATCTTGTTTACAATAGCCTCTGTTTGACAGTGTGATTATTCATATCCCTTAATTATGGTCAGAAGGAATCCACCAGAGGCTTAATCCTCTGTAGAGACTCTGCAAATGGATGACAGCTCCCACTGTCATCCAGAGCCTTTTGTAAATTGGGTATTCACAATTTAATAATCTCTGATACCATCCCTTCCTTTGGATTTGGATTTTATTATTTATTATCCCTGAGTCACACAGGCTGGTATGCTTCTTCCTTGTGTACTGAGTTGATGTCTCATTTAGATGGTTGCTCGTTTGAATACAAGTCTTTAGGGTCCCAGACACTATACTTTTTAATAGCTGGCACCATCTGCTTTCCTCACCCACACTTTGCTGTAGCACCCATATCTTCAGTGATCTCGTCTTGAGGGACAGCATCAAGCAAGACCTTTCCATGATTTTTTTAAGTCCCCCTCATACACATACAAACACAGACACACGGTGCTATAAAATCACTCAGCAGTTTGGTGGGGAACAACTATCAATCTGCTCCCATAAAGAATACCGCCTAGAAAAACCTACTCAACGTGTACTCGACAGCATCTAACAACTGAGTATATGTGCCCTTGTGTATGCATGGCTTGAAAGACTATACACCAAACTGCTAACAGTAGTAAATTCTAGGTAAGGGAGTTTTAGAGATGGGAATATAGAACTTGGTGGGGAAACACTATCTAAATTCCACGTGTTTAAGTGCTTTTCTTATAAAATAAAATTTGATCTGTCATTTATATAAAGGGTATTTCAAAAAAGTGTTAAGTAGAGCTATTGAAAGTGATGAGATATTTACATTTGTTAAATAAAAGCATATTCTTTAAAAAGATGAAAACACTGATCAAGCGATTCTGACTAAAAAAAAGTGATTTCTAACTCACTGCACTTTACTGAAAAGCAATGTAAGATGAGATTGGTGAATACTGATGCAGACAGAATTTTAATTAAGAATAAACTTCTGTAAATTAGCTAAATAGATATCAAAATGTAAATTCCTAGAGGGCAGTGATTTGGTCTTTCTCCCTGATGCCTCACATGGCTGGGAATCAACAGGCAAAAATGACAGTAAAGTGAAGGATCTAAGGAGAGTCCACAAACTCCTCGTCATTACCAGCAATCAATTACAAAAATAGATACTCAAAATTATTTATAACCAAAATGTTTTCATAAGAAGTTCTCCTTCCGATGAAACATACAACCTTCCTCTAGTTCTTAAATACTTCCTTCCCCGGCCCCCACCACTATCATGATCCCAATTCTATCTTAAAAATCTGGCTAGACCAGAGGATGTACACTGGTGTAGATAGGAACTGGAAACAGGGAATCCAGCACAGATGAACCCTTCAGGACCAGTGGTGAGAGTGGCGATACCAGAGGGTGGAGGGAAGGTGGGGTAAAAAGGGGGAACTGATTATAAGGATATACATATAACCTCCTCCCTGGGGGACAGACAACAAGGAAGTAGGTGAAGGAAGACATCAGACAGTGCAAGATATGACAAAATAATAATAATTTCTAAATCATCAAGGGTTCATGAAGGAGGGGGGAAATGAGCTGATACCAAGGGCTTAAGTAGAAAGCAAATGTTTTGAGAATGATGAGGGCAACAAATGAACGTGACATACAATGGATGGATGGATGTGATAAGAGTTGTATGAGCCCCCAATAAAATGATTTAAAAAAATTAAAAAGTTCTCCTTCCAAATATTGAGGAAGAATTTGTTTTCTGAATTTCTACTTTATTAAGGTTATACTCCCTTAACATTTATCATTTTAAAAAATGTTTTCAGCAAAGAAAGCTGATGGTGCCCGGCTATCAAAAGATATAGCGTCTGGGGTCTTAAAGGCTTGAAGGTAAACAAGCGGCCATCTAGCTCAGAAGCAACAAAGTCCACATGGAAGAAGCACACCAGCCTGTGCGATCACAAGGTGTCAAAGGAATCAGGTACCAAGCATCATCAGAACAAAACATTTTACCATAGTAAATGAGGGGTGTGTGGAATGGAGACCAAAAACCCATTTGAAGGCCATTGGACATCCCCTGGCAGAGGGGTCTCTGGGAAGAAACGAGCCAGTCAGGGTGCGAGGTAGCAATGATGAAAAATACAACTTTCCTCTAGTTCCTAAATGATTCCTCTCTCCCCGCTCCATTATCATGATCCGAATTCTCCCTTGCAAGTTTGACTAGACCAGAGGATGTACATTAGTCCAGATATGATCTGGAGGCATAGGGAATCCAGGGTGGATGATCCCTTCAGGACCAATGGAATGAGTGGCGATACAGGGAGCATAGAGGGAGGGTGTTTAGAAAGGGGGAACCGATTACAAGGATCTACCTGTGACCTCCTCCCTGGGGGACGGACAAGATATGACAGGGCAAGATATGTCGGACAGGGCAAGATATGACAAACTAATAATTTATAAATTATCAAGCGTTCATGAGGGAGGGGGTAACAGAGCAAGGTGGGAGGAGAAAAATGAGGAGCTGATGCCAGGGGCTTAGGTAGAGAGCAAATGTTATGAGAATGATGAGGGCAATTAATGTACAAATATGCTTTACACAATTGAAGTATGTATGGATGGTGATAAGAGTTGTATGAGCCCCTAATAAAATTATTTTTAAAGGTGATTTAATCATGGGGTGGTGCTCTAAGATTGTACAATTCTTAATATTAATAGTTTCTCCTTGTGCTAGAGCAGCTGTAATTTAAATTTCATAATGTAAATGAAACTACAATTTCATCACCATTCTCACTCCCTCCACAATTATTAAAAGATGACATGCCAAAAATGAGTTATTTATAAGCCCTAAGATACTGCAGTCTTCTCCATAGAAACAATGCTACAGTATCTGGGGGCCAGCCCACAAATGCCTATTTATTCCCAATGTGCCAACAGGGCTGGAATTACTAGGGAAACTAACCACAGATGAGTAACAATCTGGAGGAATACAGGGTTTCCATCTCAGAAGATAAAAAATAATTTAGTAACTGTCTAGTCATAGCTGTGTAAACAAGGGAGTCACCAAGGTCCCACTGGAGCTGAACTGGCCAGTACGGTAGCCACTTGACATATGTAACTACTGATCATTTAAAATATGGCTAGTCCAAATCAAACCATGTTCTAAATGTAAAACACTGTATGCCCCCCAAAAAAACAAAACCACACCCCACTGCCATCAAGGTGATGCTAACAGCACCCCCCTGGTATATTCCGAGATTGTAACTGTTTATAGGAGTGGAAAGCCCTGTCTTTCTCCAGGAGAGCAGCTGGTGGTTTCAGACTGCCAACCCTGAGGAACGTAGCCCCTGGTGACATAGTGGTTATGTTCTGGGCTGCTGCAGTTTGAAACCACTCTGCAGAGAAAGACGGGCGTTCTACTCTGGTAAAGAGACAGCCTCAGAAATTCTGAGTGGCGATCCTACCTTGTCCTAGAGGGTCTCCATGGGTTGGCAATTGACTGGGTGGCAGTGAGTTTGGCTTCTGTGTGTCAAAGACAATAAAAATCCCAAAATAATTTTTATATTAACTAAATACTGAAATTTTAATATTCTGGAAATGCTGAATTGGATTAATAAAATACAAGGGCCCTCAAAATGTTTCTGGGGGAAAAGAATTAGCTTTTCATTCCATTTCTTACTCAAACTTTTTGAAGTCCCTCATAAATTGCTAAATTAATTTCACATAATTCCTTCATAGGGTCCCCAAGAGTTTGGATTGACTTGATGACTACTGGTTTGTTTTTGCTATTGTTTCATTTTTCTATCCTTTTTAAAACAACACTACTGAAAAATTTTAAATTCAATACATGATTTGCCTTGATAGTCCATATTTAATATTTCTAGTAGTACTGCATTAGGAAATGTCTTCAGAAAAGTAGTAAAGAGTCATTGTTAAAACCTTAATAACCAAACTGGCAGTGTCTGGGTTCAACTTTTCAACACAGTTCTGGATCATCTTTTAAACCTACTTTCTGTAACAGGTAGGTAATGGTAAAATGCTACCACGGAGGGCTTTTCGTAGAATTATGTGAGAAACACTAAAACAATGGTGCCTGGCACTTAATAAGTGCTCCTTAAGTTTTTACCATTACTATCAACGCGATGCAGAAGCCCTGGTGGCATAGTGGTTGTAGGCTGGGCTGCTAACAGCCAGTCCAGCAGTTCAAACCAACACCTACTCTTTGGGAGAAAGACAGGGTTTTCTTCTCCCATAAACTGTTATAGTCTTGGAAACTCACAGGGGCAGTTCTACCCTGCCCTACAGGATCACTGTAAGCCAGCACCATCTCAATGGCAGTGAGTTTGGTTTTCAGTTTGGGTATCAGTACAATAGATAGCTAACCACTACTATTAGAGGGTGGACCCAAATGCAGGCAGTTCAGGGTGAATACTCCCCTTGTATCAAACAGAGTAGACCCATGAAAAATGGATCCACTAGGTGATATGCTTAAGAGCCTAACACAGGACACAGCCCATGTGGAAATGGCAACATTCTGAGTTTTTCCAGGGCACTGTTTTTTTAAAGCACCCTTTATGAAAGGTTTAAGCTACTTTCTAATTATTTTTCTTGAGTTTTCAATCACTGTGTAGAAGGCACTGGGATAGGAACTCTTATTAGGGAAGAGGCTGTGTTTTCAGCATTCTGAAGTCCGGAATTCTTTAAACTGTTGATTGTGATTTTCAGAGCAGCTGATAATAGTAGCCAGGCACCATCTATATCTTCTCATCCCAGGGTTGGGGAGGTTTGCAAGGTCTATTAGTTCATTTTCATCACTCTTTCCTCTGGACCAGGAGAGACCAATAGTTGAACTTCAGGTGCTGCTTATGAGCTTTCAAAAACATTTTCTTTCCATATAAACTCTTATCAGGAATACACAGCTAAGAAACATGGTCACTCATGAAGTAGTGTAAAGACTTTGGCCTAGACTGGGAGACCTGGGCACTGCTTCTCCTACCAGCAAGTCAGCTCTCCTCTTTGGCTGTTGGTAACCTCAGTTGGAAATCAAACCAACAAAATTCAAACTCATCGCCATGGACTCGGTTCTGATTCCTAGCGACTCTATAAGGCAGCGTAGAAAAGGTCCCTGGACAGCACCGGAGACACAGTGTGGGAATTGCACCTGACCTGATCCCACCACACCGAGGCAAAGCACTGGGGGAGTGCAGCGGAACAGCAAGGGAATGGAGTGGCAAGGTCCCCAGGGAATGCTGAAAGTGGACTTTGGGGCCAGGGCGTGGTGCCCCAACAGACTGGACTGGAAAACGCTCCTAAGGGCCAGCAAAGATCCCTGAACTAACTACAAGCTTTTCTCTTGTGAACTGTTTTGTTCTGTTCTTTTTCAGTGGTTTGTTTTGGTTGTTTTGTTGTCTGGTTGTATACTGTTGCTTTGTGTTCCTCTGTCTAGTTTTCGTGCATGTTAGTGACTCTACAGGTCTGTCTGAATAGGACAGGCTGGATGAACTATCTGGATGAAAAACAACGGGACCGACAGTTCCGGGGGGACTTGGGGTGGGGGGTAGGGGAGGTAAGGAAGTGGTGTTAACAAACCCAGGGACAAGGGAAAAACATGGGACCCCAAAGGGTAGAGAAGGGGGAGTGGCAGGCCTGGTGGGAAATGATCAAGGGTAAGGTTGCTTAGAGAAGAGGTATACTCTAGCCCAGGTGGCGATGAAGCATGGTAGTAGGGCAGGAGGAAGGTCAAGGGAGATGGAGGAAAAAGCTAGGAGTCAAAGGGCATTCATGGAGGTCTAGACAAAGACATGTACATGCAAATATATATAGGAGGTTGGGGAAATAGATCTTTGTGTCGATATTTATAGGTCAAGTATTAAGGTGGCGGAAGGACCTTGGGCCTCTACTCAAACACTCCCTCTATGCATGAATACCTTCTTTTATTAAATTGGAACTCTATGATGCTCACTCTCCCGACACAACGGCTGGAGCCAAAGTGGGTGAACAAGTAAATGTGGTGAAGAAAGCTGATGGTGCCCGGCTATCAAAAGAGATAGCATCTGGGGTCTTAAAGGCTTGAAGATAAACAAGCGGCCACCTAGCTCAGAAGCAACAAAGTCCACATGGAAGAACACACCAGCCTGTGTGATCGAGTGGTCCCAAAGGGATCAGTTACCAGGCATCAAAGAACAAAAAATCATATCATTGACTGCACACCTCCATGATAGGATCGCTGAAGACAAATGGGTGCATAAGCAAATGTGGTGAAGAAAGATGATGGTGCCCGGCTATCAAAAGAGATAGTGTCTGGGGTCTTAAAGGCTTGAAGGTGAACAAGCGGCCATCTCGCTCAGAAACAAATAAGCCCACATGGAAGAAGCACACCGGCCAGTGCGATCACGAGGTGCCCAAGGGAGCAGATATAAGGCATCATGCAAAAAAAAAAAAAAAAAAAGATATGTGTGTGTATGTATGTGTATATATGTGTATATGTATATATGTATGTGTATATATATATTATATTAAATGAAGGGGGAAGTGCAGAGTGGAGACCCAAGGCCCAAGTGTCGGCCAATGGAGATCCCCTCATAGAGGGGCTTAGGAGAGGAGATGGGTTAATTAGGGTGTGAGGTAGTATCGATGAAGAACACAGCTTTCCCCCAGATCCTGGATGCTTCCTCCCCCAACTACCATGATCCGAATTCTACCTTGCAGGGCTGGATAGGACAGAGGCTGTACACTGGTACATATGAGGGTTGGAGGTACAGGGTATCCAGGGTGGATGATACCTTCAGGACCAAGGGCGTGAGGGACGATGCGGGGAGAGTGGAGGGTGAGTGGGTTGGAAAGGGGGAACTGATTACAAGGAGCCACATGTGACCTCTTCCCTGGGAGAGGGACAGCAGAGAAGGGGGGAAGGGAGACCCCGAATAGGGCAAGATATGACAAAATAACGAGGTATAAATTACCAAGGGCATATGAGGGAGGGGGGAAAGGGGAGGGAGGGGGGGAAAAAAAGAGGACCTGATGCAAGGGGCTTAAGTGGAGAGCAAATGCCTTGAGAATGATTGGGGCAGGGAATGTATGGATGTGCTTTATACAATTGATGTATGTATATGTATGGATTGTGGTAAGAGTTGTTGGAGTCCCTAATAAAATGTAAAAGAAGAAAAGAGAAAAAAATGATTAGGGCAAAGACTGTACAGATGTGCTTTATACAATTGATGTATGTATATGTATGAACTGTGAAAAGAATTGTATCAGCCCCAATAAATTGTTAAAAAAAAAAAAAAGAAAAGGTCCCTGGAAGTTTTCGCGACTGTAACTCTTTACAAAAGTAGAAAGCCCCATCTTTCTACCATGGAGCAGCTAGTGGCTTCGAACTGTAGACCTTGCAGATGGCAGCCCAATGTATAACCACTACACCACCAGTGCTCCTTGTAAATCAGAAGGAAAAGTTAATTGACCTCTGGAGTCCTGACTATAAATACTCTCCTCTGTTTCCCAAAAGGTTGCAGAACCCGAATGGCTACACAGAATACCCCCATCACTACCCCTACTAAAAAAAGGAAAATCCAAATTAAGCATGGACACTGCTTGCTCCATCTTGTTCCATCTGTACTGCAAGTCAGGAATATGGAAACTGTATGTTTTCTGAGATGTCAGTATCTTCTCTCATAACTCGAAACCTTATACCACTGGGACTTTTCATAGCCTCCATATCGGGATAATTCTGCCTCTTCAAGGCTTAGAACAGGTTTCATGCCCTCAGCAAGAGCTGTCATTGAGCTGCCAATCTATGCTCCTGGATCATCACCTGCTTCCCTCTAGCAAGGCCTAGCTTACACTATATTGTGATTTTTGTTATTGACTTGTCTCTACTACTAGTTAGTAAGCTCCCACAGGACAATGAGCACGACCATGCCTCAGTCTTACTCATCTTTGCATGCCCAGCACCTAGTACAGCATCTGGCACTTATAGAATCTCAAAACTAACAAAGAGGCCATATCTCGTATTAAGAGATCTCTTGTCTGAATTCCTGACTCATATAGCCCACTGTCTACACTTTGCCTTTCAAAAGGAATCCTGATAAAGCAGTGGTTAAGCACTTTGTTGCTAACCAAAAGACCAGCAGTTCAAACACACTAGCCAGCCTTTGAGGGTACAAAGCTGTGGCAGCCTGCTTCCATACAGATCAGAGCCTTCAAACCCTTGTGGAGAAGCTCTACTCTGTCCTACAGGGTTTCTATGGGTCAGAATCACCTCAAATGCAACATATACATTACACTTCCACTTGGTTATTTCAAAGGGACCTCAAAACTCAATTCAGACTCTACATCACCCCTCATGCAGTGTTCTGTAGAATTGGCCTATCATCAAGACAGCTGTGGAAGCCTAAATTACACTTACCTCTACCTCACCTCCCATCCTTAACTCATCAGCAAGTTTCTCACTTTAACTTCCTGAATAGAACTCCTTACAGCTTCTGTCCCATCATCTTAGTCCACTCCCCCTTTGTCGTTAAGACCATCAAAATAGCTCCTAACTGATCTCCCTGCTCCACTCTGGACTCCCTCCAAACACCCTTCCACCAACAGGCAAACTGTAGTTGTCAAGCCATAAAACTGACTGAGAACATTTTCTTCAACCTTCTCTCATCTCTCAACTCAACTTAAAAAACTTCAACGGCTTCCAATGGTTCTTAGAATAAAGGAAAGAATTTAAGTGGTGCTTTCAGACCTGGGAATCCAGCCCCTGCCTAACCACATTTCCCCTAGCATTCCATTGGTCATTTTTAGTCCCTGGCACTTCACAAGTTGTTTTATGCCACATGGACTTGAGAGGAATTGTTCCCTTGCCTGGACCACTTTTTCACAATGAACTCCCGAGGGACAGCTCAGGTTCCTCAAAGCAACCCTGCTTGACCTCAGTTTAGACAAGGTCCTTTGTCATGTGCATTCATGTGACAGATTACATTCTTTTTCTTCACAGAATTCATCTCGTTTGAATTTATACATTTTCCCCACCTCTACAGGCCATTGCTCTAAACAGATCTTTATAAAATGGAAATGAAACCAGTCATTCTCTTTAATGCCTTCCTATCGCACTTTAAATAAAAATCAAAAGCTCTACCAAGGCCTAAAAGGCAACACAGGAGTTGTCCCCTTACCACATCACTGAACTCATCCGCTATGAGCTCTTTCTTAGGCATTCTGCTCCACTCACACTGCCTTGCTGTTCTTAAAACACAGCCAAGCATATTCCTGGGGACAATGGGAGAATTCTCACCTCCCATGAAGAAGATGCAGTTGTGATTCTCAGTCAATGACCTTCAAAATGGAGGCTGTGCATTACTATGATGCAGAGCTGCCAGACTAAGATAGACTAAGGGGAAAAGTCTAGCAATCTACTTCTGAAAATAATAGTCCCATACATCACAACAGTCTGATCCCATGTTGTATGGGTATAGTCACCATGGCAGGTGAAGGTGGGTGACAGCAGCCAACAATTTATTCCTTACTTGGGGAATCATTATACTGGATATACTCGAATATAAGCCGACCCGAGTATAAGCCGAGGTACCTAATTATTACCTGGGAGACCAGAAAAGCTGATTGACTCGACTATAAGCCTAGGGTGGAAAATGCAGAAGCTATTAGTGAGTTTCAATAATCAAAACAAATGAAAATAAAATTACTAAAAATTGAGACATCAGTGGGGTAATGTATTTAAATATTTATTTTAAATAAAAAACATAAACAAAGGACAACAAGTCATTTAACAGTGGTAAACCAGCAAAGTAAGTAGAAAATAGGTTCAACAAAAACAATGAGGTATCAACAATGATACCTTAAGAGTACTATTCCCTGAGCTCAATCAGCAACCAAGCTAAAATGTAAAGAGTTAAAATCCTTCAAAACTGAATTTCTCGGTTGTACACTGGTACATATGAGGGCTGGAGGCACAGGGAATCCAGGGTGGATGATACCTTCAGGACCAAGGGTGTGAGGGGCGATGCTGGGAGAGTGGAGGGTGAGTGGGTTGGAAAGGGGGAACTGATTACAAGGATCCACATGTGACCTCCTCCCTGGGAGAGGGACAGCAGAGAAGGGGGGGAAGGGAGACTCCGGATAGGGCAAGATATGACAAAATAACGATGTATAAATTACCAAGGGCACTTGAGGGAGGGGGGAGCGGGGAGGGAGGCGGGAAAAAAAAGAGGACCTGATGCAAAGGGCTTAAGTGGAGAGCAAATGCTTTGAGAATGATTGGGGCAGGGAATGTATGGATGTGCTTTATACAATTGATGTATGTATATGTATGGATTGTGATAAGAGTTGTATGAGTCCCTAATAAATTGTAAAAAAAAGAAAAGAGGAGAAAAAAAAGAAAATGATTAGGGCAAAGAATGTACAGATGTGCTTTATACAATTGATGTATGTATATGTATGGACTGTGATAAGAGTTGTATGAGCCCCTAATAAATTGTTTTTAAAAAAAGCAACAATAAAAAAAACAACTGCAGAGGGGGGAAGTGCAGAGTGGAGACCCAAGGCTCAAGTGTCGGCCAATGGAGATCCCCTCATAGAGGCGTTTAGGAGAAGAGATGGGTTAATTAGGGTGCGAGGTAGTACCGATGAAGAACACAGCTTTCCCCCAGATCCTGGATGCTTCCTCCCCCCAACTACCATGATCCGAATTCTACCTTGCAGGCCTGGATAGGACAGAGGCTGTACACTGATACATATGAGGGCTGGAGGTACAGGGAATCCAGGGTGGATGATACCTTCAGGACCAAGGATGTGAGGGACGATGCTGGGAGAGTGGAGGGTGAGTGGGTTGGAAAGGGGGAACTGATTACAAGGATCCACATGTGACCTCTTCCCTGGGAGAGGGACAGCAGAGAAGGGGGGAAAGGAGACTCCGGATAGGGCAAGATATGACAAAATAACAAGGTATAAATTACCAAGGGCACATGAGGGAGGGGGGAAAGGGGAGGGAGGGGAAAAAAAAGAGGACCTGATGCAAGGGGCTTAAGTGGAGAGCAAATGCCTTGAGAATGATTGGGGCAGGGAATGTATGGATGTGCTTTATACAATTGATGTATGTATATGTATGGATGGTGATAAGAGTTGTATGAGTCCCTAATAAAATGTAAAAAAAGAAAATAGGAGAAAAAATGATTAGGGCAAAGAATGTACAGATGTGCTTTATACAACTGATGTATGTATATGTATGAACTGTGACAAGAATTGTATGAGCCCCTAATAAATTGTTAAAATTTAAATAAAAATTAAAATTAAAAAAAAACACCAAAAAAAAAAACTGAATTTCTCATCATCATCCGTATCCCAATGCAGAGCTTTAGCTGCTATGAGGTCATCATAGACGCTGTCCTCACTGGGGTACCATTGGCCCATGTATAAGCCAACCCCAGTTTTTCAGCACATTTTTTGTGCTGAAAAACTCAGCTTATACACGAGTATATACGATACTTACCTTCTTCTCCTGGAATGCTGCTGTGGTATAGCAGTTATGAATTGGGCTTCGGTCCTCAAGGTCAGCAGTTTGAAACCACCAGCTGCTCCTCAGGAGAAAGATGAGGCTTTCTATTCTCATAAAAGAGTTACAGCCTCAGAAACCCACAGGGCAGTTCTACCCTGTCCTATAGAGTTGCTATGAGTTAGGATCAACTTGATGGCAATGAACTTGGTTTGGCCTGGATTGCTTTGTTCCTACAACTCCACACTGCCAGCTCCTCACCACGCAGGTCTCTGCTCCCTCATCCATTCTCCCTAAAAGCACACACACTCTGGTTCCACTTTTACTCAATCTTATTTTCTTCACTGCATTTACCACTAGAAGATGACCTTCATAAGAACAAGGCCTTGATCCTGCTGACCTCTTAGCCTCTGTCCCTAGGAAAACCTGGCACACAGCAGACATGCAATACCTGTTGTGAATGCCGAAAATAACCAGGATGGCTCTAGTGCAAACCACTGAACGTTAGTGGCACAGTTTAGAGAGAGCTATATGGAGATTGGAAACTGCCTTTACTCCACTCTCTCCCTCCCCCTTCATTTGCTCCCGTGTGCTCTGATCAGACACGTCCCTCTCCCTGAGCTGTAGCTTCAGTGCTGTCCTCTGAAGTGAATAATGAGAGCAGCGATAATGGGAGGGGAAGGGAAGGTGGGGTAGAAATGGGAAACCCATCACAAGGATCTACATATAACCCCCTCCCTGGGGGATGGACAACACAAAAGCGGGTAAAGGGAGAGTTGCACAGTGTAAGACATGGAAAAATAATAATAATTTATAAATTATCAAGGGTTCGTGAGGGAGACGGGTGGGGAGGGAGAGGAAAATATGAGAAGCTGATACCTAGGGCTCAAGCAGAAAGCAAATGTTTTGAGAATGATGATGGCAACAAATGTACAAATGTGCTTGACACAATGTGATGAGTTGTACGAGCCCCCAATAAAATGATTTTTTAAAGAATAAAAAAAGGAAAGTGGCTTTAGTAGGCAGAATTCTAAAATAATCCCCAAGGTTTCCACCCCTGCAGTTCAATTCCTGTATAATCTCTTCCCCTAGTCCCATACAGAATTACAGTCTCAAAACCCATGGGGTCAGTTCTACCCTCTCCGACAGGTCACTATGAGTCTTAATTGGCTCAATAGTAGTGAGTCTGGTTTTGCATGTGGGTGGAGTCTGTTGATATGGTATGATAATCACTCACATGGGGCTACAAGACTGCTATACAGACTACAAACAGAGTGTCTTATCAACTTGAAAATTAGTAAGCTGCCAGTAAGGTGGACATTGTGACTCGGGCCTCCTCTAGAGGCTAAGAGTGACTCACAGTCAAGAAGCAGTTGAGGACCTCAGTCTGTAAGAAATCGAATTCTTAAAAACAAAACAGGAAAAATAACTATGTATAAATTACCAAGGGCACATGAGGGAGGGGGGAGCAGGGAGGGAAGGGGAAAAAAAAGAGGACCTGATGCAAAGGGCTTAAGTGGAGAGCAAATGCTTTGAGAATGATTGGGGCAGGGAATGTACGGATGTGCTTTATACAACTGATGTATGTATATGTATGGATTGTGATAAGAGTTGTATGAGCCCCTAATAAAAAGTTTTTTAAAAAAAACAAAACAAAAAAACAGGAATCGAATTCTGTCAACAACAGTGAACTTGGAAGAAGACCCCAAGACTAGGATGAGATCACAGTCCTGGCCAACACCCAGATTTTCAGCCTGGCCACACCCTGAACAAATATATCTGTTAGGTAGCTTAGCCTAGGGAAGTGGGAAGTCCATTTACGCATGCCCAGGAGAGCCAGCAAAGGACAAAAGCTGGATTTTCCCACGGGTGGGCCCAGATGGGCGTTACACCTGGAGCAGCCCACCTGGGCCGGGTGATTGCAATTCAGCCAATGGGATCGACCTGGGGGTCGTTCACCACACCTCCCCTGGGAACCCTTAAAAGGCAGGGACCTGAAGGGAGAGGGGCTCTTGGTCTTTTGGCTTGTCTTGCTTGGTGGTCTGGTCGTCTTCGTGGGAGGAGAGAGATCCTTGCATGACCTGGGGCAGTGTCTGCCAGGCCGCATGGTCAAAGGAATCCTATGGGTGCCGTGTAAAACCTGGTGCTTCTTTGAACTTTCATTAAATTCACTTGGATCACGAGCCCGGCTTCAGCATGAAATCTTTCTCACGCAGAGCCAAGGACCAAGGCTGAGATTTAGGCCAGAGAGAGAAACCTAACATAAGTGTTGCTGCGTGACTTGGATGTACAACACCGCGTGTAACTGAGGAGTTCAGGCTGGAGTGCTCCGGCAACGTCTGGGAGATGGATGGCTCCTCGAGGCGACCCATGAAGACATCAGTAACATATTCCCATACCCCTCTCCTTCTTTTGGTGTTCGGGATTTTACGTCTGTCTCGTCTCTCTGTGCTCGCCTTCTTCGGAGTTTGCATGTCTTCCCCAGGCTGGACTGCTGGGAGGAAGCTGGGACGCTGTGTGCTGAAGGCCATTCCCCAAGCCTCTTTCCATCTCAATTGCCCCATGCTGATCTCCCTCTAGGCCGCAAGTGGCGGTCGCCATTTTCCGGACCACGTGAGTCGCGGGGCCATGGCAACATGGCACTGCCTGGTGTCCGCCATTTTTGCTACGGGTCAACGGAGCATGTGACCCTGCCAAGATGGCGACCACCCCTCCAACCGTATGGTGGGGCGGTGCCTGGTTAGCTAGCCACTCCTCCGGTTCCGGGAGCTAGGTCCTGCTGTAGTCCCGGAACCAAATGTTCCCCTTTCCCCGCTTTTTCCCTTTCAGCTTCCCCTGGTCTTCCAAACGTGCTGCGTTGGTGTTCTACCTGTGTGGGTTTGTTCCTTAATACCGGCTGGTCTTCCGGGGCCCAGGCCTAGGCCCAAGGCGTTCGGAAACCAGGCCCGAGTAACTGCTGTTAACTTCCGCCTTCCAGTGATGCTGCCTCTGACATTTTCTGGAATAGCTCTTAATACGGCTCCACCGCCAGGATGCTCCAGCCAGAGATCCCGATTCTTCAGAGGTTCCCGAGCTGCCAGATAGACGGCCCCTTCCCTTCAGAGATGTGGAAGTCTGCTCCTGCCAGCAGGCGTCTCTGAAGGCCGGGGTGCCACGCTATGCAGTGGCCCTCACAGTTTGGAATCTGGAAAGCGGTCAGACTAGAATGTCGCGACTGGTCTCTGACTCCTCCCTTGGGCGGGGGCACCTGCCTAAGGCCTCAGATTCACGACACGCCAGATGTGGGCGCTGAATCTGCGATTACCCAACCTCGAGGCATCGAGCTCTTGGTAATCTTCATGTTGTTTGCTTTCCAGATGGGACAGATCAGCTCGATACCGATACCCAGGGATTGCCCCCTCGGATGCATCCTGTTCAATTGGGAAAGTGGTGGGAGATGCCTATCCGGGGAGTGTCAGGAAGACCTGCCGTTAAACATTTTACTGAGCCTCTCAGATGTCTTTGGGATAACTTCTATTTTTCTCAAAGTTTTCTAGTGATAGCTGAATGTCCAGCTCCTCTCATAGGCCAAGACCTGCTGTCCAAACTGCACACCTGCAGTCATTGTGTCTGATCCAGGTCCCTCTAAAGCCTCCAGTTGTTCCTCACAGTGGAGGAGCCTCAGATTCCCCCACAGGAACTGTGGGAGCAGACGAATACTCCTGTGAGCCACTGTATGGTCTAAGGATGGTATTTCATCGCCACCCCAGGACAGATGAGGGCTGCACAGATGAGTCTACCTCAAACCCCTCACAGCCCTTAGGCCAGTGAAAACCTCCCCTCTGTTCCTGTGTTTATAATGAGCAAAGTCTGTGACACTAACCTAACTTCAAGGGCACTGCCACCTTACAATCTTACCCATGTCTCACTTAATCTGTTCACCTGCTTGTTTGTTTTCCAGTTCTCAGGTTACAAAGGCCTCTAAACCAAGTGTGCCAGTTCCAGGACCACCGCCTCCTAAAGCCACCTCGACCTTATCTATCCTGGGCTCTTAATGGACAACCCCTTCTAACAGAGTAGGAAGGGTATGGACCCAAAACCCCACTACGCCCTTTTGTCAGCAGGAAGCAGCTAGAGATGTCGTCGTCCAGTACCCCAAAGATTTGGGTCCATATCTCTGCAGGGGGGAATGTTAGGTAGCTTAGCCTAGGGAAGTGGGAAGTCCATTTACGCATGCCCAGGAGAGCCAGCAAAGGACAAAAGCTGGATTTTCCCACGGGTGGGCCCAGATGGGCGTTACACCTGGAGCAGCCCACCTGGGCCGGGTGATTGCAATTCAGCCAATGGGATCGACCTGGGGGGTCGTTCACCACACCTCCCCTGGGAACCCTTAAAAGGCAGGGACCTGAAGGGAGAGGGGCTCTTGGTCTTTTGGCTTGTCTTGCTTGGTGGTCTGGTCGTCTTCGTGGGAGGAAAGAGATCCTTGCATGACCTGGGGCAGTGTCTGCCAGGCCACATGGTCAAAGGAATCCTATGGGTGCCGCGTAAAACCTGATGCTTCTTTGAACTTTCATTAAATTCACTTGGATCACGAGCCCGGCTTCAGCATGAAATCTTTCTCGCGCGGAGCCAAGGACCGAGGCTGAGATTTAGGCCAGAGAGAGAAACCTAACATATCTATTTACCATGAATGAATTTCTGACCAACAGAAGCTGTGAGATCTAACATGTGGGTTGTTTTAAGCCATGAGTATGTGGTGTTATGAATAGACATCTAAAAGCAATGGCTATCAACCCTATCAATTACCATGGCCAATTTGGTTTTGTTCATTTAATTGTGGCAAAAGTACATGCATATACAACCACATATTTGCCGATTCAATAATTTTTAAACATACAGTTGAGTTGACCCAATGCCCACTTCTCATAATGTTTTATGTCCCATATTATTGGAAATAAAACTCATAAATTTATAACCTAACAAACCCTTTTCAAAAATTAGTATGCTTGTGATAAGAGTTGTATGAGCCCCCAATAAAATCATTTGAAAAAATCAATATGCTAGCTATAATATAAAGGGGGCATCTATAGAAAATCATTTCTAATAAAATATGTATTTTATCACCACACCCGAAGACTAAAATGTCCCCACAAATTTTCATAATCACTTCAAAAGAATCCACTTCCCTTGTGAACCTCTGCGTGAACCTCTGCTTGTCAGGATCAGTGTTCTTAGAACACATCAACTCCATTTTAGAGACTATTTCATCTTAAAATGCCTGGTATCTATAAATTGTATTTCTTTATCCATTATGTCATAAAGCATGCCTCTGAAAGTCACATCAGAACTATATTGTTATTAAAAACTTTTTCTAAAATGAACTTGTGAAAGTTTGAAAACTTCCTAATTTTTTTCTTTCCTCCTCAATTATTTATTAAGTACTCACTGAGTACATGATACTGTTCCCTGAAATTAATTTTCACAATTAAGTAGACCTTTAAAGCTTCTAATTCATTTCCCAACTCTCATTTTTCAAATCTGAACAGAAAATCACCATCATCTAGTGGCTCATTATACACACTATAAAATATCTCACCCAGCTGCGAAGCTGGCCATAGTAAATACGTTTTGTTGCTTTAATCAAGATTTATGATAATGTAATAATGTAATTTTTAAAGGCCACATGCCACAGTACTTCCTAAATTAATAAAAATACTTAGCACTTAACCTATAACACACTTTAAAATCATCACACAGTCTTGCAGGTAGCTATTTGCTCATGTGCCCAGGGCCAGTAACAATTGATGGAGAGCCTGCCATTGAAACTATTTATTTGATTTATTTTACAGTAGCCTTCCAAGGGCCACATACATAATGGGTACTCACTTCCTGATTGGAAAATAAATTACTTAGTCTGGGCAGTCTGGCAGTATTACTATTAAGTTATTAATTTACTGAGAGTAAAGTAATTTCATTAGTAGCCTTTTTATGCCCAAATAGCAAAACTATTAGTAAATATTAATTCACAGATTTCTAGAAAGAACTTAAGGACCATTATCACATTTTTCACAGATGAGGAAACTTAGAGACTTGTCCAAGGTCACAGGCATTCAGTGGCAGAGCCTGGCATAAGATAAGGAGACATAAAGTAGTGGAGTAGGAAAAGAAACAAAAACTTTAAAATCATATGACGTGGATTTCAGCTACAGTTTTCCTAGCTCAACACTATGAGCTGAGTGTCCTCATTTAGAAAATGAGGATCGGGTTAGTAGTTATGAGGGTAATATAAAACAATATGCGGGAAGGATATAAAAGAATACCTGATACTGAACAGTCACTCATGATATAATGAAAATTGTATTTCTGATTCTTTTTTTTAATTTTATTTATTTACTTAATCATTTTATTGGGGGCTTGTACAATTCTTATCACAATCCATACATCCATCCACTGTGTCAAGCACATTTGTACATTTGTTGCCACCATCATTCTCAAAACATTTGTTTTCATTTCTTTTCTATTTAGCCAAATTATCTTCTTTTTAATCGTTTTATTAGGGGCTCACACAACTCTTATCACAATCCATACATACATCAATTGTGTAAAGCACATCTGTACATTCACTGCCCTCATCATTCTCAAAAATTTGCTCTCCACTTAAGCCCCTGGCATCAGCTCATTTTCCCCCACTCTCTACCTGCTCCCCCCTTCCCCCTCCCTCATGAACCCTTGATAATTTATAAATTATTATTTTGTCATATCTTTCCCTGTCCGACGTCTCCCTTCACCCCCTTTTCTGTTGTCTGTCCCCCAGGGAGGAGGTCACATGTAGATCCTTGTAATCAGTTCCCTCTTTCCAACCCACTCACCCTCTACCCTCCCAGTATCGCCCTTCACACCCCTGGTCCTGAAGGGATCATCCGCCCTGAATTCCCTGTGCCTCCAGCTCCTATCTGTACCAGTGTACATCCTCTGGTCTAACCAGTCTTGCAAGGTAGAATTCGGATCATGATTTTTTGGGGGGTGGGGGGGGTGGGGGAAGCATTTAGGAACTGGAGGAAAGCTGTATTCTTCATCAGTGCTACATTGCACCCTGACTGACTCATCTCCCCTAGGTCCCTCTGCAAGGGGATCTCCAGTGACTGACAAATGGGCTTTGGGTCTCCACTCTGCACTTCCCTCCTCATTCACTCTGGTAAGATTTTTTTTTTGTTCTGAAGATGCCTTATACCTGATCCCTTCAACACCTCATGATCGCACAGCTGGTGTGCTTCTTCCATGTGGGCTTTATTGCTTCTGAGCTAGATGGCCGCTTGTTTACCTTCAAGCCTTTAAGACCCCAGACACTATATCTTTTGATAGCCGGGCACCATCAGCTTTTTTCGCCACATTTGCTTATGCACCCATTTGTCCTCGCGATCGTATCATGGAGGTGTGCAGCCAATGATATGAGTTTTTGTTCTTTGATCTGGCTTCCTTTTTATGAACTCAGTTCACTCTTCAACCCACTGGTCTGACTAACCACCTACCACTATACTGAAATCACTCTTACCATTGTTCATTGGAATACCCAACAATCATTTTCTTGCCTTTAACTTTATTGAATCTCTGTAGCATGTTAAATTCTTGAACAATTCAAGTGCTCTTGAAACTTAGAGACACTCCCTGCTTCTCCTCTTCTTTTTTACCTCTATGACTCTTCTTTCGCTGCATGAGAGTTGTATTCCCAGGGTGAAGGTTTCTTGAGTGTTTATTCTCCTGGTTTCATCTACTCATAATTTCCAAATCCCTAACTCTAGCCCAGATCTCACCTCTGAATTTCAGATTCATATTCATAAGAATGCAATATGATATGTGGCCCGCAGGCTACTGCAATCAACATACCCAGAACCACACTGATCTACTTTAATGCGTCTCTTCCTCCAATGTTATCTTAACTGGCAGTCCTGCCACAAAAGACTCCATGTTAAACATCTCCCTTGATTCCTTCCTCTGAGAGACCACACCACATCTAATCAATTGCTTAGGTCTTTTGATTTCACCTCTTAACTATTCCTCTAATCCATTTCTTAACTCTCTATCCAATTACATCTATTATAATTCAGGTTTTAATCATCCCTCACTTGGATTATTTCACCAGCTTCCCAACTATCTCCCTGCCTCCCATTCTGTCCTCCTTAATTTCATCTATATTTGGCTTGTAGAATTTTATTAATCTAAAATGAATATATAATCATGCTACTCCCTTGCTTAATACTTTTTTAATGATTCTCAAATTAAATGGCACTGGAGTCAGACAGATCTCTGAGCTCTGGAATCCACTCTCTACAAATCTTAGATATGGCCATGAGTAGATTAATGCACTTCTCTGCCCCTCCATATCTGATATTTGAATGGACCAGGTAGTTGTGAGGATTAAATGAGGTTATACCTTTATGGCACTTAATACTAGCATAGTACCTGGCTTAAGTAAGTGCTTAACAAACAGTAGTTATAATTAACATAAGTGTTAATGCAGGGTACGTGTTCATCAGTGAAGGGAATATGTCCCTATCCTGGAAACAGAGTTGTGACTGTACTCTCACTGCTCCAAAGAAGGAAAATGAACAAAGAACAAAAAAAATTTTTTTAAATAGAAAAAGTAAAGAGGAAATGTTACCTTCTTCAGGAAGCCTTCCCTGAATAAGCATTAGGGCTGATTACGTGGTCTTCTTAAAAGTACTGGACAGTACTTGTTCATGGCAACTAGGTTCTAAATTAATAGTCATCTGCATATATTTACAGTACAGCACGTACCACACTATGAGCTCTGATGGCATGATGATTTAACATTCAGCTGCTAACCCAAAGGTTAGTAGTTCAAACTCACCAGCAGCTCTGAGAGAAAAACTTGATGATTTTGCTCACTAAAGACTACTGCTTAGGAACTGTATGGGAGAGTTCTACTCTGTTCTACAGGGTCACTATAAGTCTGAATTGACTCTAGGACAAACATCACCACCACCACACTGTCTTACAAACATCTACTTCTAAGTCTGCATTCCTTAGTATAATTTTTTATAAACATGTAATGGCAGTAAAGAACTACTTGAAGGCCCTAAAGGGACCTTCACCGAACCGCCAATTACAAAATGGCAAGATGGCTTTATAGAGATACTTTTGAGGCTTGCTAAGAAATACCTAATAATGATGGCACTTATAAGGTGAATAAATGCTAATGAACCAACTTAGGACTGCCAAATAAGGCTCTTAGTAAAATTAAATTCTTATCATCCAAATGAGTCTGTCTTTGAGACATGGCTGTTATCAAGTAAACCAGGATATAGTACTTTCTAGGCATTAAAAAAATCTTCTGAGTTAATTTTGACATTATTTGACTTTTACATTTCATTCCAATTTTAGAATATGACCCTTATTCCCCTCACTCTCCCACTATGTAATTCCACTATATTCTCTTTTTCCCACCTCCTGCAAGAACAGAGAACCAACTCTGCTAAGAACTAAACTGAAAAAACCAAACCCGTTGCCTTCAAGTCTACAGCAACCATATTACAACAGAGTATAACTGCTACACAGGGTTCCCAATGCTATCAATCTTTCCAGAAGTAGACTGGCTCGATTTTCTCCCAGGAGCAGCTAATTTGACTCACTTATCATTCAATTAACAGTTGAGCGCTTAACTATTATGCCACCAGAGTGCCATCACCTGGTAACTAGAGTCATGGAATTTTGAGTTCCCAAAACTCAACTTGTTCTACCAAATTACTGCCAATGAGTTGATTTAGGGTCATAGTAACCTGGCTAAAACTGTCCCTTTGGGGTTCCAAGACTGTAAATCTTAACAAGAGATGAAAGTCTCATCTAGCTCTCTCAGAGCAACTAAAGGATTCAAACTGCTGACCTTGCAATCAACAGCCCAACACATAACCCACTATGTCATTAGGGCTCCTTAACTAGTTCTACCAAACCAAAAAACCCACTGCCATCAAGTCCAGGCTGACTCTCAGCTACCCTATAGGGCAGGGGACGATTGGCCCTGTGATTTTCTGACACTAACTCTTTACTGAAGAATTGGTACCCAGCTTCCCAAAGAGAAAGAGACACTGTTCTGCTTCAGCTGGCACAGACCAGGGTTCTACTGAGAAAAAGGGAGTGGTCAGAAGAAATCAAGCCCAAGCAGTTCTTTACCAGTCAAGGAGAAACTGAGAGACCCCAACATCTCTGCTACTCCTCAACCGATAGCATTTCTATCCTCCTTCACTAGACTTCTTAGAATCAGGGCTTGGGTCATAAAATTTGATTTAAGAATGATCAAAACTGTCTCATCTACTTTTAATGTCATCAGCAAAGGGTCACAATCTTTCCAGTAATTAAATCATCTAAAATTGTCCAGTGCATAAGCTTCCTTTTAAAAGAATGAGATAGACATCAAAGGAAGGGCTTGTTATGATATTTCAGTTAAAATATAGGTGCTTTAAAATTAAAACGAGTTTCATATGAATATAAAACAAATGCATCTAAAATATTTTACTTAACTCATAACCAGTAGAATATCCAGTAAGATGTTATAATCAGTTCAATGGAGAAGTCAAAGAACATACATGCGTATAACATAGGCAACTGGGAATACAGACAAAATTTACAGATTCAAAACTGGTCAATATCCCCAAGACAATAATCAAAAGCATTCTACTGGACAAAACTCATTTGACTCTTTAGAAACAAAAATCTTCATAGATATCAGACTTCTATAATGTAGAGAATTCTAAGACCAGGTGTCCTCTCATTGAAGCCCGCTGTGGATTTATCCGGCCCGCAGGGTGTTTTTGCCCCATTTGTTTTTTTACTTCAAAATAAGATATGTGCAGTGTGCATAGGAATTTGCTCATAATTTTTTTAAAAATCTATAGTCCAGCCCTCTAATGGGTCTGAGGGACAGTGAACTGGCCCCCTGTTTAAAAAGTTTGAGGACCCCTGTCTAAGACAATGAAAAGTGTAAATAACATATATGAGTGCGTTAGACAGGACAGTTAGTAATTTTCTATTCCTATTTCAAAATCTTTCATGGTCCTTCCTGACACATCCACACAATAGCTGCAGCTATGAAAGAGACCCACAAGCTCATCATATACAGCGCATGGACATGGAACAGATACTGAGATGTGATAGAAAAGCACGCTTCGATACAGTAAGTTTAGTAGATGGCACTTGGGTTGAAGAATAAACATAAAAATGCCATATGCACACACTGTGTCTGAAAGAATATGCAGGAAATTTTATTGCTTATCATCTTCTCCCTAAAGGCAGATCTTTGCCTATTTTGTCCATTCCTATATACCTAAATGTTAGAACTGTGTCTAGTATTTAAGAGGCATTCAATAAATATTTCTGAACCAACACATTAATGAACCCATGCTAATAGTGTCAATTTCCAGAAGGAGAAATGAGATAGCTGTAGGACAGAAATGCAGAGACTTACTTTTCACTATACATCCTTTTGTATTTATAAATTTTGTAGTATGTTCATAAATTACCTTAAATTACCTTAAAATTGATTTTTTAAAGTTCATGAGTTCTTTATTATTAAAAGACTTCCAGTCTGCTAGATGTTACAAAAATAACTTCTTCATAAGGTGATCTTGCATCTCTAAACTTAGAGGAAAGTACAGAAAACCACAATATAACTACTGGCAGGCATGACAAACATGACACTCATGCAGCTAATCTAAATGTTCAAAAACAATATTTTATTGCTTCATTCACTTAGAAAACATTTTTATATAATTTACTAAAGTTTGATATCTGCATACCACATGACTCAGTAATTCTTCTCTGGATATACATTAGGGTAAGTTCAGGAGATATGTACAAAAATATCATGGCTAAAAACTAGGCAAAATTAAAATCCAGAAATAACCCAAATATCCATCAACTGTAGAAAGGTTAAGTTATATAGTTTTAAGCAGAATTGTGGTAGTTACGTAATCTGTCGCAAATTGGATCATAATTTGATGACCTCATTTGGAGAAGTTAAGGAGACAAATCGCTCCCTGGAGCAGGACACACGTTCACTCCCTGGGAGACATTGCAGCTGACATGGAGCTACTTTAGTGCCCTGAGCTGGAGGAGCCAGTGCTGAGATGTTTACAACACCACTGAATCCATCATCCACTGGCCTGATCTTCCTGCATTTGGCATCATTGCATGTGTTTCATGAGTCTAAAGAGGAATTTTTGGACCAGTATTAGACATATGGGCTAATTGGACATATCAGACTTATGGACTTGATCTGGACTGGGCTGGGACATTTTTCTTATTATCCAATTGCTCTTGTATATAAACCTCTTTCTTATAAACATATGAGTGTCTCTAAATTTTGTTTCACTAATCTACCCAGACTGACAAGAATAGTATATAACAATAAAAATGAAGAAAATTAGCTATATGCAATTAGAACAAATCTAAAATGTGTAAGGTTAATCTAAAAAACAAATACTAAACATACATCATTAGGATGCCAGCTATATAAATTTCAAAATGGGCCCCAAAATATTCATGTTTTAAAGAAAAAACAAAAACAAGTCGGGACAGTGGTTAGTTTCAGGAGAGAGAGCAGTGATTAGAAAAGGCTACTGGAGGGCTCTCTGGGCTTTATAAAAAAATCAAACTCATTGCCATCGAGTCAATCCTCACTCCCAGTGACCCTACAGGACAGAGGAGAACTGCCCCTGTGGGTTTCCAAGACTGGAACTCTTTATCAGAGTAGAAAGTCTCACCCTTCTCTCACAGATTAACTAGTAATCTCACACTGCTGATCTTTTAGTTAGCACCACAACTTGTCATAATCCACTAAGCCACTTGGGTAATGGTAACTTGGCTGTTACTTTAAAATATTAGTGCTGAATAGTTATACTACAGGTTCTTTTCTGTATGTGTGCTATTCTTGGCAATAAAAACAAAAGTTTGTAATACATACAGACAATCCCCATGCAAACTGGAACCCAGGAAGGGGTGGTAGGGCTCAAGGGTCCTGGGCCAAAAATGAAGAACCCGAATAAAACAAAAATGAAGAACCCGAATAAAACAAAAAGGGAAGAAAAGAAAAAGAGGAAGCCTGTTTTCCCCTTTCCTGGGGCACCAGTGCCTGAGTCAGCTTGTTCCTCCCTTTCACAGCTTGTTCGTGCTTTCTCCATTTTGGCACATGCAATTTCTCTATCAGCACCAAGCGGTGAAGTGTTTTTGCTTTATGGTTTTGCAGACTCTACAAGGGGGCTTTCAAACATTCATAGGTAAATTCCACTATCTTTCAATTCCATTTTTCCACAAATTTCTTGAAGTCCTCTGGTATGCCCATGGTACATGGCCCCTGGTGACACAAGGGTTAAGCCATGAGGCTGCCACTCAGCCAGAGAAAGATGCGGTAGTCTGCATCTGTAAAGATTACACCCCTGAAAATCCTAAGGCCCTTCTCCTCTCTACTCTAGCGTCTGTCTACATGCGTCAGAAATGACTGGATGGCAAAGGACCTAATTTTAATGTCCACCATCCTCTGTATCAACTAATACCATCTAGGGAGCTTGGCAAAACACAAATTACTGAGCCCTCCTTTCTGAATTTCTGATCTAGAAGGTCTGGAGTTAGGCCTATGAATTTCCATTTCAAAGGAGTTCACAGGTGATGCTAATCCTCTACAGGTAAGGATCTAATGCTATAATCCAGAGCCAAAGCATGAGGGTTTCAAGAAGGTAAAAGCAATAGGTATGGAGACAGCTAATTCAACAGGCAAAATAAGAGGGCATAAATGAGCAGGAATTCAGGACTCAAAGGTTCTCAGCTTGGATGAATCATGTACCATTCACCAGAACAAGAAATAGAGGGGAAGGAAAAGCACATTCATCTAGATAAGAAATCAGTCTAAGGCTTGTAGAGTCTGAGTAACAAAACCTCAGGCACCTAAGCTTAAATGGGAAGCATGAATGGAATGAGACAGCATGAGAAGTGCTCTGAGAGTCTTATGTAAATATAACAAAACCCATAAAGTAAGCAAGCGACCTCCTCACAACGGCATTTGATGCAGCTTCTTTTGAAAAACCGATCTCTGTGAACTGATGGGAAGTGGTGTCCAGGATATATTAAGGGCTGAAAGGAAAGAGCAAAGTTGTATATACAGCACCTTCTGTGAAAGGAATAATGGTAAATGGATAAAGCAGAGACAAGTGAACATGCTATGTACAGGAAGGGGTTGAAATAGGACAGGATGGAGAGGGCAGAAGAAATGGAGTGATACATCTGAGTGTATCTTTGTTTTTGCTTTTGGTACCATGTTAATGTTCCACTTTAAAAAAGAACAAGAAAATCAACAATGATGGAGGAAGGGGAGTCATCACAAGAAATACATACAATCTACTGAACCCAACCATATTTCAAATAAATAGCATAACCACAGTGGAGAAAGAACTAGCTTTTGAACATAATATCTGGACAGTTATGTCCTTCAGGTTAAAGTAATGTAAAATATTGAACTCTAGTTAGTGGGTTTCTTTTCAGGAGACAACTTGGGTTAACTATTTCAACTTCCTTTCTGTATACAGTAGGGGTATACAGGTAAGTAAATATGCTGAGTCACCAAGGCAAAAGACTAAAGGCATGTGGCAGAGCAATAGGGGGAGGCAGAGCAGGAAGCTCCCGAGGGAGTGCAAAGGATAGACTCGAGGGCCAGAGCGTGGAGGACTGGAGGACACGCCTATAAGTCAAAAATCAGACCTTGATCTAATTACAGGTTTTTCTTTCTTTTTTAAATATTTTAAAACAAATTTTCTTTTTTTAATTAATTTATTCTTATATGGATCATTGGTTTCCTTTTTTGTTGTCATCATTGTGTTCTCTTTTGTTGCTTTCTCTTGCTATGCCTTGTTTTTAGGGTGCATATTATTATCTCTGCAAATCTATCTAGATAAGATAGGCTGGATGAACAGTCTGGAGGAGAAAACAACAGGACCAATGGTTCCTGGGGGACATGGGAGAGGGGGAAATGGGGGTAAGGAAGTGGTGTTGACCAACCCAGGGACAAGGGAGCAACAAGTGATCCAAAATTAGTGGCAAGGAGGGTGAGAGGCCTGGTAAGGGCAATGTAACCGAGAGAAATTACTGAAACCAAAATGAAGGCTAAGCATGATAGTGGGACAAGAGGAAAGTAAAAGGAAATAGAGGAAAGAACTAGGAGACAAAGGGTATTTATAGAGGTCTAAATACAGGCATGTACATATGTAAATATATTTATATAGGATAGTGGGGAAATAAATCTACGTGCATATATTTATAGGGTTAGTATTAAGGCAACAGATGGACATTGGACCTCCAACTCAAGTATTTACTCAACACAAGAACACATTGCTCTATTAAATTGGCATTCCACGATGCACACCTTCCCAACACAATCGCTGAAGAAAAATGTGTGCATAAGTAAATGTAGTGAAGAAAGCTGATGGTGCACGGAATCTGAGGTCTTAAAAGGCTTGCAGATAAACAAGCAGCCATCTAGCTCAGAAGCATCAAACCCCACATGGAAGAAGCACACCAGCCTCTGTGACCACAAGGTATAGAAGGGACCAGGTATCAGACATCAAAGAACAAGAAATCTTATCAGTGGGTGCCCACCTTCCCGATATGATCCCTGAAGACAAATGTGTGCATAAGCAAATGTGGTATAGAAAGCTGATGGTGTCCAGCTATCAAGAATACAGCGTCTGGGGTCTTAAAAGCTTGAAGGTAAAAAAGTGGCCATCTAACTCAGAAGCAACAAAGTCCACATGGAAGTAGCACACCAGCCTGTGTGACCACTAGGTGTCGAAGGGATCAGGTAGCAGGCATCAAAGAACCAAAAAATCCTATCATTGTAAATGAGGGTGATTGCAGAGGTGGAGACCCAAAGCCCATCTGTAGGCAACTGGACACCCCCTTACTGAAGGGTCTCTGGAGGAGAAATGCCAGTGAGGTTGCAGGGTAGCAACAATGAAACATAAAACGTTCCTCTACTTCTTAAATGTTTCCTCCCTCCACTATCATGATTCCAATTCTACCTTACAAATCTGGCTAGACCAGAGGATGTACACTGGTACAAATAGGAATTGGAAACACAGGGAATCTAGGACAGATGACCCGTTTGGGACCAGTGGTGAGAGTGATAATACCTGGAGGGTGGAGGGAAGGTGGGGTAGAAAGGGGGAACTGATCACAAGGATCTACATATAACCTCCTACCTGGGGGACAGACAACAGAAAAGTGGGTGAAGGGAGATGTCGGACAGTGTAAGATAGGACAAAATAATAATAATTTATAAGCTATCAGGAGTTCATGAGGGAGGGAGGGGGGAATAGGGAGGGAAGGGGAAAATGAGCTGATATTAAGGGCTCAAGTAGAAAGCAAATGTTTTGAGACTGATGATGGTAACAAATGTACAACAGTGCTTGACACAATGGATGGATGGATTGTGATAAGAGTTGTATGAGCCCCCATAAAATGATTTTTTTTAAAAGAATTGTAAGAGCCCCCAATAAAATGATTTATATATATACTGTCAGTAAGGGAAGGTAAGTTTTCACTGCCAGAGAAGGGAGCAATAAATATGTAACAAGGGACACTCCAGAAAAACTCTAGAATTAGAAGTACCAGTGTGAATTCAAGTTTTTAACGTAAAAAGATACAAAAGTAGACATAAATGTGTGTGGAAATCTACTTAACAATGACACCCCACTAAACAGTTCTTGATTTCACTCGATTTGATCTTAGCCAAAAGGCTGAGAAGCGATTCAGTTCTTGATTTCAAAATACAAATTTCTACCAAAAGAACAAAGTTTCTCTGGAGAAACAGTAATTCCAGGACTAGAGCAGGGAAAATACAAGCTGAACCTCGGCTGTATCTTGGTACTCTAGAAAATACAGAAGTGCTCCAAAATATAAGGAAAATATATCAAAAAGAAACCGAAGTCAGCCTGAAAGGGCTCCCATTAGTCAAACCCGGAAGAAAATTTTGAACAAATACGAATAACAGTAGTACCAAAGTATAACACATAGAATATCAAACAAAAATCAATGAATTTGTAGTGATATTAATTATTTGAGTAATGCCAACTAATAAATGTAGAAGAAAGTATGGAATTAGAAAACCTTGCATGACAATTGTAATCCTAATTGATTCAGGAAAGAATCATCAATGGATGTAAAAACTAGTGGGTAAAAGCCTAAAGTGTAACAGGATATTTGCAAAGTCTCAAAGTGCCTTCCAGAAGATACTTTTGCATAAAGGCAGAAAAAGTAACTTCACAGTGGAAACAAATAGCAGAAGTCATCAAAACTACATGATCAAAGTTAACATCTCTGGTAAAGGAAGAAGTCAATTCTTATTAGCTTCCTAAAAAGAAGCACACAAAAAAATAAATTCAAACTCGCTGATGTAGAGTGGATTCCAACTTAGTGACCCCAAAAGCAGTGCAGAACCGCCCCGTGGGTTTTCCAAGACTCTAACTCTCTATGGGAATAGAAACCTGTGCCGTCTGTTCTCCCACTCCTAAAACGAAATACTGAGAAAAAACAACTCTTCTGTGTTGTTACTGCCAAAGACGCATACTGTGGATACAATCCTGAGGAAACACCAAACCTCAAACGAGAAACTTTCTAGAGAATTTTAAAAAGTCTATAGCAGTGGTTCTGAATAACTTGTGGGTTGTGATCCCTTTGGGGGTCGAATGACCCTTTTTGCAGGGGTCACCTAAGACCACCGGGAAACACATATTTCGGATGATCTTAGGAACCATGACACTGCTCATCTATCCATCTCCGTACCCAGAGTGATACAGCATGCTTTAAGACAACATTTCACTTATTTTTAATTAGAAATAAATATTTCACAACATATAATCATGTAGTTTTTGTGATTAATCACCATGTTTTATTTATGTCCAATTTGTAACAATGAAAAGACATCCTGCATATCAGTTATCTACATTATGAATCCTAACTAGCAAACTTAGTTATGAAGTAGCAAGGAAAATAATTTTATGTTGGCTTTTTGTTGCTGTTATTTTGTTTTCTTTTGTTGCTTTGTTTTGCTCTCTCGTTTGTTTTCATGTTATTATCTTTCCAGGTCTGTCTAAATAACATCGGCTGGATGAACAATCTGGAGGAGAAAACAACTAACTGATGGTTCTGGGAGGTCATGGGAAAGTGGGAGGTGGGGGGAAAGGAAGTGGTGTTAACAAACCCAGGGATGAGAACAACTAGTGATCCAAATCGTGGTGAGGAGGGTGTAGGAGGCCTGGTAGGGCATGATCAAGGGTAATGGAACCGAGAGGAATTATTGAAACAAATGAAGGCTGAACATGATAGTGGGACAAGAGGAAAGTAAAAGGAAATAGAGGAAAGAACTAGGAGGCAAAGGGCATTTATAGAGGTCTAAATAAAGGCATGTACATATGTAAATATATTTATATATGAGGATGGGGAAATACATCTATGTGCACATATTTATAGGTTTAGTATTAAGGTAGCAGATGGTCATTGGGCCTCCACTCAAGTACTCCCTCAATGCAAGAATACTTTGCTCTATTAAACTAGCATTCTGTGATGCTCACCTTCCTAACACGATCACTGAAGACAAAGCGGATACATAAGCAAATGTGGTGAAGAAAGCTGATGGTGCCCAGCTATTAAAAGATAGAGCATCTAGGGTCTTAAAGACTTGAAGGTAAACAAGCAGCCATCTAGGTCAGAAGCAACAAAGCCCACATGGAAGTAGCACACCAGCCTGTGTGATCACAGGGTGTCAAAGGGATTAGGTATCAGGCATCAAAGAACAAAATATTATATCACTGTGAACAAGGAGGGTACAGATTGGGGACCCAAGACCCACCTGCAGGCAACTGGACATTCCCTTACAGAAGGGTGGCGGGATGAGCCAGATGGGTTGCAGTGTAGCAACGATGAAACATACAACTTTCCTCTAGTTCCTAAACGCTTCCTCCCCATCCACTAAATAAAATGATCACCACCACATGAGGAACTGTATTAAAGGGTTGCGGCATTAAGAAGGTTGAGAACCACTGGTCTATAGTCTTCCAAAAATGTCAATATACAAAAGACAAAAATTGAGGAACACAGACCTATCTATCAGCATGAGTTTCCTAGCTTTGTTCCTATGTAAATTAGTCTCATGTTCCCATACCAGCAGAACATGTGAGCTATTCATGTAAACACCTCAAACTTCATGCTTCATGGGTGAAGCCGCTCTAGAGAATATCAAAGTATACAACTTGCTTGCACAATCAACAATAGAAAGAGAGCAATAAATCCATCACAATCTGCTCGGTGATCAGAGCAGAGGTAGTGAGATCCCAAGTTGACCCTTGTCAGCCTTTGGGAAGAAGGCAGACCACAGGTTGTGGCTCCAGAGAAGGCTGCTGGCTCCCCCCTTCCCCCCCCCCCCCCCCCGCCCGGGGTTCACCTGTGGGGCTACTTCCAAGGCAGGAAGGAGTCTTCCAGTCATGGAACCAAACCAGAAGCTTCTCACGCGGAAATTTCCCAAGAGTGGGTGCCACCATAAAAGTCAAAGACCACTTTGGGGTAAACATTTTGAGCCCGTTATTTTCTGTTGAAGTTCACAATCAAAAGGAAACTGGTACAACCTTATGCCGCCCTCTGAAATGAAAGGACGAGGCACACAGGACTTTGGAAATCACCCAACCTGAGACGAGGAAGCTGAAGGCCCGAGAAAGGGCCACAGGGCGGCAGCCCCTCACCCCCACCCCATGTGGTAGCCGTCATTGCACCGTTCCTGTCTTTGGCTTTTACTTTGACGTTTCCAGTCTACGTTCTCTTTGCTCAAAGAAAGGAATACCAGCCTTTATAAATGACACCTTCATAGTGACAATGTCTGCAACATTTTATAGTAAGTCCAGCCTGTAGTGACATCCTTAAGTTATTCCTGTGTGCTCATTTTTTATAAAGATTTGTAATTCTGAATTTTTATTTCAAAATATCAATTTAACACAATTGCAAAAAAAATAGACCAAAAGCAAACAACTGAATACACCATCCAAATGCTGTTTTATTCTTGCGTGTTGGTTTTTGTTTTGTTTTGTTTTGCTTGGGGGTAGTTAATTGTTACAAAGGGTTAAGCCACTTGATGGAATGTGAATAAAGTCTGCAGATTATCTGTTGGGTGAATACTCGGTTCCTGGTTTTGATCATTATAAAGTGGTCGGCTGCTACTCTTGTTTTTAGGAAACGTGTACTGAAGGACAGGGTGACTATCCACAATCTAACAGCTGCTAAACAGTTCTGAACACAGAGACACGCAGAGAAAAGCCATTAATCAAAAATTAATCAAAGTTTTATGAGAAGTCTTGGTGATTGTCCTGTAAATTTTCTGTTAAGTCTGAAATTACAAAGAAATAGTTAAAAGGAAAAAAGTAGGCATATAATCAGTATTGGGCGGTGGGGGGGGGGATTACTTGCTGTTGAGTCAATTCCAACTCCCAGCAACCCCTGTGTACATAACTGCTCCATCATTTCCAAGGGTGTGATCTTTCTGAAGCAGATTCCCAGGCCTGGTCTCCAGCATGCCTCTGAAGTGGTTCTAATCACCAGCCTTTCAGTTAGAAGCCAAGTGCTTCCCCTTTGTACCACCCAGGACATCCAGATGTTGGGAGTAGGGGTAGTGAAACGGAGTAGTGAAATCCAGTGCCAAAAAGTAACCCAACTGAGATGTGTTATGAAAGGTTTCCTGATTAAATAAAGTGTAGCCTTTATTCAGTAGCACCTTCTAGAGAATGCAATTTGGAATAAAATGGATCAGTTCTATCTAAGGTCGCTATGTGTCAGAGTACCTTGACAGCAACCAATAGCAGACTGACTCAAGGAGGAAGATTTCTGAAGTAGTTAAGAAAAGTCTAACTTTCCCCCAACTTGTCCCAAATCACCAGAAATAAGAGTAGATGTCTCCATCTGGGCATTCACACGCTAGGGCCCTGTACTACAGCCAGGGGCTTACATGAAGTAGAAAGAGCACTGACTCCAGAGTCCCAGTATGGACCTACAGCCAACCTCTTCTCACAGGCCACACACCACAAGCAAAGTATTCTTCACACTTAGAGATTCAGTTGTACAGTTAGTAAAAAAAAAAAAAAAAAAAAAAGGAGGGGGGCAGGGGACTACTCAATTATTATAAGAATTAAATTATACGCACAAAGGATCTAACAATAAACAATAGTTATTACTGGCGCTTTCTTTTGTTATAGGCACTGTAATAAGAGGGTGGGGAGCACAGACTGCTTCTGTCGCATCCACATGAAAGCCATGCCAAAAGGTTAGTGTGAACTTATGACATGCTGTAACTTGTGGAACATTACAATAACTTGAAATAAAAACTGAGCACACCTAGTCACTCCAGAAGAATTTGAGTAGTCTAATTAGAATGTATATCGTACTTAGAACATCCTATGAACTATTCTATTTTCTTTTCTCTCTTCTACCACATTATATGAGGGCTTCAAAACGTTTGTAGAAAACAGAATTAAAAGATAATGAAATTTTCCCACAAACTTTTTGATGCCCCCATGTACATTCTTTGACTGCCAATAACAAGAAAAAGAGAACAGGTGCAGTTCCCTGTACTTTTCATTGGCTCCTTGTCTGCATGCTGAGTGAACTAAAGCTCAGGGCTTCAAGGTCACTTCATATCAACACAACCTTAATACTGTAAAAGTCAGGTATTAGATCTTCCCACTAACAGGATGTATATGTCTGTATGCTCACTTACATAATCTCACATCCCCAAACTAAAGTCAACGTTAGATGCTCACAGACTGCCCAGCACATTGCAGTTCCCAACAACAGTAAATCAAAAATATATGTTATTTGAAAGAATAAAAGAGTGAACCGGAGGCCAGAAAGCATAGTGAGTATCTAACTTATCAGTCACATGGCTCCAATTTAACTCCTGAAATCCTTTGACAAAAATGTTTGCTATTTAACACAACCACTGTTTGATTTCCTTGTACACTGGAATACCATCAGAGATTCATATGAATATTTGTGCTAAAAGCCAAATGTCCTCTGAGACATGTATGACAGAGGGTATGTCTGCAAACAAGGAATATGTCCTTAGCTTCTGCTGCTTCTACATAAATGTTTCTGGAATTACACCTCTTCCTGTGTCTTTGTGTTGGGTATTGCTATTTTGTCCATCTTATCGTAAATCTCCCAGGAGCAGGAAATGTATTATTTGCTTCCCTAATAAAACTCCAAGGTGCCTAGGACACATATTGGAGTCTTGACATGTTATTGTTAAGTTTTAATTTAGACTCTGCAACTGAGGGGAGGTGGGGCTATAGGGGCGGGGTGGGGAGTAAGCACAAGAGAGTAGATGGAGAAAGTGACAGACATAGAGTGAATCTAACAAAAAGTGAAAGCACCTAGTTTCATAAGACCTGAAAGGAATTTTCTGTAGTTATTTTGTGTGCAAAATTAGCAGCAGCAGCATTCCTGTGACTGAGCTGAGATATAAAGACGGAATGAAATCTGTGTCTGGAGGATATGCATGTACTAGGATAGTTAAGCAGCTTCAATGGTTCTTTCAAAAGGCTGCTTTGTGCCAGGCATTATCCTAAATTTTGGAAACAAAAATAGGAAAGTGTTGAGGTCTACAGCACTGGAAAACAGACCAGTGGGTCTACAGAATCTTGTGGTTGTTGCTTCCATTTGCTCCAACCTCCCTTCTGGTTCTCCAGAAACCTAACCTCTTTGTTGGTCTTTTATGCTGGTTCTTCTTTCACTCACCTTCAAAGTCAGTGGCTCTCAAAGTGTGGTCCAGGGAACAGCAGCATTAGAATCAGCTGGGAATTTGTTCTAAATGCAAATTCGTCAGCCTTCCCTAGACCTACAGAATCACAAACAAGGAGGGTGGGTCCCAGAAATGTGTGTTTTACTCAAGTCTCTGAGGATTTTAGATGCATGCTCAAGCCTGACAAGTAATCGAAGTTTAAACACTAATCTAAGTGTGTACTTCTACTAGTTCCATTCTTTATCCTTATAGCTCTCAACTCTCCACTTTTTTGAGTTGTTCTATCTTCTACCACATGCACATTTATTAATATTACTACACATCATAAGACCAACACTGCCATTTACTAACTGGCATTGTGCTAATCACTATAAACATACTTGACTTAATTTCTGAAACAATCAAGTATTAGTAACCCCACCTTTCAAGTGAAGATGGGGCTTAAAGATGTTAAATTAATTGCCCAAAGTCACCTAAGCAGTAAATAGCACCTGGGAAATTTGATTTCAAGTCTCCCAAATTCTAGTGCCCAAGATGTTAAGTCATTTCCTGAAGAAGTGCTTGCCCCACACAGTCTCAGCTGACACCTACATTACAATTTACCCTAACCCTCTCATCGTGAGTAAAATTTCCAATTATCTAATGGATCTTTCCATTTAAACTTCCCAAAGGGACCTTAAAATTAATATATCATTTCTTCTCTCCACAGTAATGTCCTGTATTTTCAAATTTCACAATCACCTATTACTCAATTGGGTGACATGTCACCTTTGCTCACTCTCCATCACCTCTACAATCCTCCCAATTCACAATCTTGCTCTTCAAGCGCCCAACATCTCTCATCTACCATCTATCTCCTCTCCCTAACTCTCCACTCTAAGGCAATCTGCCCACTAACTGCCAGTTAACTTTCTGATCTGATTAGTCTGCCCTCCATGACATTCCATGGTCACAGGTGGAAGGGTGTAGAGGCTACAGTTTTGAGAACAGAAGCGAATACCCTCTCATATGACTCCCAGCTGCACTTTCCCCCCTGTCTCATCACTTCCGTTACACGCTGCCCTCCCTGTCAGGAGGGCTTTCTTCGTTCTTGCTGCTATCGTTGGTTGCCATCAAGGCGGTCCCAACTCATGGCAACCCCCCGCGAAAAAGGAACAAAATGCTGTCCAGCCCTTAGCCAGACCGTAATGGTTGTAGACTGGAATGTCTGGTTTTCAAAATTGGATTAGCAAGTGTTTCTTCGTAGTCCACATTAGTCTGAAGTACGAGACGTGAATCAACAGGGAACAGAACTTGAGTCTCCCACATGGAAAGTGAGCATTCTACCACTAAATACTTCTTTCTTCCCTTTACCTCTGGCAAATTTCTACCTCATCTTCAAGCTAAATTCCATCCACTTTCCTTCAGAACTTTCCCAGCCTCTCTAAATTTTCTATCCCCAATGAAAAGATCTACTCTCTCATCATTGTATTTATTCAAAAATACTAACACTTATAGCAACATATAATAATTAGTTTTTTATCTACTCTGATGAACATAGTATCTAAGGGGATGTACTATGTCTTATTAATCTTTGTCCTCCCAGCACCCAACACAGAGATAAGCAAAAATCAACTTCCAACAAATATTTACTGAATTGTAAAATAACGCAGCATTTGCTGTTACCACTTTGCATGTCTTAGTAAGTAACTCAACTTCAGGTTTAAGCATCACTCACAAGAGGTTTCATGTAACAACAAAAATGGTATACTAAAGGTCCAATTTCAACAGGAGCATCATTAATCAGTCTCTAAATTTTCTGTCCATATTTTTTGATGTTGTACTGCAGATACACACCTTTCCCAACGAACACGATTTGTATCTGTTAAATGGTCAGCAGTATGTACAAGCCTCACAGGCGACTCTGAGAGAATCTTAAAAGGACCTGTGTTACTGAGCCAGTGTTAGCTGGCTGTTTTGGTATATCATTTCAGGACATTTCCAATGGAAATGCCAGAGCACAGCAAGCTGACTTCAGAAAGTTGGATATGTACTACTGACGAAAGACAGAAGATAACCCATTGCCACTGAGCTGATTCTGACCTGTGGTGACCTCACAGGAGAGAACTGCTCCACTGGACTCCCAAACCATAATCTTTACAGGAAGGAGTCCTTGGTGGTTCAGTGGACAAGCAATCAGCACTTCGAACCCACCAGCTGTTTCCTCAGAAGAAATATGGGGCAGTCTGCTTCCATAAAGAATATATCCTTGAATAAGAAGAAATGGGGGGGGGGGCGCACGGGGCACTAACCCACCCAAGGGGAGGGTTTTGTTTATATCTCCACAGGGAAAGAGGGACCAGACTTCAACCCAGTGCCCCAAGATGTGAATGCATGGTACATGGAGCAGGGAACCAGTGGAGAGGTCTGGGGGACCGACCCAACACCAACTACTAAGTGGACACCTGCCCCTCCCCTCAGAAGAACTTATTTCAAAGAACAGCATTGAATCTGCAGCTCCAGGAGAGGGGCATATCTAATTGGAGCACACAGAAGCAGATGAGAGGGGAGGAGGAGAGAGTGGAGCACAGCCTGGCCCACCAGGTCTTGAGGACGATGACCCCAATTGGAGCAGCCAGTCCACAGAGAGGACCACATGGCCAGCCCCACTATGAGACATGACGTCCCTCACTGACCCATGGCCCTGCGGGAGACAGCACCAGAGACAGTGTGGGAATTGCGCCCGATCTGATCCCACCACATCAAGGCAAAGCACTGGGGGAGTGCAGCTGAACAGCATGGGAATGGAGCGGCAAGGTCCCCAGGGAATGTTGAAGGTGGACTTTGGGGCCAGGACGTGGTACCCCAATAGACTGTATTTGAAAACACTCCTAAAGACCAACAAACAATCCTTGAACTAATTACAAGCTTTTCTTTCTTGTGTCTTGTTTTGTTCTTTGTCAGTGGTTTGTTGTTGTTGCTGTTTTGTTGTAATAATGTTGTTTGGTTTTGCTCTGTCTTGTTTTTGTGCATGTTATTATCTCCGCAGGTCTTTCTAAATAAGACAGGCTGGATGAACAATCTGGAGGATAAACAATGGACTGACAGTTCCAGGGGGAAATAGGATAGGAGGAGGTGGGGGGAAAGGAAGTGGTGTTAACAAACCCAGAAACAAGGGAACAACAAGTGATCCAAATTGGTGGTGAGGTGGGTGTGGGAGGCCTGGTAGGGCATGATCAAGGGTAATGTAACGAAGAGGAATTGCTGAAACCCTGGTGGGGACTGAGCATGGTGGTGGGACAGGAGAAAAGTCAAGGGAAATAGAGGAAAGAACTGGGAGGCAAAGGGCATTTATAGAGATCTAGATAAAGACATGTACATATGCAAATATATTTATATATGAGGATGGGGAAATAGATCTATGTGCCTATATTTACAGGTTTAGTATTAAGGTAGCAGAAGGACATTGGGCCTCCACTAAAGTACTCCCTCAATGCAAGAATACTTTGTTCTATTAAACTGGCATTCTATGATGCTCACCTTCCCAACACAACCGCTGAAGACAAAGTGGGTGAATAAGCAAATGTGGTGAAGAAAGCTGATGGTGCCCAGCTATCAAAAGATATAGCATCTGGGGTCTTAAAGGCTTGAAGGTAAACAAGCAGCCGTCTAGCTCAGAAGCAACAAAGCCCACATGGAAGAAGAACACCAGCCTGTGCGATCATGAGGTGTCGAAGGGATCCGGTATAAGGCATCATCAGAACAAAAAGATCTTACCATAGTGAATGAGGTGGGGAGTGCAGAGTGGAGACCCAAAGCCCATTTGTTGGCCACTGGAGATCCCCTTGCACAGGGGTCTAGGGAAAGAGATGAGCCAGTCAAGGTGCGATGTAGCACCGATGAAAAATACAACTTTCCTCTAGTTCCTAAATGCTTCCTACCCCCTCGCCACTATCATAACCCGAATTCTACCTTGCAGGTCTGTAAACACAGGAACTGTAAACACAGGGACTCCAGGGCGGATGATCCCTTCAGAACCAGTGGTGTGAGTGGCGATACTGGGAGGGTAGAGGGAGAGTGGGTTGGAAAGAGGGAACCGATTACAAGGATCTACATGTGACCTCCTCCCTGGGGGACAGACAACAGAAAAGTGGGTGAAGGGAGACGTCAGACAGGACAAGACATAACAAAATAATAATTTATAAATTATCAAGGGTTCATGAAAGAGGGGAGAGGGGAAAGGGAGGGGAAAAATGAGGACCTGATGTCAGGTGCTTAAGTAAAGAGCAAATATTTTGAGAATGATGAGGACAATGAATATACAGATGTGCTTTACACAACTGATGTATGTATGGATTGTGATAAGAGTTGTATGAGCCCCTAATAAAATGATTTAAAAATGTGAAAAGATTATATCCTTGAAAATCATATGAGACAGAGAGTTGCTATGAGACAGAATTGACTTTATTACAATGGATTTGGTTTCAGAGACTGCCATACCTTTCTCCCATAGAGCCACCAATGGGTTAAAACCACAAATCTTTTGGTAAGATGCTTGGTTAGTAATCACCCAAGCGTTTTAGCCACTATGCTACCAGCTTGATTAGCAATGCATTGCTTACAGCACTGGGCCATAAGCGATACATGTTTTGGGTGAGGCATTTATTCCAATTAGCATCTGAAATAAAAAATATTCAACAATTAGATTCTGATTCAACCTTTGCAGTTGTGGAGGACCCTTCAGTGAGGTCTGACTCACAGCAGCCCTAAACGACAGAGTAGAATTGCCCCCATATGGTTTCTAACACTATAACTTTATAGGGACATTTCCTCTGGTCTTTTCTCCCACAGAGCAGCTGGTGGGTTGGAACGCCAACCTTTTTCAGTTAGCAGCTGAGTTCTTAACTACTGCATCACCGGTGTGCTTTTGATTCAACCATAATATCCTTCAGTTTTAATCAAGGATAACATTTATTCTTGTCAAAAACTCTAAATCAACTCCCATTCCACACTGCAAGCAGGCTTCCTCTTCTCATAAGTGGGTTGCTGCTAATTCTGCCTTTAACATTTTCCTTCACAATCTATTACACATTCTCTCTCCAATAATCCCCTATCAGAGTAATTCTACACCAGTTCCTGGACATATAAATCTCCATTTATCTTCTAGTGACCCAGTTCACACTAACTGCTCAGCAGGTGATTTCTTACCTGTTTTTTAATTCAAATTTTACACTTCTTTCAGAGACCAGCTCAGATTTTTCCCCCTTCCAGAGTTCCCTAACGCCCAGGCCACAAATGATTCTTCTGAATTTCTACAGTAGAAAACAGTCCTCCCAGTCTAGTACTGGCTAACATACATCTTGTATGATTTCATAACTATTTTATATATGGATGTTGTTGTTTCCTTCCCCTAGCTAGACTGCTTTTAAAGGAAAAGAGCCAGATCTTCTATGTCATTTGTAACTGGAGAAACCTCCTCCCACATTTAGCATAATACAAAGCAGAGAGAACAAATGTATTAAGTACTTGAAGGTGGAGCCCTGGTAGTATAGTGGCAATTCACTGGGCTGATAACAATAGGCCAGCAGTTCAAAACCACCAGTTGCTCCACAGAGTTATGATCTCAGAAACCCAGGAGGAGAGTTTTATCCTGCCCTATAGGGTCACTATGAGTCACAAACAACTCCATGGTAGTTTGTTTGTTTGTTTGTTTGTTTGTTTTGGCATACATAGATACTCTACTTAGACACACTGTGGTATGTAACATGTATCAATTGCTTGCTTACTCCATGTCAAATACTTCTTTAGGAGCTGGAGATATAGTGAAAAAAACATACACAATTCTTGTCCAAAAAACTTACAGTTCAGAGAAGCACTGTATATTGGGTTTTGATTATACTACGAGTTACAGAGCAAAGCTTTTCAGACTTCTAAGAAGTGTGAACCTTAGGACACTTTAACTTCACAGATTCCCGGTTTTAAAATGAAATCAAAAGAATTGTAATGCTAAAGGAAAACTTAAGAGAACATAATTTTGTCCCGTCTTTCTTGTAGCCATCAAGATTAAGTTTCTGTAGTTTTATCTCCTTGCCAGTTCAAGGTATTGTCTTACGAAGAAAAGCAGAAAAGATTGACGTTTTTCATTTCCAATACTCCTCCTAGGTCCTCGGAGGTGCCTGTGATGGTAAGCACCACACATCTACCCATAAGAGTGTCCAGTGTACAGAGGGGCGGGCCCCCGGCTGATGATTGGTGGCACTTTACACCGAGTGCGCTGATCACCCACATTTCCTAGTCCACACGTTGGACAGAGTCTGTGCTTTCTGCCTAGAAAATAGCACGTCTGCAGCACTTTTGAAGAGAACAAGGAAAAACAAGACTTCCGCACTCTTTGGGCTCTCCCAGTGGCAAAAGCATCACATGGCTGTGGGACATAAAACTTCGAATGTGTGTCTGAGACACTTAAACGTGAGGTTGGATACTGGTCCCTTGGCCTCAAAATCGGTAGCAACAACGTGATAAAAATGTCGAGGGCACGCAGCTGAAGTTCTACTCGTGCATTAAGCTCGTGCCTATCACCTACGAAGTTGTAAACTAAGGGCAACAGGTTGGTGGCCCCGTGTCGCGTCGGCACTGACAGCTAGCCTTCCCTAGGTCGTGGGTGTGTCTGAGGACGCACGCAGGCACTGATTCACAACTCTCACCATAACAACCGGCTCCTGCGCGGAGCCTGGCCCGCGCAGGGCCGACGACGGCCCCAGAGTCGCCCACTTTCCGCACCACCACCCCGGTGCCCCGGGATCCTCTGGGTCCTGGACAAGCTCTCCGTCAGGATGAGGCTGCTCTCGGGCCCTGGGCTTCTCCGGGATTCCAATGCTTCTGTTTGAGAGCCTGTCAGGGCCACCCAAGACCCCAGACACCTTCCACACAACGCAATGGCCTCCCTTGGCCCCTCGCTCGGGTTCCCGGGGTGCCCCCGGTCATGGAATTGACCCTCGTCAGGCCCCGTCCCGCGGCTGGCCCGCCCCCGGAAAAAGCGGTAGAGGGGCGTGGGGCGGCGCGCGCGGGTACCGTGGGGGCGCGCGTCCCCGCGCCCGCGCAGCAGGTGAGGCCAGGCCCCACCTCTCCCGCGAGGCCTCCCGCTACTCACCCCAACAACGTTCCTCTGGGACCGGAGCGCCGCCACTGATGCTCCTTCCGCCTGCTCCGCGCCCGCCTCGTAGCCACCGCCCCCTCGGCAGCTGCCGTCGCCGCCGTCGTCGCCGCCGCCGCCGCGGCGCGCGCCCGTTCTCACGCACAGCGCCGTGGCCGCGCACGCGCCCTGCGCAATGGCGTCACGTAGCCGCCGCTCGGCCGCGGGCGGCCCAGGGCGGAAGGCCGGAAGCCTGATGGTTCCCTCGGTGGGGTTCGGCGGCCTTTCCCCACCGGTCTGACCCGCTGCTCTTCTCGAGCGGAGCCCCCAGGGTGTGTCTGAACGACCGGCACCCGGCTTAGAGCGAGGCACCTCACACGTAATTGTATGGCGTCACCGCTCGCGTCACTGCGGAGGGGAAGGGCTTCGCCGCGATTGTGGCCGCGAGCTTCCAAGTCGTGTTTGTGAAGGGAGGGGAGGCCTCGTCCAAATTGGCGGGGACTCCATAAACAACTTCTGCGAAGTTCAAGAAGCGTTCTTAGAGGAGTCCGTCGTGAGTGTCAGGGGCTGCTGAGTCACGCTTCGCTTAACAACTGGCTGTGACGGAGTGAACTTTGAATTTGAATATTAGGCCCTAGCTGGCATTTGCCCCGTTAACGGTGATGGGCAAGTAGCTCAGTTCCCGAGATTCTGTTTCCTCCTTTTATACACGGAGGGATTAATAACAGTCTTGCCCATGTTGGAGAGTTATCAGCCTGAAATGGGATAATGGGTATAAAGATGCTTTGCAAGCTGTGAAGCTCATTAAACTAAAAATAACTATTGTAAGAGAAGGCAAAAAATCAATAAATAAAAGAGAAGGCACTAGAGCGAGATTAGCTAAGACTATGGATTTTAAGAGTCGGAGGAAGCTGACCTCAAGTTGCACTGGGACGCATCTTAGATAATCAGTTAGGCTTGAGCCTGGCTCACGTGGAATGTTGGAATTGGCAAGGGGGTAAGAGTAAGTCTGTGGTTGTTGAGTTGACTGTGACTCCTAGAGACATCATGTGTGTCAGGACAATTATGTTCACTAGGATTCTCGGTGGTTGAATTTTTGGAAGGAGATTGTCAGACATTTCTTCAGAAACATCATAGCACACTAGAACCACCAGCCTTTAGGTTAGCAGCCCAAAGACTCCAAGAGTCATTGGGAAGGAAGTAATTGTAGACAAAGGGTGAAGGGAGTGAAATGGGCAGGAAGAACAAGGCTTGAGACAGTTGGGATGCCATAGCATGACTACACAGGACAGTGTTAGCCTTAACCAAGACATTGACATGTAAAGGAAACTATAGGTGTTAGGGCTGATGTGATTAAAATATGTGTAGCGATCCTACAGGACAGAATAGAAATGCCCCTGTTTTCCTAGACTACATCTTTATGGAAATGGAAAGCCTCCTCTTTCTAGGAGAATGGAATAGTGGTGGTCTATGAGTAGGAGCTTACATAAGCGTGCACACTGAACAGGCATGAGAGGAAGAGTGGGTGCGTCCATGCAAATATACATTGGCTTGACCGAGGATATCTGTGCATTTGTATTTATCTTGACTGCAAATATATCCATGAGTGTGATGGAGTATATAGAAGGAGGCAAAGTTATGGATACTTAGATATAACCAAACTTCTTGAAGGATGAGTCTCTGGGCTTGAGAGATCAGGGACACCAAGTTCTATTAGCATAACAAAGTTCACAAAGACCACGTTCTGCATCCTACGTGGGTGAGTAGCAACTGGAGTCTTATAAGCTTGTGGTCAGCCATCTAAAACCAAAAACCCAACTTCTCTGCCTCCAAGTCAGTTCCTGCTCCTAGCGGCTAGGGCACAGTAGAACTGCCTCTGTGAGTCTCCAAGACTAACTCTTTTCTCCCAAGGAGTGGCTGGGGGTTTTGAATGGCTGGTCTTGCAGTGAGCAGCCCAACGTGTAATCACTACATCCCCACGGCTCCTCAGGGAAAGAAAAGCAATGAAAAATGGAAAGTCCCTGGGAAACAATTAGTGGATTAATGAACCATACAAACATTAATCTCCACAACAGTAAGAACTGAATAACTACTACATATATTTAAATGTTAGGTATTAAGGTTGCAGACGGACATTTGGTTTCTACTCAAGTACTCCCTCGATGTAAGAATACTTGTTCCAATAACCGGCATTCTGAGGTGCTCACCTTCCCGACACAATCGCTGAAGTCAAAATGGTTGCATAAGCAAATGTGGTGAAGAAAGCTGATGGTGCCCTCCTATCAAAAGATAATAGCATTTGGGGTCTTAAAGGCTTGAAGTTAAACAAGCAACCGTCTAGCAGGGAAGCAATAAAGCCCACATGGAAGAAGCAGACCAGCCTGTGTGATCATGAGGTGTTGATAGCATAAGGTATCAGGCATCAGAAGACCCCCCAAAAATATATATTGATGCAAATGATGGGGGTCAGAGTGGACACCCAAAGCCTATCTAGATAATTGGACATTCCTTTACAGAAGGGTCACAAGGAAAGAGCAAGACAGATGCAGCACAGTACAAACTGAACACACAACATTCCTCTAGTTCAGTGGTCCTCAACCTGTGGGCTGGGACCCCTTTGGGGGTAAAACGACCCTTTCACAGGGGTCACCTAAGACCATCGGAAAACATATTTCTGATGATCTTAAGAACCAAGACAATGCTCTTCTATCCAACTCCTGGCAGGTTGCCCACAGACAGATATGCCCATATACAAGTACCTGGTGTGAAGACTGTTACCCATGCTACACCATGCTTGAAGACAACATTTCATTTATTTGTCATTAGAAATAAGTATTTCACAATATACAATTACGTATTTTGTGATTAATCACTATGCTTTAATTATGTTCAATTTGTAACAATGAAAATACATCCTGCATATCAGATATTTATATGACGATTCTTATCAGTAGCAAAATTCCAGTTATGAATTAGCAAAAAATAATTTTATGGTTGGGGGGGTCACAACATGAGGAACTGTATTAAAGGGTCGCAGCATTAGGAAGGTTGAGAACACTGCTCTAGTTCTTTAATGCTTCCCACCCCCACTGTCATGACCCCAGTTCTGCCTTACAAATCTGGCTAGACCACAGTATGTACACTAGTAGAGATAAGAGCTCTCAACACACAGAATCCAGGACAGATAAACCCCTCAGGAACAGCAATGGGAGTAGCGATACCATGAGGGTAGGGGGAAGGTGGGGGGAGAAGGGCGAGCAACAGGGAACTGACTACAATACCCAATGTATAACCACCACCCCCTGCCCAGGGGAGGGAGGAACAATAGTAACATAGGTGAAGGGTTACAGGGGATCATGTAAAATACGAAAATAATAATTTATCAGGGGTCCATGAGGGTGGGGTGGAGGGAAAAAAGAGCTGATGCCAAGCACTCAAACAAAATATTTTGAAAATGATAATGGCAACATATGTACAAATGTACTTGATATAATTGATGTGTGTGTTATAAGAAGTGTAAGAGCCCCCAATAAAATGATTTATTAAAATAAAATTTTAAAAGAACTGAATAACTATGATACCTGGCTACTCTAATACCAACTGCTCTGGAAAGGGTCACATTAATAGGTCCTGGTTACAGTGGGAGACAATGTAGAAAAAACTCACAATCACAAAAGAGACCAGCTTACTGATCAGATAGACACCATGGCCATTAGATCTGGAAATGAACCTACCCCTCAGGTTACTTTTCATCAAGTGCTTCCAGTCTCCTCACTTTCAGCAAGCAAGGTTGTAATCAATCTGCCTATCACACATTAATAAGCCTTCCTCCGAGCCTGATGCTGCATTCTTCCTCATACAGCCCGGCTTCTCTGGTTATTTTCTCAGGAAACAAACTGAATGAGTAGGATGAGAGGATACAACCCTGAAGCACACCTTTCCTGGTTTTAAGCCATGCAGTGTGCCCTTGTTCTGTTTCACAACTGCCTCTTGATCCACACACAGGTTCCACATGAGCACGATGAAATGTTCTGGAATTCCTGCTCTTCTCAAGGATATCCATAGTTCATTATGACCCGCACAGTTGAATATCAGCACAGTCTATAAAACAAACATGTTTCTGGTAGTCTCTGCTTTCAGTCAAAATCCTTCTTAACATTAGCAATGATATCCCTTGTCCCACATCCTCTTCTGCATCTTGCCTGAACCTCTGGCAACTCCCTGCCAGTGTACTATGGTGACTGTTAGATGATCTTCAGGAAAATTTTACTTGCATGAGATAAAAATGATATTGTTCTCTAATGTTACATTCTGCTGCACATCACCTTTACTATGACAATATTGTTTCCTATAGCTGTTGTGCACCAAGTGTCATACTGTGGTGGCTTGTGTGTTGACATGATGATGGAAGCTAAGTCGCCAGTATTTCAAATACCAGAAGGGTTACCCAAAGTGAATCCGTTTCAGCAGAGCTTCCAGACTAAGAATAGACTATGAAGAAGGACTAGGCTGTTCAATTAGGAGTAATTAACACTGAAAACCTTTCGGACAGCACCAAAATATTGTTAACCGACTCAAGACCTATCAGAGATAGTGTACTGAACATATGACTGAGGAAGAGCTGCCTTCTCAAAGTAGAGTTGGCCATAATGACATTGATGGAGCAAAGGCTGTGTGAATAAAGCCTTAAGAACATGACTCAAAATGAGAAGAAACAGTGGAAAACATCAATTAATAATTGTAATTTGGAATGTAGGAAGTATAAACTAGGAAAACAAAGTCAACAGAAATGAAATGGAACACAAAAATCAACATTCTAGGTGTGAGCGGAAATGGACTGGTATTGGCTATTTTGAATCAGAAGATCAACCAACAACAGTTGCAGCAGTTCATTGACAGGGAGAAGCCAGAGTTTCAGGTTGAATTCCGAAGAGTGGAGAATGGGGTGGGTATCATTACTAATACCAGATGGATCTTGGCTGGAAGAGAACACCAGAAAGATGTTTACTTGTGTTTGATTCCCGTTCTAAGATAATCAACTGTGTGGGGCATTGAAGAGAAGAATGGGAATTCTAGGACTCTTCATTATGCTCATGTGGAACCTGTACATGGATCAAAAGGCAGTTGTGCAAACAGAATAAGGGCACCCTGCATGGTTTAAAACCAGGAAAGGTGTGCATCAGGGTTATATCCTCTCATCCTACTCATTCAATCTATTTGCTTCTGAGCAAATAACCAGAGAAGCTGAACTATATGATGAAAACTATAGCATCACATTTGGAGGAAGGTTTATTAATAACCTGTAATATGCAGGTGACAACTTTGCTAGCTGAAAGTGAGGAGAACTTGAAGCACGTGCAGATAGATAAGGATCAAGGATTTCAGCCTTCAATTCGGACTACAACTCAATGTAAAGATAACAAACATCCTCACAACTGGACCAATAGATGACATCATGATCAATAGGGAAAAATATGCCAAAGATTTCAACTTGCTTAGATCCATAATCAATGCTGATGAACGCAACAGTCAAGCGATCATACAACACATTGCATTGGGTAAATCTGCTATACAAGACATTCTCAAGTGTAGAAAAGCAAGGATGTTACTTTGAGGACTAAGGTACGCCTGACTCAACCATGGTATTTTCAATTGGCCTCCATTCATATGAAAGTTGAGCATTGAGTAAGGAAGACCAAAGAAGAATCAATGCATTTGAATTATGGCGATAGTGGAGAATATTGATACAAATCAGTCTTGGAAGGAGTACAGCCAGAATCCTCCTTAGAAGAAAAGATGGCAAGACTTCATCTACGTACTTTAGACCTGTTATTAGAAGATACCAGTCCATGTTATTAAAGTAGAGGGTCAGTAAAACAGAGGAAGACCCTCCACAAGACGGGTTCACACGTGGCTGCAACAGTGGGCGAGAACATAACAATTGTGAGGATGGCACCAGACTGGGCGGGGTTTTGGTCTGTTGTACATAGAGTTGCCATGAGTTGGAGCCAACCTGATGGCATCTAACAGCAACAACAAAGGTTGGTTAACTATAGTGGTTTCTGGTGGTGATCACTGTGGGTTTGGTATTAAGCTGCTAACCAAAAAATTCATAGTTCATACCCACCGATCTCTCCTTTATTGGCTGACTGCCCCACAAAGATGTACAGCCTCAGAAACTCTATAGGGCATCTCTGTGAGTCAAAATTGACCAGATGGCAGTAGGTTTTATTAAGGCTGTTGTTGCACAGTTGAATTACTTGCTTTGACTCTCCTATCCAAATAACCTAGTGGGAGCATGCAAATAGTTTGTCTGGGACCAATACAAGGGGTTTGTTCACTTTTGCCATTCCACAGGATATAATAAAGTGAGTCATCTCCAAAGCATGAAGTGGTTATCTGTCAGCTGTCAAGGAAGAGGAACCACAGCGAAGCTGGTCTGAGGTGCCTGGGTAGAGAAGTGGCAGTGGCAACTTGAGCCAGAATATCGAGTTTCTCAGCGAACAGAACAAGTTGAGTGCTTTCAGAAAGGAGGCTGCCTTGCAGAGTGGGAATGCCCTTTGGGCATTTATCAGTGTGGAAAAAGCTTTGTAACACTTGTAAGAGCAGGGCAGAGGCCAAGGGGCTAAGTGGCTGAGAGGTCAAAGGCCAGAGGGACAGACATGTCTGATGGCACAGCTGAGAAGAAATACTGTGGACAAAAGAACTGTATCCTTGCCATTTCTGGTCCTCATGTGTAACCTGTTAGCTTCCCTAATAAACTCCATAATGGTTAATTATTGTCTGTGAGTTGTGTGTGTTCTGTGTGGTCATTGCAATGAATTATCAAACCCAGTAGAGAAGCAGAAATGTGGCAGGAGGGGCAGTTGTGTTGGAATCAGGTAAAGAAGGTTCGAGGGTCAAAGCATGTCTGACCACTACCTCAAAGGAATCGTCCTTTGGCAAATGTGGAATTTAATTCACCTTCCCTTTGTGTCACCCGAAGAGATCAGACATGCCCCCCACACCACTCAGTGGTATTTCCCTGCTGGCTACACTCTCTAGATCTGTAAAAGAAGTATACAAAGACGATAGCAATGTGAATGTAACTCGATGGGACTCCCCTTCCAGGGGAAAATGTCCATACGCAGTCGGATCACCCATGTGTCTTAAGAGAAGAGAGGTCTGGGTTAAAAAAGATATATTTGGAAAATAATACCTTATACTTGGTCATTTAAATCATGATCAGGGTGTTATTAATCAGGTAGAAAATAGAGAAATAACAGAACACCGTGGGTTATGCCTGGGGAGCATAATCTTTACAAGGGGGCAGCAGATAAGTCGTGCACAAAAAAAGCCTGGGGAAGAGTGAGCAGCGAGAAAGCAGAACTAGGTTAGTGAAGAGAGCCAGTGGTGGTGCAACAATTAAGCACTTAGCTGCTAACTGAAAGGTTAGTTGTTCGAACCCCACCCAGTGAATCTGCAGGGGAAGACGTGGTGAGGTGCTACCATAAAGATGATAGCCTAGAAAACTCTAATGGGGCAATTCTACTGTGTCCCATGGGTGCTGTGAATCTAAAATGGACTTGATGGCGCCTACCAACAACCACCGGCTATTGAAATGCCTCCAAAGTGAAGGTAGAAAAGATTTTTGAGATGGAAAAGAAGTCAACAGAATTAAAAACAACAACAACAAAAAAGCTCTTGTAACTCAAGTTATTTCTGACTCTACTGACACTGTAGGGCAGAGTAGAACTGCCTCTGGGTTTCCAAGATATGACTCTACAGGAACTAAAAGCCTCATCTTTCTACCAAGGATCAGATGGTGGACCTGAACAGCTGACTTTGTGGTTAACCATCTAACACACAACCCACTACACCACCAGAATTCCTTTCAACAGAATCAGAGACCACAAACATAGCAAGGGCTGAAAAGCAGTAATTGATTTAGCAACACTAACATGACTGGTGACCAGTAGTAAAAGCTTCTGCAAAGTAGTAAGTAGAGAGAAGCCTAATTGTTGGGGCCTGAAACACAGACCAATATAGTGAATTGGGTCTTGAACTGGTTAATGAGAATGTGAGATTCTATTCTTGGCTCTAGCCACTAACTAGCTACATAACTTTCCTAAACTTTGGTTTACTTCCCTAACAAAGAAGGTGATAAGACGAAGAGTGGCTATCTGAGTACGACATTAATTCCTAGATAATGCCCCCAACTTGATTTTAGCTTCATGCACTTTATGACAACACACTTCAAATGTTACATTATGCCTCCAGACATTGAGGACCCTGTTAGGATGCCATGCATATGATGATTATTTATGAAACAGTTTGACTCAGTGGCAGTGAGTTTGGTTTGTTTAAAAAAGAATTTATGTTAATTAGTTAGATATTATTTGTGTATCTCCCTCTTCAATTTGGACTCGTAGTGATTTTACAAGACAGATTATAACAGTTCCCAAGGGTTTCTCTGGCAATAAATGATTACAGAAGCAGAGATCCTCATCTTCCTCCCAGGAATGGATGGTTGGCTTGAACCTCCAACTTTCAGGTTAGCAGTCCAATGCTTAACTCGCTACACCACCAAGATTCCTTTTGAAACAAAGCAAGGTATAAATGAAATTAAATGCAACTATAATGAACTAGATAGACCAAGAGGCAGTCTATAGAACAGAACAAGGGAATGCAGTGTGGTTTGAAATCAAGAAGGTGTGTGTCATGGTCTGTCACCTTACTTATTCAGTTGGTACGCTGAGCAAATAATCAGAGAAATTGGGCTGTGTGAAGAATGTGGCATCAGAATTCGAGGAAGGCTTGCTAACAACCTGTGAAATACACAAGACACAACCTGTGAAATACACAAGACACAGCCTGTGAAATACACAAGACACAGCCTGGCTTGGGGAAAGAAAAGAGGATTTGAAGTATTCACTGATGAAGATCAGGGCATCTCACTAGATCGCAACTCAATGTTAAGAGGGGGAAAAGTCCTCAAAACTGGACCAATATCGTATTAAAGATAGAGATGGAAGTTGTCGAGAATTTCATTTTTCTTGGGTTCACCATCAATAACCATGAAAGCAGCAGTCAAGAAATCAAACTAAGCAGTGCATTTGGGCAAATCTGCTTGTACAAAGACTTCTTTAAAGTGCTGAAGAGCAAAGACGTCCCTTTGAGGACTAAGGTGAGCCTGATGAAAGCCACAATGCTTTTAGTCACCTCATGTCATTGTTAGAAAAACAAATCAGTCTCAGAAACACAAACAGAATGCTCCCTTAGAAGTGGCGATGTCAAGACTTCACCTTAAGTACTTTGGGCGTGTTGTCAGGAGGGACCAACCAGTCCCTGGAGAAGGGCATCCAGCTGGATAAAGTAGAGGGCCAGCAAAAGGAGGACGACCTTCAACAAGATAGACCGACACAGTGCCTGCCAAATAGGCCTGAACGTGGGATGACAGCATAGAATAGAGCTGGGCAGTGTCCACTCGGCTGCACGTGGGGTCACTACTTGATGGCACCGGATAACCACATAATGCTTTATGGTCTCAGCAGCCACCAATTTGGCTTCAACTCATGCTGTTGTCTCCTCTGCATAGCAAGGGTTGTCAATAGCCCTTCCTCCAATCGCTGTTACATACTCCATCTCTTCAGATTATTTGCTCAGCACACGGATACCATACATGTGGTGGCATGCTTTGACACACACTTCTCACCTTTCCTGATTTTAAACCATACAGTATTCCCTTGTCCTATTCAACCAACCACGTGTTGGTTTATGTACATAAGCACAATTAAATGTTCAGGAATTCCAATGCTTCTCAACGTCATTCATATTGTTATGATTCACCCAGTTGCATGCCTTTGGATGGTCAATAAAACCCAAGTAAACATCTTTCCTGGTATTCTCTGCTCAGCCAAGATTCATCTGATGTCAGCAATGATATCTTTCATTCCACATCCTCTTCTGAATTTGCCTTGAATTTTTGGTAGCTCCCTGTTGGTGACTGCTGACTGTCGTTGAATTATCTTTAGCAAAAATTTACTTGCATGGGATATGAATAATATTGTTCAATAATTTCTGCATTCTACTGGGTTACCGTTCTTTGGAATGGGCATAAATATGGCTCTCTTCCATTTATTGGCCAAGTGGCTGTCTTTCAAATTCCTTGGCATAGACAAGTGAGTGCTTCCAGGGTTTCACCAGCTTCGGTTGGCATTTTGTCACATCTGGAGCCTTGTTCTTCGCGAATACCTTCAGTGCACCTTGCACGTCTTTCTTTTAATAATGCTGACTCCTTATACATTCGAATGAAGCATTGCCCAGTCCCGTGCCATCTGATATGTATGGTGATCCATGTGATTTTCTTTTTTTTTTTTCCACGTGGAAGTGCAGGAGGAGGAGAGGTGATTTTCACTGACTATTTTCTAGAGGTAGGTTGATAGGCATTTCTTCTGTCTTGGTCTGGAAGCTCCACTGAACCTGTCCAACATAGATGATCCTTCTGGTACTAGAAATATAATATACTATATGCTATAATAGAATTCTGTAAAATAAGTGGAACGGGACCAATGATGATGGAGTAGTCAATTCTGTCTAATAGGAAATAAAAATATTGTATTTACCTACTGAGTTAGTTTATTGTGCCAACCTGGCCAATAAACACATGTGGGGTTAATTGAAGGGTGGGTGATATAAATGACTCAGTGAGCCTCACCTTCCTAGTTCTCGGGTCTCTTGCTTTGTGATGGTCAGACCAGGGTGCAGCTGCCTTAGCCAGTTCTCTGCTTCAGCTGGTAAGGCTCACTTCCTGCAAGACATCCCCAAGGAGAAGCTGCATGGACCTGCACCAATGCAGCCCTGGGTGCTGGAGCACCCATGTGGAGACCCCTGCCAGTGCTGAGATGCTTATACATTCACTGATTCAGCTTTCCTCCTACAGTCGACATTGTTGTGTGTGGTGTGTTTTGTGAGATGGAGGAGGAATTTGTGGATTGGTGTTGGACATATGGGTTATTAATGTTGGACTTGTGGGCTTGGGCAGAACTGGTTTGGGATGTTTTCTTAATGTACACTTACCCTTTATAGAAAACTCTTTCATATGCATTTCTGTGGATTTGTTTCTCTAAAGTACCTAGAATAACAAATCTACTCTTTGGTAGGCGACTGGAGGCCATGCCCTGGGATTAAAAAAAAAAAAAAAAAAAGATAAAGGTGGTAATGCTAAGCCAGTGCTGACCACTGAACATTTCTACCAGGAAGTTTTGTTGTGATCTGAGTTAGTATTCATATACAACTATTTCTAAAAATTTCATTGACAAAACTGGACACGGTTCAATGCATGAGTAATTCATTGAGTTCTCTACCAGATCTAAGAGGAAAATTTATTATACATATCATGCTCTGGTACATTTTCTCATCTAATCCTCATGTATTGTTTCACTGCATTTTGTAAATCACAGCTTATTGTATCAACAATACCATTATACCCCTTATATAGCAGAAATATATACAAAATCTACAATGAGAAATTTAAAGTATTTTGGTCAAGGTCATACAACAGTTAAGTAGATCAGATATTTAGATAAAGCAGAGATATCCTTTCTCCAGAAGCTTCCCTCAAGCCCTTAGTTTTAAGTACCCTCCCTCTGTCTATTAGTATCCTGGCCTTAATTTAATCTTATTTTAGCATTTTCTGTAATAATATTGATGCCTATTATGTGCCAAGTAGTATTTAAAATGCATGATGGGCATTAACTCATTTAAGTCTCATAATAAACCATTGAGGTAGGTGATATTATTAAGTATTGTATTTTATAACACCAAGAAACTAAGGCACAGAAAAGTTGAGTAATTAACAATAAGTTATAGAAACAGGGTTCATATCCAGGCAGCTGGTTCTAAAGTTCATGCTCTTCACTCCCAGACTGTTGTACCTATCATACCATATATCCTCTACTTACATTGATGGATTCTAGAAGTCATATTAAAGGGACTTTGAAATGTTGGTGAGAAAATGGAAATCTAAGATAACAGTTCTTCCACACCCCTTGTTGCTTCCACAACTTGCCAGTGGATTAATTCATGGCTGCTGCTGTTCTGCGTGATATCACGTTGCATTCCTTATCTGAACACAAAGGACAAGAAGCTGTCCACCGGACTTAGAGGCTACACAAATCACAACCTTCACCACCCTCAGACTAGAAGAACTAGATGGTGCCCAGCTACGATATGATTGGCACCACAGAGAGCCCTAGATAGAATGGGAGGAAAATGTAGAACAGAATTCACAATCATAAAAGATACCAAATTACTGGTATGATAGGGGCTGTTGAAGACTGTGGCTGCGGCCCCTAGACACCCTTCAGACCTAGAACTGAGTCCACCCTGGGAATCGACTCTCAGCCAAATAGGCCTGTAAACTGAACAATAACGCTTTTGAGGAATAATCAACCATCGGAGTCCCGAAGGACAGCATCTCACACCAAACAAAGCTCAGAGGGACAAATGCAAATGGGGCAGCTAGGGAGGAGCCTAGGTGGCTAGTGGTTACACGTTGATCTCTGATCCTCAAGGTCCATAGTTTGAAAGCACTAGCTGCTAGGTGAGAGAAAGGCAGGGCTTTCTTCTTCCTTAAACAGTTGCAGTCTTGGAAACTCACAGGGGCAGTCCTACCCTGTCCTTTAGGCTCACTATGTGTCCACATCCACTAGAGAGCAGTGAGGGACGGGACGGGGAGGGAGGAAGTGGGAAGAGTGCTGTTGGTGGGAGGAAAATTGGCATGAAACAAAAATATGCATATACATTGTTGAATGCAAAATGAATTTGTACATTTTCATCCAAACCACCATAAAGACAAGAGGGTGGTGTGTTTTTTTGTATTTGTTTTTTAAAGAAAACACCCGAGAATTTTCTCTCTGAGTCAAATGTCATGAAATACTCAGCCATGCTTGAGACTGATGTACTTTCTCCTCATGGGCAATGTGAGTTACCTAACTGCCTCTTTCACCCCCACCCCAGTTACTTTCACTGCCAAGAAGCTCTGAGTAAATGACTGGTTCAATATTAGTAACTGGTAGGCTCTATGGCCTCTCTCTGTTCTGTTGGTTTGAAAAATTATGACAATAAAGTTTTCTTTATTTTCTAAATGAGTAGCCATGAATGTTGATGGTTTTATTTTAAGTTCTTTATTGTGATTTAGGTGATCATTTATAGAGCAAATCATCAGTTTTACATTCAACAATTCGTCTACATTTTGTTTCAACTCATCCATTACAATCTCCTCAATGTCCTATCATATATCTCACTTCCTCCCTGGGTTCCCTCCTTCTTCTGAACCCTCTGTCCCAGGGTGACTGGGTGGATAGAGATTGGTGGGACTCCTAATATCATGGCCCTTGGTTACCCTTCAGGTATGGTATGAAACAGCCCCATATTAAAACAATCAACCCTGTACATTTATTTTTATAATTAGAAAAAGTTAAGCTTTGATTTTAGAAGAATGTTTGCAGCTGTGTTAGTCTGGGTACTTTAGAGAAACAAATCCACAGAAACTCATGTATAAGAGAGAGTTTTATATAAAGGTTAAGTGTGCATCAAGAAAACATCTCAGCCCAGTGCTGCCCAAGCCCACAAGTCCAACATTAACCCATATGTCTGACACCAATCCACAAAGTCCTTCTCCATCTCACAAAACACATGCATTGATACCAACTACAGGAGGGAAGCTGAATCTGTAAATGTATAAGCATCTCAGCACTGGCAGGGGTCTCCACATGGGTGCTCCAGCACTCAGGTCTGCATCTGGGTAGGTCCATGCAGCTTCTTCTTGGGGATGTCTTGCAGGAAGTGAGCCTTACCAGCTGATGCAGGGAACTGGCTAAGGCAGCTGCACCCTAGTCCGACTATCAGAAAGCAAGAGACGCAAGAACTAGAAAGGCAAGGCTCCCTGAGCCATTTATCGCTCAGCCTTTCAATTAACCCCACGTGTTTATCAACCAGGTTGGCACAATAAACTAATTACCTCAGCAGCCATGAATTGCTGCTCAGACTTAGACTGAGCTTCAGAGTACTTCATGAGTTCAAACTAGCATCCCAGGCTTTCTTGGGATAGCCTTGAGAGTCTGAATCGATCTAATTTGTGTCAGTCACATCAGAAAGGACTTCAAGCAGCAGAAAATAGCCCATTTGTGTCTTTCCTTGATTTTAACTTGTATCTAAATAATTTCAGGCCACTTTTTGATTATTTGGATTGGTAGTCTCTTGCTTTAGAGATTCAGAAAGTCAATTATCTTCCTGTATGCTGATTTTTTTTTGTCAGCAAGCTACTTTATTCTACAGGCAATGGGGACTCCATGCAAGCTTTTAAATCACTTTTTTAAAAATTCTCTTCAAGATTTTTTGTGCTTTATAGAAAACTGAAAAGCAAAGAGCGAAAAGCAAAACTGGTTAACAGGCCTCTAGATAAGGGTATGGATAGAGTTACAATTAAAATACTGCATACCCTTCATTATCAATTTAAAATAAAACATAAAACAAGAGGACACTAAGTATAATGCTTCTAAGAGAATTATCAGATTTTAAACAACAAAAAGCTGCTTTTTTGTGATAATGAACTTGATTTTTGTTGTTCACCATTTGTTAGGAAGAATGATTTGAGATCACCTCTTCTATAATCCAAATCACTTTAGTACATGTCCTCAAATTTAATTGTTTAGATACGGTAACTGAATACTAGATTGCTTTGCTTACTCAAATGGCCTGGTGGCACTGTGGGTTTGGTGATGGGGTATTAACTACAAGGTTTGTGGTTCAAACCTATAAGACTACTGCTTCCATAAAGTCAGTCTCAGAAACCCTAAGATCCAGTTCTAATATGATCTATACTCTGCTCTGAGTCAGAATGGACTTGGTGACAATGGCTTTGATTTAGGGTTTTGCTTATTTAAAGGTGTGGAAAGTACAGCCAGAATGTTCCTTGGAAGTGAGGCTGATGAGCCTTCATCTCACAGACTTTGGACATGTTAGCAGGCAGGGCCAGTCCTCAGAGAAGGAAACCAGCCTGGTGAAGTAGAGGGGTTGCCCAAAAGAGGAAGGCTCTCTGGGAAATGGACGGAAATCACGGTTGCAGCAGGGAGGGCAGGCACAGCAGCAGCGGTGAAGATTGGAGGCCCTGCAGCGTTTCCTTCTGTGGTGCGTTGGGAGGCTGGGAGTCGCAAGTGACGTAATGGCACCTCACAACACAACGTCTTTGCAACTCATTTCCCTAGGTAGATGTTTTGCTAGCCACTCACTTTGCTAAAAGCATGCATTTTGTAGACGTGTAATTCAGTTTTCTACAATCAGAGTGAGAAAGTGATAATTTCTTTTCTTTTTTTTTTTTTTTTCACAAGAGAAAAGCTTGTAGTTAGTTCAGGGATCGTTTGCTGGCCCTTAGGAGCATTTTCCAGTCCAGTCTTTTGGGGCACCACGCCCTGGCCCCAAAGTCCACTTTAAGCATTCCCCGGGGACCTTGCCACTCCATTCCCTTGCTGTTCCGCTGCACTCCCCCAGTGATTTGCCTCCGTGTGGTGGGATCAGGTCATGCAATTCCCACACTGTGTCTCCGGTGCTGTCCTCTGTATCGACCTTAGTCACTGATTGGCATCATTTCTTTTGTGAACATTTTTCCAATTCAAATCTCCAACATTCTCTGACAGGACAGTCAAATAGCTACGGGGCTCAGGCAGGTGAGCCAGTGTTCTATGTTAAGCCCCAGCATATACGTACCATCTGGTATGAAGTCTGGGGTTGCCAGGTATGGAATCAAGTGATATCTAAATATTGATAACTACATGGGAATTTTTAAATACACACCTTCTGTTGGATAGTACATGAAAACTTGAACACCTTTTTCTTTTCCTTTTCTTAGTAAAATTAATAAAATTTTCTAAATAAAATGAATCACTTTATTGGGAGTGCTTACAGATATTATAACAATCCATAATCCAGTTAGATCAAGCATAATTTTACAATTGCTCCCACCATCTGTTTCAAAGCCATTTCCCTCTTCCTGAACTCTTTGACATCAGCTCCCCTTTATGCTCTCCCTCCCCTCCCCCACAGGAGCCCTGGCTATTATAGATATATATTTTTCTGTATCCGTAACCACTTAATATATCCATTCACCTGCAATTCTGTTATTTGTTCCCCTCAAGTAGGGAGTTTTTCTTTTCTTACTTTCTTTTCAAGGAAAATCTGTCTACTACGCTGTAGATAAGAATGTTCTTTTTTAGGTGAGAATCTCAATAGAGTGAGTTAATCTTCACAGAAGGTTGTCAACCCTCTATCATCAGCTTATCAGCTTATTGAATTCCAACAAAGACTCTCTGCCACTAGCTGTATACATCTGATACTAGCTGCTCATCAAGAAAATTGCACACATGTCCACAGTGACACACACACACACACACACACACACACACACACACACACACACACACTGAGAGAGACAGCTCTTCTACCTCTTATCAGGAGTGCTTTCTTTCACTGTGTGATGGATAGTGTATCTTCTGCACACAATAAGAGACTCCAGAAGAGACAGTTTCCTAGAGCCCACGAGTGTGTTTACTCGATCACTTTGTGTTTCCTGCATGGAATTCCAGAGCCAAGTATCATCAAATGTCTGTCCACCGTCGAGAAACTGCTGTCTTCCTATGGACAAGTGAATTCTATAACTGGACGCTATGAAGCTTCCGTCAAATTGGTGGCTCATCTTCAGTGCCTGGATAGGAAACTATGGCCTGTATTTCTGATTGTATTCATTAGTGTATATCTCTCTCACACACACAAACATGTATATTAAGCATTATAGCCTATCTAGCTTTTGTTGTTGCTGTTGCAACCGAAAAAAAAAAATGGCAACAGCCCAGCCCTATTTACTTATTTCAGTTTTTGTTTATTGTGTTACTACGTGGTATGTGTTGGGCTGTGATCCTCACTCATGGTCAGTACTTTGAAACCACCAGCAGCTCCTCAGGGGAAAGACTGGGCATTCTGCTCCCATGACCAGTTAGTTGCAGGGACATCCACAAGGGGTCGCTGTGAGTCAACATTGACTCCATGGCAGTGGGTTTGGTTTTCTGGTTTTGTTACGTGGTGCTCAGAAGGGACACACAGATTGAAAATCTATTTCTTGCTCTCAAGGAGCTGCGAGTCTAGAACCACACTGATATGGCAATTTAAATTTAAATTACATTAGAATCTTAGTTGCTCAGTCACATCCGTCATATTCCAAGAGCTTACTGACCACATGCGGCTAATGGATACTGTATCGAGCAGAGTATTTTTATCATCACTGAAGCTCCTATTGGATAGCACTCATCTAGAGTGGCTAGAATCAGACTTCACATAGGAAAGATAGGACAAGACAGTTCAGACTGAGAAAGGTCAGGTGTGAACCATGCATAAGAATGACGTGGGGCACTGTTGAGTGTTACCGGCACCGATTCTGACTTGAAGAGTACTGTGGGAGTCTTTATTTCTAAAATGCTCCAGGTGATTCTGATACAGAGGGTGTATGGACTACAGTTTGAAAAATACCGATGTAGGGTAAATGCTAACAGCCCAATAGAGTGATTTTGAACTTCCTCCCTAAATGGCATCTGAGTGCTGGAGGGAATTTGAATTTGATTTAGAGAAATAGGAGCTTTGAGACTTTAACTCGTCAATGGAGTGCTGTAGAGCCTTTTGTACCCATTATGTGTATAAACACAGATCAAAGATGATTAGTGTCTTCAATTTGTCATGCGTACTTTGAATACCTGAAAAGGGTATATATTTGTTTCAGTCGAGATACGGTGGCCTATGAAACTGTAAAACAAAAAAGGATCCCATAATAACAATGGCTTTGTCCAGAAGGGAAAGAGAGCCCTGAGTCTCACCCACAGGGAAGGTCACTAGCCCCGAAGCGTCAGACGTCATTTCTGCTCACAGTTAATTGGCCATTGGCAGATCCCATCAGATTGTCCTTTACCATAAATTAGGAATACCATTCGCATTCTGATTTCCTCCTGTTCACACAGTAAGGGGAGGACCCCTGCCCTAAATAGTACAAGATGACCAAATGCATAACACCCAACACTGGGCCTGGAGATGGGAAACCGTTTTAATCACATATACAGCCAAGTGGGAGGACACTGCATGCCACGCAGGGTCACACAGAATTTGCACTGCTCAGCAGGGGATGAGGAGACCCCTGGTTCCTATGGGGGGATGACTGGCTTGTTTGAATAATTTCATAGGCGGGCAGAGACGTGAAACCCATTAGGTTGTAGACCAGGTGGAGTGCGACTGGTTCAGGAGATAGGGGAAAACAGAAGAGGAGGAGAACCTTTCCGCCGGGAGAGGAGCATAGCTAGCAAGGTCAGGGGCATTCATGGCTAGGCCTTTGGGTCCTTGTGAGGCTCAAGGAAGTCAAGGCAGCACATGAGTTTTAGGTCTCCCACTGCACGTGGATTCTCATCACTTCTACCACCAACATTCTTGATCAAGCCCATGCCATCTTTCATATGGATTATTGCAGGATCCCTTTAACTGGTTTCCTTGCTTCAATCATTGTCCCTCTGTAGCAGCAGTTCTCAACCTGTGCGTCTCAACCCCTTTGGGAGTCGAATGACCCTTTCATAGGGGGTCACCTGATTCATAACAGTAGCAAAATTACAGTGACGAAGTAGCAACGAAAGTAACTTTATAGTTGGGGGTTCACCATAACATGAGGAACTGTATTAAGGGGTTGCTGCATTAGGAAGGTTGAGAACCACTGCTCTATCGGGTTGCTAAGAAGCCCTGGTGGTGTAGTGATTGTATGTTGTGCTACAATCTACAGAGTCAGAAGTTCAAAACTACCAGCTGCTTCTCGGGAGAAAAAATAGGGACTTTTCCTCCCATAGAGTTAGTCTAGACATCCCCTAACAGAGGAGGGGTCACGCAGAAAAGACAAGCCAGCCAAGGTGGAGTATAGCACTGACGAAACATACAACATTCCTCTAGTTCTTTAATGCTTCCTGCCCCCACTTTCATGAAAAAGATCAGGCTTACAGGCGAGAGACACCTGAAATCATAGCCCTTAGCGGACCTTCAGGTCTGGAACTGAACTCAAATCCTTGACTCTATTTCCAGCCACAGAGTAGGCGGGTCCTTAAGGGGAACAATGACATCTGGGAGGTAGACACCCCTTAGAATGCACCCTTGAGATCAAAAGGGTCGCCTTCACGCAGAGACAAAGTTCCGAAGGGGCAGAAAAGCAGAAATGGAAACTGGAAAAACAGGGAGCAAGTGGTGGGGTAAGTGAGGTTAATTTATGAGGATTACAATCAATGAGAGGAAACAAAATGTGTATGAATCATTGAATGGAAAACTTATCTGCTCTTTAAAATTTTACTCAATTCACAATAAAAAGTTAAAAACCAGTAAAATTAAAAATATAACAACTGAATCTGCATTATTTTCACAGAATGCGGCACTTACCAAAGTCTTCTTACTCTAAAGCAGTGGTTCTCCACCTTACTAATGCCACAACCCTTTATTACAGTTCCTTATGTTGTGGTGACTCCAACCATAAAATTATTTTCATTGCTACTTCATCACTGTAATTTTGCTATTGTTATGAATCGGGCGACCACTGTGAAAGGGTCATTCGACCCCCAAAGGGGTCGCAACCCCCTTGAGAACCGTTACTTTAGAGTGTAAATAATTGAGGACTTTGATATATTCATAACGGTGCCTCCAGCACCTTCAACAGGAATACACACACATGTAATTAGTATATAGAATTTATTAAGTGAATAAGCAAGACACTTTTTAATACCCACCAGATTTCAAAAAGGTCAAGCTCAATCAAGGCCCTTGGTGGCACAGCAGGTAAGCTCTGGACTGCGACGGTCAGCACTTCCTTGGGCGATATGGCAGTCAGTTGTAAAGATTCTCACTCATTCAAACTCACTGCCAGTCAATGCCGGCTCCTCGCGACTCCATAGGACAGGGTGGAACTGACCCCGTGAGTTTCTCAGACTATCACTCTTTAAGGGACTGGAAAGCCCTTTCTCCTTGGAGTGGCTGGTGGATTCAAGCTGCTGACCTTGAGGTTAGCAGCCCGACAGGCTTGAACATCCTATGGGGGCAGTTCTACTCTGCCCAAGAGGCACTGCAGGTCAGAATCACCTGCACACAACAAAAGCCTGGTCACTCCTGGGACTGGTAACTTTGTGGAGCAGCTGAAACGTTCACCTCGCACTGCAACGGCATGCCTGCTGCCGCAGACCTACAATGCCAGTGTTCGCTTTCTCCGTAGCAGAATCCATTGACTTCATGGAACACTTTAGTCACTAATTGTAAACGTTACATTTTCCAATCTCCCTGGCAGGTAGGTGTAATCACTGACTAAATTCTGGCAATGTGAGATGTAGTCAATGCTTTAATATGGCCCTTCTAGCCATAACACCTTTAGTACATTCTAGCCTCTATGCCGATGGCTATCACCCCATTTTGGAGGAATTGTCTGTTACAGGATTAAGCCAGGATGGATCTTTACAGTCTCTACCCTACTAGAAGATAAGGCTTTCCTTGGGGCACAGACTGCTCAAAGACGAAAGCCACACAAGCATCCAAGCCTTCCCTTTTGCGACCTCTGAGTCCTGGCTGGACGTTGGTAGAAGCAAGACCTGCTTTGACTTTCAGGCATATTTGGCTTCTGCCTCTCGACCCTTCCTTTGACTTGCCTCTGCCTGACCTTCGTTGAAACAATGGGCTCAAACCAATTGTGAAGATGGCATCGGACCGGGCAGTGCTTTGTTCTGTTGTACACAGGGACACTGAGCTGGAACCGACTCAACAGCACCCAACCACAAAAAAACGACCTGACTTTCAGATTTGGGACTCACAACACTCACAATCACTTGAGACATTTCCTTAAAGTGAGTTTCTGGAGATGTTTCGGAATCCAGGGATGTGAGGGAACATTAAAGGTAGGAGGGGTTGAGAAATGGAATGTTATAACATCTTGGAAAAGTTGGACACTTGGGACATTTTTTATCTCCACCATCTCGGGACTAGTTTGATATTTTTATAAAAGAAATTACCACACCATGGTATATAATGAAAAGCCTTTCTGTTGGAATGTTCTAGGGGGTGCTCCCCCACCCCAAAATGATTTTTTTTCAATGCTATGTTTAAATTTTTTTAAAAAACAATCTTATCACCTTCAAAGTACTCTCCATTATACTTAATACATTTGTCAAATCTGTAATTCCATTCCTGGAAACATTTTTCAAACGCATCTGTTTGGATGACTGACAGCACCTTCCTTTTTTTTTTTTTAACTTTACCTCTTCTATGCTGTCAAATCCCTGTCCTTTCATGTCCCTCTCCATTCACGGAAACAAAAAGAAGTGGCACAGAGCAAGGTCAGGTAAGGTACATGGGGCAAGAGAGGTCTGCTGTTTTTTGCCCAAAACTGGCACACTGAGATGGCTGCATGAACAGGTGCACTGTCCTGGTGGCAAAACCAGTCTCCCATCTGCCACAAATCATGTTTTTTTTTTTGTCGCACACTGTTATGCTACCTTTTCGGAACTTCTAAATAGAAAGCTTGATTAACAGTCTGACCTGGTGAAATGAACTCCAAATGCAATATGAATCGACATTTTTGTCCATTCAGGAAGGTGACAGACATCCAGAATGAGGTTTGTCACAAATAGGCATTTTACTTTTTTTGAAACCAGAAAACCATTTGTACACTTAAGTTTTCCCCACAGCGCTATCCTTGTAAGTTGTGTTCAGTATCACAAGTTTCTGCGAAGAGCAAACAAAATTTCACAGCTGCACGCTGTTCTTTTAAATCAGCCATCACAAAAAAATGAGGTTCAAATGAAACTGCTTTTAAGAAAAAAAAATCACGATGATCAGAGAGAACCTTCCCAGGTGATGCCACTGTGTGAACTAACTCGGAGCGAGTTGTTGGATGCTGCCTAGCAGGGAAAATGTGTACTACAAAAGCTCTACTCCGCCCAGTCCAATTCCAGTGTTTTGTTTTGGGGGGTGGTAACCCCTCGTATACTTGACAAAGTTTCCATCTTCATAATAGGGAAATCATATGCTGAATTGAAGCAGAGAGACGTCTACTTGGTCCCTTACTATTTTGTGAACCCATTCTTCTAACCTGCCTACCTCCAGACTTATTTAAGAGAAATACTTTGATTAAAAAAAACCCAAAAAACTAAAGCCAGTTATTTTGGGCTGGTCTGTGGTCCCATTACACCAAAAAACCAAACTCACTGCCATTGGTCGATTCTGACTCACAGTGACTTCTAGGGCAGAGAATTGCCCCAGTGGGTTTCCCAGACTGTAATTCTTTACAGGAGTAGAAAGCCTTGTCGTTCTTGCACCACTAGTGGCTGATTGCAGGTAACAATGCAACAGGTAACTGCTACCCCACCGGGGCTCCTTTTGTGAGCCTATAAGTTTCCCTTTTTAAAGGGAAATCAGATCGCCTTTTGCTTATTTCCCTCTAAAGGTTTTAAAGACCCAAACTCAACACTGGTCCAGGACACTGAGGTAGAAGCAGGTGAGGCAGAGAACATGGCTTTGAGTTCAGGTTCTCGGGTTTTGTCTGGCGGGCAGGCATCAACAGGTATGGTTTCCAGGGCCCCTGCTGCTCAGGCAGACAGAACACCAGCAAGGCTGACCTATAGTCTTTTAAAGACTTTAGGTCTTTATGGAAACAGGCTCTTGAGGGGCTACTATATCCAGAAACATCAGCCAAGAACTTATCTTCCGAGAGTTCAGGGTTCTCAGAAAATAGGAGATTCAAATGATGTGCAATTAGGACAATTCATTTCTTATGTTCCTGGGTTTGTGGATTAGGTACACAGGCCTTATTTCCATTATGCCAAATAAGGGCTACTTTTCTTTAAATAGTGGAAGAATTCATATTTTTAGAGATAATTCTATATTGATATTACAATTCAAAAAGGACTTCTGAAACGTTTAAACTTAAACCACCTGGGGATCTTTTAAAATACAGATTCTGGTTCACTGACTGATTTGGGGCATGAAATTCTTCATTTTGAACAAGGTCCCAGGTCAGTGATGTTGACCCTGCTGGTCCAGGCATTGCTTGCCCTTGGAGTTATAAGGCCACCACTGTGCCCACTTTCAATAGATTCCAACTACCGATTTCTTAAAAAAAGATAGCTGGAACTCATACCCAAATTGGTCTGTGGTGCAATTTTAAAGTTTTAAAACAGAAAATGAATAACAGTAGCAAATTCAGTCAGAATCAAGTGAACCAAAAGGATGGGTGTGGATAAAAAGATCATGCTAACTTCCTTCATGGATTTTTTAACCTGTTTTTTTTTTCTTTTTTTACATTTTATTAGGGACTCATACAACTCTTATTACAATCCATACATATACATACATCAATTGTATAAAGCACATCCATATAGATAGTATATTTCTTTTAACATAATTTTTTTTAACAATTTATTGGGGCTGATACAATTCTTTTCACAGTTCATACATATACATACATCAATTGTATAAAGCACATCTGTACAGTCTTTGGCCTAATCATTTTTTTCTCTTTTCTTCTTTTACATTTTATTAGGGACTCCAACAGCTCTTACCACAATCCATACATATACATACATCAATTGTATAAAGCACATCCATACATTCCCTGCCCCAATCATTCTCAAGGCATTTGCTCTCCACTTAAGCCCCTTGCATCAGGTCCTCTTTTTTCCCCTCCTCCCTCCCCTTTCCCCCCTCCCTCATATGCCCTTGGTAATTTATACCTCGTTATTTTGTCATATCTTGCCCTATTCGGGGTCTCCCTTCCCCCCTTCTCTGCTGTCCCTCTCCCAGGGAAGAGGTCACATGTGGCTCCTTGTAATCAGTTCCCCCTTTCCAACCCACTCACCCTCCACTCTCCCAGCATCGTCCCTCACGCCCTTGGTCCTGAAGGTATCATCCACCCTGGATTCCCTGTACCTCCAACCCTCATATGTACCATTGTACAGCCTCTGTCCTATCCAGCCCTGCAAGGTAGAATTCAGATCATGGTAGTTGGGGGGAGGAAGCATCCAGGATCTGGGGGAAAGCTGTGTTCTTCATCGATACTACCTCACACCCTAATTAACCCATCTCCTCTCCTAAGCCCCTCTATGAGGGGATCTCCATTGGCCGACACTTGGGCCTTGGGTCTCCACTCTGCACTTCCCCCTTCATTTAATATAATATATATATACACATACATATATACATATACACATATATACACATACATACACACACTTATATCTTTTTTTTTTTTTGCATGATGCCTTATATCTGGTCCCTTGGGCACCTCGTGATCGCACTGGCCGGTGCGCTTCTTCCATGTGGGCTTATTTGTTTCTGAGCGAGATGGCCGCTTGTTCACCTTCAAGCCTTTAAGACCCCAGACACTATCTCTTTTGATAGCCGGGCACCATCAGCTTTCTTCACCACATTTGCTTGTGCACCCATTTGTCTTCAGCGATCCTATCATGGAGATGTGTAGTCTATGATATGATTTTTTGTTCTTTGATGCCTGGTAACTGATCCCTTTGGGAGCACTCGATCACACAGGCTGGTGTGTTCTTCCATGTGGACTTTGTTGCTTCTGAGCTAGATGGCCGCTTGTTTATCTTCAAGCCTTTAAGACCCCAGTCACTATCTCTTTTGATAGCCGGGCACCATCAGCTTTCTTCACCACATTTACTTGTTCACCCACTTTGGCTCCAGCCGTTGTGTCGGGAGAGTGAGCATCATAGAGTTCCAATTTAATAAAAGAAGGTATTCATGCATAGAGGGAGTGTTTGAGTAGAGGCCCAAGGTCCTTCCGCCACCTTAATACTTGACCTATAAATATCGACACAAAGATCTATTTCCCCAACCTCCTATATATATTTGCATGTACATGTCTTTGTCTAGACCTCCATGAATGCCCTTTGACTCCTAGCTCTTTCCTCCATCTCCCTTGACCTTCCTCCTGCCCTACTACCATGCTTCATCGCCACCTGGGCTAGAGTATACCTCTTCTCTAAGCAACCTTACCCTTGATCATTTCCCATCAGGCCTGCCACTCCCCCTTCTCTACCCTTTGGGGTCCCATGTTTTTCCCTTGTCCCTGGGTTTGTTAACACCACTTCCTTACCCCCCCTACCCCCCACCCCAAGTCCCCCCGGAACTGTCGGTCCCGTTGTTTTTCATCCAGATAGTTCATCCAGCCTGTCCTATTCAGACAGACCTGTGGAGTCACTAACATGCACGAAAACTAGACAGAGGAACACAAAGCAACAGTATACAACCAGACAACAAAACAACCAAAACAAACCACTGAAAAAGAACAGAACAAAACAGTTCACAAGAGAAAAGCTTGTAGTTAGTTCAGGGATCGTTTGCTGGCCCTTAGGAGCGTTTTCCAGTCCAGTCTGTTGGGGCACCACGCCCTGGCCCCAAAGTCCACTTTCAGCATTCCCTGGGGACCTTGCCACTCCATTCCCTTGCTGTTCCGCTGCACTCCCCCAGTGCTTTGCCTCGGTGTGGTGGGATCAGGTCAGGTGCAATTCCCACACTGTGTCTCCGGTGCTGTCCCCTGTATCGCCCTTAGTCACTGAGGGGCATCATGTCTCATAGTAGGGCCAGCCATGTTGTTCTCTCTGTGGACTGGCTGCTCTACTCAGGAATATCATCATCACGGCCTGGTGGGCCAGGCTGTGCTCCACTCTCTCCTCCTGCCCCTTCATCTGCTCCCGTGTGCTCTGATCAAATATGTCCATCTCCCATAGCTGCAGGGTCAATGTCGTCCTTTGGAACAAGTTCTTTTCGGGGGAGGGGCAGGAATCCACTTAATTTATGGTGCTGGGGCCAGCCTCCCAGACCTCTCCACCGGTTCCGTCCTCCACGCTGGGATATTGCATTCACACCTTGCGACACTGGGTTGAAGTCTGGTCCCACTTTCCCTGTGGAGATATAAACCATACCCTCCCCTTGGGTGGATTAATGCCCCATTTCTGTCATGCTGATTGTACTTACCTCAGGGGACTCATGTTGTACCTGTCCCTTTGGGTCTGGCTTACCTCGCTTAACATAATTCCTTCCAGCTCTTCCCATGAAATAACGTGTTTCATGTGCTCATCGGTGCTTTTTAGTGCTGCATAATACTCCATTGTGTGTATGTGCCAAAGTTTGCTAATCCACTCGTCTATCGATGGAAACTTAGGCTGTTTCCAAGTCTTTGCTATTGTGAATTGTGCCGCAATAAACATTGGAGCACATATGACTGGTCGTGTTTTATTTGCTGCTTCAACCGGGTATATGCCCAGTAGAGGGATGGCTGGGTCGTAAGGTAGATCAATTTCCATTTTCTTTAGGTATCGCCAGATTGCTTTCCACAGTGTCTGTACAAATCTGCACGACCACCAGCAGTGGAGGAGGGTTCCTATTTCACCACAGCCCCTCCAACACTTGTTGCTCTCTGATTTACTGATCTGAGCTAGCCTGAGGGGTGTTAGGTGGTATCTCATGGTTGTTTTGATTTGCATTTCTCTTATGGCAAGGGACTTCGAGCACTTTCTCATATATTTATTGGCCATATTGATCTCCTCTCTAGTGAAAGTTCTTCTCATTTCTTTTGCCCACTTCCTTAGGGGGTTAACTGTTTTCCTCTTTTTGCAGGTCATGATGGTGTTGTAGATTTTAGTAATGAGCCCTTTGTCTGACGTGTCATTACTAAAAATCTTCTCCCAGTCTGTGGGTTGCCTTGTCACCCTCTTGGCAAAGTCTTTCGAGGTGCACAGGTGTTTTATTCTTATTAGATCCCATTTGTCGATTTCCAGATCACCTGTGTGTGTCCCCTTCCCTGTTGCAGTGAGCCTATGTGCTCCCTGGGCCAGTGCTCTGAGATTAGTCCCGATTCCCTCCTTAATGGTCCTGATGGTTTGGGGTTTGACTTCTAGATCTGTGATCCACCTTGAGTGTATTCTTGTGCATGGGGTGAGGTAGACGTCTTGTTTCAACTTTCTACATGTGGATATCCATTGTTTCCAGCACCACTTATTAAAGAGGGCATCTGCTTCCCACTTGACGTTTTTGGGACCCTTGTCGAAGATCAGTTGTCTATATGCTGATGATTTTACTCCTGGGCTTTCTATTCTTTTCCACTGGTCTGAGTGTCTATCATTGTGCCAGTACCATGCTGTTTTGACCACTGTAGCTATGTAGTAGGCATTAAAATCAGGTAGGGCGAGTCCTCCAATTGTGTCCTTCTTCTTGAGGAGTTCTCTGCTAATTCTGGGTTTCTTCCCTCTCCATATGAAGTTGGTGGTCAGTTTTTCCAATTCTTTGAAGAAGGTTGATGGTAATTGGATTGGTATAGCATTGAACTTGTAGAGTGCTTTAGGAAGAACTGTCATCTTTACTATGTTCAGCCTACCTAACCATGAGCAGGGGAGCTTCATCCATTTGTGAAGGTCACTTTTGGTTTCCTGTAATAGGGTTTTATAATTATGCTTATATAGGTCTTTAGTATTTTTTGTTAAGTATATTCCTAGGTATTTCAGTTTGTTCTTGGCTACTGTGAAGGGTACTTCCCTCTTAATCGCCTCTTCCATGGCCCTGTCCGATGTGTATAGAAACCCTACCGACTTCTGTTTATTGATCTTGTATCCTGCTACCCTTCCGTATTCCTCTATTGCTGTAAGTATTCCAACTGTGGAGTTTTGGGGGTCTTCAATGTATAGGATCATGTCATCTGCAAATAACGATAGTTTCACCTCCTCCTCTCCCAACTGGATCCCTTTGATGTCCTTCCGCTGTCTTATGTTGTTAGCCAGAACCTCCAAAACGATATTGAATAGAAGAGGGGACAGGGGGCATCCTTGTCTTGTACCCTTTTTCAGTGGTATTGTTCTTGTCTTTTCTCCATTGACTATGATGTTGGCTGTTGGTCTTTCATAGATAGCTTGTATGAGCTTGAGGAACTTACCTTCCAATCCTATCTTCATGAGTGTTTTGATTAGGAATGGATGCTGGATGTTGTCAAATGCTTTTTCTGCATCTATGGATATTATCATATGGTTTTTATCCTTTTTCTTCTCGATGTGGTGTATGATATTGATGGATTTTCGGATGTTAAACCATCCCTGCATCGCTGGGATGAATCCTACTTGGTCGTGGTGAATGATATGTTTGATGTTCCTTTGTATTCTATTGGCCAATATTTTGTTAAGGATTTTTGCATCTATGTTCATTAGAGATATTGGTCTATAATTCTCTACACTTGTGGGGTCTTTTCCCTGTTTGGGTATCAAAGTAATGCTGGCTTCGTAAAATGAGTTTGGGAGCTTGCCGTTCTTTTCTATGTTATGGAATACTTTGTGGAGGATCGGTGTCAGCTCTTCCCTGAATGTTTGGTAAAATTCTGCTGTGTAGCCATCTGGCCCTGGGGCCTTTTTCCTTGGTAGGTTTTTGATGACACTCTCTATTTCTTCCTTCGCTATGGGTTTGTTGAGGTTCTTGATCTCTGTCTCAGATAATCTAGGGATAGATTGTTTTTCTAAATATTTATCCATGTCTTCCAGGTTTCTGAATTCATTAGAATACAAACCTTCATAGTACTTTGTGATTATCCTTTTTATCTCATTGGGTCTGTTGTTATTGCCCCCGATTCATCCCTCATCCTGGCTATTGATGATTGTTCCTTTCTATCTTTGGTAAGCTTTGCCAGGGGAGTGTCAATTTTATTAATTCGTTCATAAAACCAGCTTCTAGTTGCGTTAATCCTTTGCATTGTTCTTTTGTCTTCCCACTGGTTTAACTCCGCCCTGATTTTTATTATTTCTTTTCTCTTGCTATTGGAGGGGTAGTTCTGTTGACTCTGTTCTAGTTGTTGGAGGTTTTGTGTTAACATATCTGTCATACGCCTTTCTTCTTTTTTCATGTATGCATTCAGTGATATCAAGCTACCTCTGATAACTGCCTTTGCAGTGTCCCATAAGTTTTGATATGTTGTATGCTCGTTCTCATTAGTTTCTAGAAATTTCCTGATATCCTCTCTGATCTGGACCTTAACCCATTCATGTCGCAGGAGATCGTTGTTTATTCTCCAATTGGTGGCCCTTGCTTTTCTGGGTGCCCTTCTATTAATCTCCAGCTTTATGGCATGGTGGTCTGAGAAAGACGTCTGGATAATATCTATGTGTTTGAATTTACTCAGACTGGCCTTGTGCCCCAGCATGTGATCTATTCTTGAGAAAGATCCATGTGGATTGGAGAAGAATGTGAAACCTTTTGCTTTTGGATGAAAGGCTCTATAGATGTCTATCAGGCCCTGTTGCCTAATTACATTGTTTAGCTCTCTGGCCTCTTTGCTGAGCTTCTTTCCCTGTGACCTGTCTTTCTCTGATAGTGGAGTGTTGAAGTCCCCCACTATTATTGTTGTTTCTGTGATTTCTTCTGTCATTTTTTTAATAGTTTGTTTGACGAAATTTGCCGCACCATTATTAGGTGCGTAAATATTCAGTATGCTTATTGCTTCCTGGTTTACTGAGCCTTTGAGCATTATGTAATGTCCCTCTTTGTCTCTTTTTGTTTTGGATCTTGAGATCCATTTTGTCGGAGATTAAGATAGCCACTCCTGCCTTCTTGGAGTTACCATTTGCTTGGTAAACTTTCTGCCAGCCCTTTATTCTCAGCATATGCTTGTCTGCTTGCTTAAGGTGTGTCTCTTGCAGGCAGCAGATTGATGGGTTATGTTTTCTAATCCAATCCTCCAGCCTCTTTCTTTTAACATATGAATTGAGCCCATTTGTATTCAAAGTGATTATTACAATCTCTGGCTTCATGGTTGCCATATTCTGTTTTGTGTTTTGGGTCTTTGCCTATCTTCCTTCATATCAGTGTACTGCGTTTGAGTGGAGGGTTTCTATCCTGTCCTCTTTTCCATCTGAGACCGTGTTGTCCTGGTACGTGTTGCTGGCATGTTGGCTTCTAGATGGAGATGGGCTATATGGTGGTCTCCTGGTGGTTCTAGTTGGAGCTTGATCTTCTGGCCATAGTGAGTCAGCCAGTATGTTCTGCAGGGTCGGGTGACTTGCAGTATATTTTTTGAGTTCTTCCTTGTCCTGGAAGACCCTTATCTTACCCTCTATCTTAATGGATAACTTGGCAGGGTATAGGATTCTGGGGGAGGCATTTTCATCTTTCAGTTTTTGGAAGATGTTCCTCCATTCTCTCCTCCTCTTCATGGTTTCAGCTGATAAGTCTGAGCATATCCTTACCTGCGCTCCTTTGTATGTGACTGTCTTCCTTTCTCTTGATGCTCGTAGAATTTTCTCTTTTTCCTCTAAGTTGGATAATTTTACAATTATATGCCTTGGCGTGTTCTTCTTGGTGTTTAGCTTAGCCGGCGTCCTCTCTGCTTCCTGTATGAGAGTCGGATTCTCCTTTGTTAGGTCGGGGAAATTTTCTTCCAGGAATTCCTTTGCTATCTTGGCGGTCGATTTGTGTGTTATGTTGTGTTCTGGTAGACCGATTATTCGAATATTATTCCTCTTCATAGCATCTGTCATTGATCTCAGGCTGTCTTCTGTTTCTTTAATTTTCCTATCTGATTGTTTTTCTCGCTTGCTTCGTTTGGTTTGAGCGTCCTCGAGTTCACTGATATGGTTCTCAGCCTCCTCAAGCCTAGATATAGCTTCTGTGACCTTTTGTGTGGCCTCTGCTACCTCCTCTGTTAGTTTCTGCAGTTCCTTTTGGTGGATAGTATTCATCCCCTCTATTGTGGACTTCATCCCCTCTATTGTGCATTTCATCCCTTCTATCGTTGCATCCTTATTTTGGTTTGCTTCTCTTAGCTCCTGTATTACTGCAAGCAGAGTTCTGAAGATTTCCTTTTGTGGCTGATCTATATCTGTTTCTTCTATGAGTGACGTTAGGTCTGTTAAAGTGCCTCGTTTTTCTGATTTTTTTGTTGGGAGTGATGTGGTCTGTTGATTTTTCCTTGATCCTTTAATAGGCCCCATGCTTCTGGGAGACAGGAGTAACCTTATTGTGTGGAGGCTCAGGCCACTGTGCCGTCTCCTGGGGTGGCTGGGGCGGGCTGCGGCAGGCTTAGGGCTGGCACTGGGGACCCAACAGGGCCCCAGGTGGTGAGAGCTGGCTGGAGCTCACTGACGGCTCCTCAGGGACTGCAAAGCCGAGACCCAGGCTCCCCTGCAGGTGGAGTGTTTGATCTGCCCGGGCTGTGAGCGGGCGCGGGGAGGCCCCTTGGATAGCTGCGCAGGCAGCTGCGGGACACTGCAGGGAACAATGGTGTTTGCTCTCCGCCCTTTTGGCGCGAAACCGCAGGGGGTAATGGCGCCCGCAAAGGAGGCTTGGCGCGAAACCGCAGGGGGCAATGGCGCCCTTCCTCTGCTCAGGCTCAGAGTCGCGGCCGCCAGGGTCCCCGCAGCACCCTGGGGAGGGCACCTACTCTTGTGCCTTGCGCGGGGGGCCCTTGGTGGGCAGACTCAGCAGCGCGGGGCGCGGCGCTCAGCGGAAGCTCAGGGTCCGGGACAGGCGCGGGTTGAGCTATGGCTCCTGTTGGCGGGAAGTGCTCAGCGCAGGGTCCCCGCCAGGAGTGGAGCTGGCGCTAGGCTGCCAGGGGCTGGCGGGGGCGGGCGGGGGTGGGAGGCCAGCGCACGGAGGGCAGGTGGAGAGGTCCGCGGCAGCGGTGCGGGTGGATGGTCCCCCGTGGGGGTCGCCAGACAACCCGCGGGTCCGCTCCCCTGAGCTTGGATGAATGGAGGGAGGGACGTGGGCCCGAGGGCAGATCGCTGCCCTGCGGGGAGAGGGGAACTGCGGGAGAGGAAAGCTTCTCTCCCAGTGGAGATCCGCGAGTGGGGAGTGGGCCGCTGGAGTAGGCAGGGCAGGCAAGCGGCTCTGGGCTGGCGTCGGGTTTGGGGATGGAGCCTAAACCGGTCGCCAGTGAGCTCACGGCAGCTTAGTGGCCAGAGATGTCCCACTAGTCCGGTCCTCTTTCACCTAGACCCCTGCTCCGGACAAATACGTGGGGTAGGACTGGGGTGCTGTCCCAGGGGGATATTTCACTCACCAGACTCTTACTATTCAGCTACCTGGTCGCCAATCCCGCTTTGTTTGGAGGAGCTCTCAGAGTATGCGGGTGTCCCTGTCGGCCATCTTCCCCCTCCGCCTAACCTGTTTTTTAAGATAACTACTGTTAAGGACTAAGGTGCACCTGACCTCGTTGCCATGGTATTCTCAATCACCTCATGTGCACGTGAAAGCTGGACCAGAGAAGAACTGATGCTCTTGCATTATGGTGTTGAGTCTATTATTGGATGGTGATCCGAGGAAGGAACAAATCTGTCTCGGAAGAAGTATAGCTGGAGTGCTCCTCAGGAGCAAGAAGGCAGGCTGTCTCATGTATTTTGGGTATGCAGGCAAAAGCAGATCCTGGAGAAAGACACCACACTTGTTTGGTGCAGTGGAGGGGCAGTGAGAAAGAGCAAGACCCGCCGCGAGATGGACTGACACAGTGGCTGCAACAATGGGCTCCATTAGGGCAACTATTTATTGGAAGTATGAATGAACATGCTGGACAGAAGTTTATAAGTTAAAAGTAATTTAAAATTGTATTTTATTTAAAGCTACAAGTATTCCCATTTGCTCGAATTGCTCGCCTAAATCCATCCCACCTCCAAACAGGAAATGAAATGTGCTCTTAATGGTGCCAGCCCAATTGGGATGGCCTACCGAAGATCCTCCTATGGGCCCTGCAAAACACCTAAGTGCAGGTAAGCCATAAACCAGCAGTTTTTATTCCTAAACACTATGAGACATTTGCAAATGTTTTTGATTTTGGAAAACAAGTTAAATATCAAATATGGCAGGGGAATTCACCAAGCAGACATTCAATAGCTAAGTTATATTATCACTGAACATACGTGTGTGTGTGTGTGTGTGTGTTAGGAGGGTGGCTCTCACCAGTAACAGAAGCACCATTTCCCACATTAATGAGGAGATTGTCACCAGACCAGTCGGTGCTGGACGTTCTCGACTGCTCCCCCTCACTGTGGCACTCAGACGGGAGCTGCAAGGACAGTGCTCGCGCTGTACACAATCTGAATATCAATAATGAGGAAGTCTGGGATACTCGGATCTATTTACAATGCTTTCACCCTATTCGTCATTTTATAAATCTAGTCTGCAATCTTTCTCATCGAATCGTTGTAAAGATCAAGTGAGATCAAGAAATGCAATGGCCTAGTTGGTGTCTGGGTATCTAGTAAATATTACACCCAAATTCTAAAATAAATGAGGTTAGTCCTTGAACTTTAGAAGTATTTTATAATGAAACTAAAACTAGTTTTTCCTTCCGCATCCTTGTCAGCATAATTCTGGATTATTCCCCGAAGTACCTTGTCTTTTATAAAATAAATACTTCATACTGTTTGAAGCACACGCAGATTTCATTTTTGTTCAGTGTTCCTTACGTTCCATTGTGAAAAGTTATTTCTGAGGAACTGAAACCCCAGAAGATAACACGACAAAACATGTTAAATTATTTTTTTGAAAATGATGATTGAAAGGCAGGTTTGAAGAGAAGTCGTATTAGGAATAAAAGAAGGCAAAGGCAGCCTCTGAAGGGAACTGCTCTAATTATCACCTAAAAAAGCAAAGTTAGACAACTACATTCAAGGACAAAGGTTAAAACAGTACTTTGAAACCAAAATGAACTGAACAGGCAAAGAAAAATGACGTCAAGGACAATTTAAATCGAGGCAATGATTACACTAGAAGACTTCGTTATCGGAATATCTTGGGTCACATGATTTCTTCCCTGCCCCCATCCATAATGTCTTCATTGAAACCTAATGAACAGTTGTCATTTTGTAAAGATTTAACAGATATTTATCATTTGGTTAGGATTCAAAATTTCAATCCAGTAGCCATCTGGATCTTGAACAAATGCCAGGCCTTTCATTTTACCTGAAAAATAAAAAATGATTCACTATTAAAAACACTTTAAAGAACTCAAACATTTAAAATATATTCCTTATTATTTCGAACTAATTTTGCATTTCAGTAATAGATTATTTTGTTGACAGTTTTAATAATAATTTTTTAAATCTATTGTCAATGTTGCCCCAAACTATGTTTTTTGGACTGACTTAAATTTTGCCTTTAAACTAAGAGTTGGAAACCAATCCTCTTGAATGGAAGCTGGGAACTGTCTCTCTCTTCAAAATATCAGTGATTTACCTTCCTGTGTGATATTCCGGCTACCGTTTCAGGAGCCACCGAGGGTGTTTCATGTTAAAGAGGGGAGAGAGCACACAGAGAAGTGTCCCTGGGCACACAGCAGTGGTTCTGAAAGCTGGGGACACTTCCCCTTGGGGGGACAGGGAGAGCCGTCCAGGAAGACTACAAAGGAAGATAGCTACACTTGGTTCTGCAATACAAGCATAGTGAGTTGCAAGGGGGTGCCAAGTAATTTTTTTTTTCTGATAAGGGGGCAGTAGGCCAAATAAATTTGAGAACCTCCAGTACAGAATAACATGGCTTATTTGTACAGGTAACCACCCAGAGGGGTCATACAAACTCTTGCTTACACAAACACTGAACTCTGAAAAACCCCTCTCTCTGTCAATCAGTCTGTCTCTCAAACATTGAGGAGGCAGTAGGCTAGAGTTATTTAGTAGAACAGAAAAATGTGAACTCAGGAATTTGGAAATCAAGATGCAGAATGAGTGTGGCCTTAACTCCTTATCCCAACCCCTGAGCAGCCACAGAAGGGAAATGAGTTTAGGGAAGAAACGCTCAGTGATGCTGAGGAGAGGATGCAGAGGGTGACGAGATGGGGTGACTGTTTTGAACTAGGCTGTGTGGCAGTGATGGCCCTCACAGCTATGCCAGAAGAAACAGAAGAGTCCCCACAAGGCCTCTCTGCATTGGGGTATTGGCATCGTTACTTCCACTCATAGGGTGTGGTGTAGTATTAATAGCAGATAAAAAAAGACTTTAATTTGGGTGGCCAAATGCACACACACAATGAGGCAGTGGGGGACTCATGAGTTAGTAAGGGCAGCGCAGAAGGTTTGTGATTGTGAGGAGCTGAGGGAACAAGGCGAGCGCTAACCAATCTCCACCGGCCTCACCGCACACATCCAGGGTTGGAATTACAATCTAAGGAGGGTCTCTAACTAATACCTCTTCTCTCTGAGCTGGCTGTCAGAGTGGTTTTGTGGAGTGGGAAGTGCTCAGCTCTCAATTTCAGATCCTAGGGGTCCCACCCTGGGGTCATCTTCGTGAGCGATGAAGATAATTAGGATGATTAAGAATTTGAGGAACAAAACCATTAAAATACAACAATGGGTTAGAGATGTCCATCAAGAAACGTAGGGACAATGAACCAAGAATTTATAATTTGTAAAAGCTAAGATCAGTGTGATACATTATCAACCTGCAATAAGAACAATATCAAAGAAACCCAGCAAAAACTGGACATGAAAGTTATAACAGCTGAAATGACTAACATCACAGATGATACAAATAGCAGAAATAGTAAATTTAAAGAAAAATTTGCTAATTGGCTTATTTCTGAAGAAATTTCAAGAAAGCAGGTGTGAAAAATAATAAATATTAAAAGCTTCTAGCAGAAAACAGAATGTGCAAAGAACCAAAAATCAAAGGGACATGAGATTTTTCAATAGCAACACTGGATGCAAAAATGCAATGAAGTTGTATTTTCATGATCAAAAAATAGTAAAGCTAGAATTTTATATGCAATCAAACCATTATTCACAAATAAAGGGATGAGAAAATTATTTTTAGGCATAGAAGACTTCGAAATTTTTGCCTTACTTTGAAAACAGTTTTGAAGTACTTAAGTAAAAATTAGAAAAACCCAATATATCAAACATAGAAAAGATGATCAAACACCTTAATATACTTGTTATTAATAATAAAAAGACCATGACCAGAGAAAAAGAAATAAAACTGTACCATTCTGGGTTTAGTAACAGTCACATAGCAGGTGTGAGATCAAGTTTTCATCTCACTGGGAGACCTGACTTGGCTATTAAATAAATAAAGATGAAAAATTTAACAGTGTAGGGCATTGAAATAATGCATTACGATGACAGGAGAGTAAAACACCTGTGTACATCGAAATAATTCACCAAGAGAGTAATAAGAGAGTCCACAGACTGGGAAAACATCTTTAGCAATGACACATCAGACAAAGGCCTTATTACTAAAATCTGCAACATTCTGCTAGGTTTCAAAAAGTAAAAAACTAATTGCCCACTTAAGAGGTGGGCAAAGGACTTGAACAGAAGTTTCACAGGGGCAGAAATCCGAATGGCCAACCAACATATGAGAAAATGTTCCCGATCTTTAGCCATAAGAGAAATGCAAATTTAAACAACAATGAGGTACCACCTGACACCGTCAAAGGTAGCCCAATTCAAAAAATCAGAAAGCAACAAGTGTTGGAAGGGCTGTGGGGAGACAGGAACTCTCATCCACTGCTGATGGGCCTGTAAGCACATACAGCCACTATGGAAATCAATCTGGCGATACCTAAAACAGATGGAAATTGAGTTACCATATGACCCAGCAATCCCCCTACTGGGCATATACCCAGAAGAGGCAAGAAACAAACCAAGACAAGACATCTGTGCTCCATTGTTCACTACGGCACAGTTCACAATTGCAAGGAGTTGGAAGCAACCCAAATTTCCATCTACTGATGACTGGATTAAAAATTGTGGCATATACATACAATGGAGTACTACGCATCGCTAAAAAGCAGTAATGAACATATGAGGCACATAGCGGCATGGGAAGAACTGGAGGAAATCATGTTAAGCAAACTAAGTCAGGCACAAAAGGACAAGTACAACATGAGCCCGCTGAGGTAAGCGTTTAAAAAAAATGCAAAAGGGGCGTAGGGAAAAAGCTGCTGTATACAAACATTCTTGGGGTGAAGACTGTGTAGTATGGCAGGGACCAGATCAAATGCAGGGATGCACATGGTAGACAACTGGGGAGGAGGTGGGGAAAGGAAAAAAAATGATGAAACTAAGGAAGAAATGGGTAGCCGGGCCATGGGGTGCTAACCCACCCAAGGGGAGGGTGTTGTTTATATCTCCACAGGGAAAGAGGGACCAGACTTCAACCCAGTGCCCCAAGGTGTGACTGCAACATTCCGGCATGGAGTAGGGAACCAGTGGAGAGGTCTGGGGACTGGCCCCAGCCTGCCCCTCCCCCCAGAAGAATTTATTTCAAAGGATAGCATTCAATTTGCAGCTCCGGGAGAGGGACATATATGATCGGAGTACACAGGAGCAGATGAAGGGGGAGGAGGAGAGTGGAGCACATCCTAGCTCACCAGGCCTTGAGGGCTATGACCCCAATTAGAGCAGCCAGTCCACAGAGAGGACCACATGAGACAATACGCCCCTCACTATGAGACAATACGCCCCTCACTGACCCATGGCCCTGCAGGGGACAACACTGAAGACAGTGTGGGAATTGCGCCCGACCTGATCCCGCCAAACCAAGGCAAAGCACTGGGGGAGTGCAGCAGAACAGCAAGGGAATGGAGCAGCAAGGTCCCCAGGCAATGTTGAAGGTGGACTTTGGGGCCAGGGCGTGGTGCCCCAATACACTGGACTGGAAAACACTCCTAAATGCCAACAAACAATCCTTGAACTAACTACAAAAAAAAAGGCAGGAGAGATAAGTAAAATAATTTCAATAAATCCAAATCCAAGCACATCTACATACATGCCATATCAAAAGACATAAGGACCCTTCTCCAGCCAGTATGCATCTGTAATACACAAGGATTCTGGCCAGCTGCCTGTGGTTGCCTCTCTGTAGTCTCATTGTTTCATTTAAACCAACTATAGTAACCATGGGGAAAAAAGACATAAGGAATAGTACATACTTGCAAAAGTTATTAAAGGATGAAAAAAAAAAAACACACCAGTGAGTATGAACTAAAGAAAGCTGATGTCCTTATAGTCATTTCAGATAAAAAATCAACCTTAAGGACCCTCTCTGGGTGATCACAAAGACACGGAGAGAAGGGACAGCTGGTCGGCAGTGAGGAGCCCCGGGGGTGTAGCGGTTACGGGCTGGGCCGCGCTCCTCACGGGTAGCTGGGTGAGAGCACCAATAGCACCATGGGAGAGAGACTGGGTGTTCTACTCCCATGAACCGTCACCGTCTTGGAAACCTGTCAGTGGGTCACTATGAGTCACTGCTGCCTCGATGGCAGTGGGCTGCGTTTGGTTTGGTAGACAGAGGGTGGTGGGTTCAGTGGGATGGAGAAGTGGCCTAGGTTTTAACAGCTCTCCAGGGTCTGCTTCTAGCCCTTTGTGAGACCCTTGCTCTTCGGATCCCCAAGGTATGTTCTCCCAGTAGTTTCCCTTTTGTGTGTAAGCTGGTCTCTGACTTATGATGGGGTTCCACTCCAGTTCTGACTCCAGTTCCACATAAGTCTCTGACATGATAGGTTCCACTCTGACTTATGATGGGGTTCCACTCCAGTGACTGCTATTAGTTCTGATGTTAAGTCAAATACCCATTTCTCTTGTTTGCTTGCGTTACAAACTTTTACTATCAGTATCTTTATATATCATGACATTGAACATTGACACGTGAACGTCCGAGAAGGATAACATCAGCAAATTCTGTGCTGAAACACTGTATGTAGTATATATTACCAGTGATTCTACAAAAAAAAAAAAAAAATCACTCAAACAGATGGTTCTAAGTGCAGTTTGTGGTCAAATTATACAGGAGGACCTACCTACCGGTATTTCCGACCAGAGGATTTTTACAACAACAGCGCCCTCTAGGGGTGCTTAGCATTATTTAACTAAGAGAAAACTCACCATCATCGGGTTTCTTCACAAATTTCACTCCCAGATCTTCAAATCGTTTACAAGCACCGTGTACATCAGGAACGGCAATTCCAATGTGACCTTAGGTGTCCGCCCCCAAAAAAAAGCCGCAGAGAAAAAGAAGAACTAATTACAAGGTATCTCAATGGATGTGCTTTGACTTCCAAAACTTGCTTATTTAAAACAATATAAAATAGTTGGAAATAAACTGGTCAATTAGGTTCATAGCATATATTAAAGAACAAGAATCTAACTGGCTGGGTAGGATGTATTAATTGGTTTCTCTGAATTTTAAATGATTTAAAAATAAACCAATATCGGCTCATCTGTAGCTTAGCGTGTTAAGAATAACCTACACCCTTAAAGGCTTGAAGTTAAACGGGGGGCCATTCAGCAGAAAAGCAACAAGCCCACATGGAAGAAGCACACCGCCAATGTGATCATGAGAAGTCGTCGGGACCAGGAAATAGGCATCAGAAGACATATACAAACAAACAAAAACATTGTCAAGAACGAAGGGGGTTGGAGTAGAGATCCAAAGCCCATCTGCAGACAATGGAACAATTCCCCCAACAGAGGGGCCACAGGGAAAGGATGAATCTATCACAGTGCAGTAAAGCATGGATGAAACACACAATATTCCTCTGGTTCCTTGAAGCTTCCTCACACCTCCCCCCCAACCTTGATCCCAGTGCTGCTTCTAAATTTAGATTAGACCAGAGCATGTACATAGGTATAGATAAGAGATGGGAGCTCACAACACACGGAATCCATGAACAGGAGGGGGAATAGCGATACCAGAGGGTAGGGGCTAGTGAGGAGAGGAAGGGAGAAAGGGGGAACCGATCACAATGATGAACACATAACCATACACTACTCTATGGGGGGAAGAACAACAGAAAACACGGGGAAAGGGAGACCGGTTGGTGTGAGATATGAAAATAATAATTTACAATCTATTAAGGGGCCATGAGGGTACAGGGCGGGAGGGAGGGATAAAAAGAAGAGCTGAAACCAAGGACTACAGAAACGGAAAGTAAAGGTCTAGAAAAGAATGAAGGCAACCTATGTACAAACATGCCTGATGCAATCGATTATGGGTTGTAACAAGAGTTATAAGAAGCCCCCAATAAAATGATCTTTTAATAAAATCTTTTTACAGAATAACGTACACCAAAACAGAAAGATCATTTACTCATGTTTAATAGATCTGCTCTTGGCACTGACTAGATGGCAGCCAACTGAAACCCGTAATCCAGTACTGTTTACTGAGAGATTACAGAAATCCGGCTCACCACGGACCACATTATTTTTTTAATCTAAAAAGTTCTTCTGGAAATACAGCAAATATTCGTGCAAAATAAAGGAAACCCTACTTCTAATAAACTGGTTATACTTTGAAATTAGCCCAGGAATGTTTGAGGTTTATTACGCATAGGGAGGGCACATGTACAGCCAATCACATAGTAAAGTACAGACAAGCAGCCAACATACCAAACCCCCGAGGGTCTGAATTGCCATTGTGGTAACTCTGGGTCGCATCCTCTTCAGTGCCCCAATTGCTACGGAAGGAGAGTGAAATTAACTACAAGGGTCTAGTGGAAAAGATATTCTGGAAAGACAGTCTTCAAAACATCACCATGCATGTAAAGGTTTTGTACACTTGGCTTTACCGCTACTATTTCAAATATTAAGTCTCAAGAAAGGGCAAATGGACCAGGTAGGATTTTGCACTAGACTGAGGGGGCAGTAAAGCCAGGCAACAATAACAGCAGCCATTGCTCACTGAGCTTCGGACTATGTCTCCCACTACATCTCAAAGCAGCTGAACAGGCTCAATTTGAGTGCCTCTCTCTCACAGGAGCGATTGTTGGTTAGGCGGGGGTATATAAGTTGTTCAGGGTCACAGAACTATGTCAGGGTCAAGGTTTGTGGCTAGGTCTAATTCTGATGCTCCATTTTGAATCGGGGACACACCAAGTCATAGACCTGACAGAGTGCAGAGAAACAACAGGTGAGGGGCAGGTGAGAGGGAAAACATTTCTACATTTGTAAATATTGAAAATATTTAAATATCTTTTTAATGTTTATGATTGTAAAAATGGTTGAAAGGCTTAAAAACCCCATCATGTGACATTTCTGGATCAAAAATAAAAAAGAATGAACAAATATTTGAATCTCCAGCTGGGCAAATATCTTACCATCTCATGATCTATCTAAAAGAATCTCACTCCCCCTGACTCTGCCACAAGAGCAATAAACCACAACCAACCCCATTGCCAGGAAGTTTCTTCCATTCCAACTCATGGCAAGTTCTTGTGTTACAGAACAGAACTGCTCCATCGGTCGGGGCTGTACAAGGACAATAGGAGAACTGCAGGTCTCTCCACCGCACTCCAGCTGCATTCTTACAAATGCGGTCATTAGGCAGCCCTGGTGTGAATTAAACTGGTAAGTTTGTGGGGGTGGGGGTGGGGGTGGGGGTGGAAAGCAAAACCAGCTGACAACATGGAGCTATAGAAACGCATACTCACTGAGTCAGCTCAAGTGTGGCTTTTCTGGAGAACACCCATGCCAGCTTCTCATCTTTATCTTTGGGAATGTCGTTTTTATCCTCATACGCCAAGAAATAGAGGGAAAATTTCATAGTGGGAAAATCTAATTTTTGGAGCAGCCTGAAATTAAAAGATAACAGGCCCGAATCACAAATAGTAGAAAAGGTAGATTCATTCTAAACAAAACCTTTCTAAAACCTATTGTGGTGGTGATTGCATACTCGTGAACATATTCAAATCACTGAAATGTATGCTACACGAATTACAATGTCAATAAAACTTTAAAAAATAAACAAAACCTGATATTCAAGTTCTACTAAGAATAGTGCTGTTTGAACAGACAGAATATGGGGAAAACTCAGAGAGAAAAAAATCTCAGTAAAAAAACCTTACTCATCTATAAATACCAGTGAAATACAACAAATTCAGACTGCTGAATTTCACAAAATCTTCAAATATAATGGAATTTAACTGGAATGATAGTAATTTCTTATAAACAGAAAAAGTCATCATCAACAGGTAACTTGTTCAAATGAAAACTGCAATGTATTACCAATTGTTTTTCAAATACATACTGTTCAATTAAATAAAGATTTCTTCAGTTCTTACTATGTTGAAATTTTCTAGGTACATTTACAAGATTACTTTGAGAAAATTAGGCTTATAATTAGGAGTTGATCACATCTATATATACAATAGACTTAAAAAGTTGTTTTTTAACCATTTTATTGGAGTTAATACAGATATCATATCATCCCATAATTCAATCACAAGAAGCAGTCTTGCACAAATGTTGCCACAATCAGTTTCAAGACAATGCCTTAAATGGATCACCACCCATTTCCCTGGAGTCGGAGTCGATTCGGACTCACAGCAAGCCCATGGGGCAAAGGAGAAATGCCCTGTAGGGCTGTGAAGGCAGTCATCTTTAAGGAAAGCAGTCGGCCTCGTCATCTTCCTGTGGAGCAGCCGGAGGGTTTGAACCACCGACTGTTTGGGTAGCCGCTGTGTGTTGAACCAGGGCTAGTTCACAAAGATAAAATGAGAAGAAAAATAAAAACAAAAAATCCTCCTAGGGAAGGAACATTGAGGACTGGTGATAGAGAGGGGAGGAGGAGGCAAGATTAAATCACAGAACACATGTGAACGCCATGAATAAGCATTGGGTGTCGGAGAAAGGTCAAACAAAATTAAGCCCGAGAAAAGGTCAGCAGACAGGAAAAGGTGCCGTGAGATGGTTTCAGCACCAAGAGGCGGCAGAGGCTGGGCTGGGTGGAGAAGGAGCGGGCGGTGGGAAGTAAAGCGGTGTCGACAATGGATAGGTAGAAAGGCGAGCGCGCCGAGCGGAGAAGGCCGTGTGCTTGCACGGTGAGGAGAAAGCCAGGGGGACTGGAGAATGGTATCAGCAAGGAGCGAAGGAATTGACTAATCCTCATGACGCATTCCCAAAGGAAGACTGAAGTCCGGGCTGGTACGTGAGCTTAAAGTAGAGAACTGTTTTGCTGGGAATCAGGCAGCATGAGGGCGCACAGAATACAATTTCCAGGAGATGACTGAAGGGGGACTGAATGCTCAGTGATAACTTTGTTTGTAATCCACGGAAGGGAATGGCGACAGCACAGTAAATGGAAAGTTTCTAGGATTCTGCTCCAAATCTCCGATTTAATTATCACTTTGATGCACTAGGCATCGGCCCACTGGGATGTGTGCATTGAGTTAACACAAATAAAATGTTCTCTAACATAATAAGCTTAGAATAAAGTATCAGACATTGCCTACACTTGCAAAACTCTGACAGAACATGTACGTAAACGTTACTGGTTTCAAGAAAAGTTTCACTTACGTCATTCCAAGAATTCGAGTATAGAAATCCAGTGACTTCGTAGGGTCTTTAATTCGGAGCATGGTCTGCTGCAGGAGGAAGTCCTAAGGAGAAGCAGTATGCATTGAACACCTCTAACTCGAGCCTTTAATACACACACTGTGATCCGCACTAGGACAAGAACCATGAGTGTCTATGAAGTTGTTTCCACACATGTTTGGGCCCTTGCTTATCATAGACATCACCAGGAAACAATTCCCAGAATTCCCACCTACAGATAGCCACCTGTGGCTCTCCGACCAGGATGTTTTCTGGACAATAGGAGCAAGCTCCTGTGTGGGACAGGTCCAAAGGGCAAGGGAGTTGATACCCTCGTGTGGTAGTTACATAATCTGTGTCAACTTGTGGCGGGAAGGAGTCTAGCCTGTCAGTTGGGTCGCAGCTTGATGACCATATTTGGAGGCACTAAGAAGATAAATAGCTCCCTGGAGGCAGGTCACACACATACACTCCCTGTGAGACATTCCTGTTGACAAGGCACAGGGAGGCAGGCTGATGGCAGTCAGAGCCTTAGAGCTGGAGGAGCCACGTGGTGACCATGCCAGCACTGAGATGCTTCCACCACATTAGATCCACGAGACTTCCCACCCCCTGGCTGTGATCTTCCTGCATTCAGTGTCATTACATGAGTACATTTGTGTCTAAGGAGGAATTTATGAACTAGTATCAATATATGGGATAATATCGGATTTATGGACTTGATCTGGAATTTACAGACTAGTATTGACATATAGGGTAGTATCAGACTTAAGAACGTGATCGGGACTGGGATGTTTTCTCAGTATACAATTGCTCCTTTATATAAAACTCTTATACACATGAGTGCCTACGAATTTGTTTCTCTGGTCTACCAGACCAACACACGTAGGAAGGACCTTCAAACAGTGGTAGGTAAACACATCTCTGCTTCCCTTAGCCCTTAGGGACCCATTCTGAAGCATGCGCCACACCGTCTCTTACAGCTCACCAGCAGGGTTGAACCCCAGTTGCCAAGTAATTCACTCTTAATGCAGCTTTCGTTTTATTTTTCAGCTTTTTATTGTGCATTGGGGTGAAGGTTTACAGAGCAGATCATTAGTTTTGCATTCAACAATGATACACATTTCATTTCATTCATTGCAACCCCACAATGTAACATCACTCAACCCTACTCCCTGTTTCCATTCATTCGTCCTTCCTAGCCCTTTTGAATTTTGTCTTTTGGTAATTGCTGCCCCTTTGATCTCAAGAGGTTGATGAATCTAGGGTGTTCCTACTTCACTAGTGTTATTGTCCCCCTTACAGACAGATCAACATTGAGCCACAGGGCGCGCTCAGTTCCCAATCGGAAAGGTGATTCCGGACCTTGCTCGCAGGGGTTCCAATAGGTTCTATCTGACCAGCAAGCCCGGACTCTTTTATGATTCTGAGTTTTGTTCTAGCTTTTTTTCTCCCACTTCATCCAGGATCTTCTAATGTAATCCCTTTCGGAACAACTGGTAATGGTAGTCGGGTCCCATCTATAGTTCTGGTCTCAGGGTCAAGGAGACTGATGTTTGCTTGGTCCATTACGCCACTATGCTAATTGTTCCCACATGGCTTTGGTTTTCATCGCTTTTCTTACTCTCTCTTGGGGAGAGACCTTCAGACAGGGAAAGACCAACACTCGTTGCCATTGTGGTCGTCACCTAATCTGGTGTCAATTTAACGAGTGTCGGGTGGATTCTAGGCAGTCAATCTGGAGAGAGCCAATGAGACTTCTGTGTGGGCATAGCCTTCTCCTGAGATTTGTGGGAAATCTGGTACTTCCTCCTTAGAGGCGGAAGACACCTCTCTCTCTCTGCTACTCCCTGGGAGACATTGCAGAAGACAAGCCACATGGACGCAACCAGACCTCGGAAGCCAGAGAAGCCACTGAGAGACTCCTGTCAGCGCTGAGATGCTTACAACACCACTGTACCCGAAGACTTTCTACCCACTGGCTTGGGATCATCCTGTGTTTCATTGCATGTGTTTTGTGAGTCTGAAGAGGACTTTATAGATATCAGACATATGGGCTAATATCAGACTTATGGACTTGATCTGGACTGAGTTGGGATATTTTCCCCATGTTCAATTGCTCTTGTACAGAAACCTCTTTCTTATACACATGTGTGTCCATGGATCTGTTTCTCTAGTCTGCCCAGACTAACACACCATCAAATCTATTCTGATTCAGAGACCCTACGGGACATGGGAGAACTGTCCTGGAGCTTCTGAGATGGAAACTTTTTTAAACAATCATTTTATTGGGGAGCTCATACATCTCTTATCCCAATTCACACATCCATCCATTGTGTTAAGCACTTTTGTACATTTGTTTCCCGCATCATTCTCAAAACATTTGCTTTCTATTTGAGCCCTTGGTATCAGCTCCTCATTTCCCTCCTCCTTCCCCACACACCCCTTCCCCATGAATCCTTAATAATTTATAAGTAATTATTATTTTGTCATAGAGATTGAACCTCTTTTATAAGAGTAGAAAGCCAAGTCTTTCTCTCTCTGAGCACTGGTGAATTCAAACTGCTGACCGTGTGGTTTGCAGCCCAATGCTTAACCACACCACCACCACGGTTCCTGGAAAGGCACCTTAATATACTGTATATACTCATGTATAAGTTGAGTTTTTCAGCACATTTAAAATGCAGTTTTTGTGGTAAAATCAGGTGCCTTAGCTGATGTTCGGGTCCACTTACATTCGAGTATATAGGGTACTTTTCATTGACCTCCCTTGCCCACTCCATAGTTTTCTGTGATCCTTTCTGAAATAAACTACCTACAAATAAACCTTTAGCTTGAGGCTCCTTTTCAGCAACCCAATCTGAGACCCTGATGTAACCATAAATAAGGAATCCAATGACTATTATATTTGAGGAATGAATGTATAGTGCCCTTCCAGCACAATTCACTGTTAACAAGATAAAATAGCGCGAAATTATTCACAAGACCTAGACTCCTAAACAACTCCTAGATGACAGTAAAAAGTTACTGGCCCTAAAACCTTTGTGAAATGGTCCAATTTACAAATCAGGAAACAGAAGGATTAATTTTTCTGGAGAAAAAAAGTATAATATGTAAATTCATGGTGTTGAGATTATTCACAATACTTGGACAATAATCATTATTAATATCAACCATTAAAAACAACATGTTGCCTAGGAGTTTTACTTCATTGGTACAATAACTGACATACATTAATAATCCCATTTTATACATGAAAAATTGACACCCCATAATGATTAAACTAGACATCTAAGCCTTCTGATTCTAGTTCAGGTCTCTTTCTACCTTACAGACTCTAAGTTGTAAATCAGGTGAGACCTTCCCAAAAGGTTAGGATTCTCTTAAACTCATGATCTTGACAAAACAGGCCCAATACCTTTGACTTCTAATGTAGCATGGGCATCTCTCCCTTTAACTCCCATTGTGTAATACATCCTGGATTCACTCAGCATCACGAAGACATGGAAATAACCAAAATGTACCATTTCAGCATCAAAACTCATTTAAAACAAACAAGTCCCAAGCTATTTTATTGTATTCAGCTGGTGTCAATGTTTTTTTATATCATTTTATTAGGGGCTCATAAAACTCTTATCACAATCCATATATACATCAATTGTATAAAGCACATTTATTGCCCTCATCATTCTCAAAATATTTGCTCTCCATTTAAGCCCCTGGCATCAGCTCCTCGCTTTTTCGTCTCCCTTCCTGCTACCCCCTCCCTCATGAACCCTTGATAATTTATAAATTATTATTTTGTCATATCTTGCCCTGTCCGACGTCTCCCTTCACCCACTTCCCTCTTGTCCGTCCCCCAGGGAGGAGGTTATATATAGATCATTGTAATCAGTTCCCCCTTCCAACCAATCTTCTCTCCACCCTCCCAATATGACCACTCACACCACTGGTCCTGAAGAGATCATCTGCCTGGATTTCCTGTATTTCCAGCTCCTATCTGTACCAGTGTACATCCTCTGGTCTAGCCAGATTTGTAAGGTAGAATTGGGATCATGATAGTGAGGGGGGAGGAAGCATTTAGGAACTAGGGGAAAGTTGTATGTTTCATCATTGCTACATCACATCCTGACTGGCTCCTCTCCTCCCAGAGACCCTTCTATAAGGGGATGTCCAGTGGCCTACAAATGGGCTTTGGGTCTCTATTCCACACTCCCCACCTCATTCACAGTGATATGATTTTTTGTTCTGAGGATGCCTGATACCTGATCCCTTCAACACGTGGTGATTGCACAGGCTGGTGTGCTTCTTCCATGTGGGCTTTGTTGCTTCTGAGCTAGATGGCCACTTGTTTATCTTCAAGCCTTTAAGACCCCAGACGTTATATCTTTTGATAGCTGGGCACCATCAGCTTTCTTCGCCACATTTGCTTATTCACCCACTTTGACTTCAATGAGCATATCAGGGAGGTGAGCACACAATGATATGATTTTTTTTGTTCTTTGATGCCTGATAACTGATCCGCCTTTGGCACATCTTGATCACGCAGGCTGGTGAGCTTCTTCCATGTGGGCTTTGTTGCTTCTGAGCTAGATGGCCACTTGTTTATCTTCAAGCCTTTAAGACCCCAGATGTTATATCTTTTGATAGCTGGGCACCATCAGCTTTCTTCGCCACATTTGCTTATTCACCCACTTTGACTTCAATGAGCATATCAGGGAGGTGAGCACACAATGATATGATTTTTTTTGTTCTTTGATGCCTGATAACTGATCCGCCTTTGGCACATCTTGATCACGCAGGCTGGTGAGCTTCTTCCATGTGGGCTTTGTTGCTTCTGAGCTAGATGGCTGCTTGTTTACCTTCAAGCCTTTAAGACCCTAGACGCTATATTTTTTGATAGTCAGGCACCATCAGCTTTCTTCACCACATTTGCTTATTCACCTGCTTTGTCTTCAGTGTTTTTTGTCAGGAAGGTGAGCATCATAGAATGCCAACTTAATAGAAGAAAGTATTCTTGCATTAAGGGAGTACTTAAGTGGAGGCCCAATGTCCTTCTGCAACCCTAATACTAAACCTATACATATATGCACATAGACCTATCCCCCCATCCTCATAGATATATTTACATATGTACATGCCTTTATTTAGACCTCTATAAATGCCCTTTGCCTCCCAGCTCTTTCCTCTATTTCCCTTGACTTTCCTCCTGTCCCACTATCATGCTCAGTCCCCAACAGGGTTTCAGTAATTCCTCTTGGTTACATTACCCTTGATCACGCCCTTCCAGGCCTCCTACACCCTCCTCACCTCCGATTTGGATCACTTGTTGCTCCCTTGTTTCTGGGTTTGTTAACACCACTACCTTTCCCCCCACCTTCTCCTCTCCAATGTCCCCCCGGGACTGTAGGTTCTGTTGTTTTCTCCTCCAGCCTATCTTATTTAGACAGACCTGCAGAGATAATAACATGCACAAAAACAAGACAGAGCACAACCAAGCAACAATATACAACAAGCCAATGACAAAAACAAAACACAACAAGAAAGAAAAGCTTATAGTTAGTTCAAGGACTGTTTGTTGGCTTTTAGGAGTGTTTTCCAGTCCAATCTGTTGAGGCAACAAGCCCTGGCCCCAAAGTCCATGTTCAACATTCCCTGGGGACCTTGCTGCTACATTCTCTTGCTGTTCTGTTGCACCCCCTTAGTATTTTGCCTAGGTGTGGCGGGATCAGATCAGGCGCAATTCCCACACTGTGTCTCTGTGTCTATGGCCTGGCTGCTCTAATTGGGAACATCGTCCTCAAGGCCTGGTGGGGCAGGATGTGCTCTACTCTCACCCTCCCCCTTCATCTGCTCCCGTGTGCTCCGATCAGATATGTCCCTCTCCCGGAGCTTCAGATTCAGTGCCATCCTTTGAAATAAATTTTTCTGGGGGGAGGGGCAGGTGTACATGGGATTGGGGCTGGCTCCTCAAGTGCCAATGAATGTTAATGGCTTTATTCCCAATTTTTCAGCATATAAGTGCAGCTGGCTCTGCAGCTACAGGCTTCTGGAAAATTGGGATGGCTTTTCCAGGTCAGCTGCTCTGCTCCGTAGCATCTTAGTGTCAGCTGAGACAGGCCCAGAAGCAGCTCGGAGATCCAGACCTGGCCTTGCTTTCTCCCGGGGAGCATATCCAAAGGCCACCTACAACGTCACGCTGTGCCTGCAATGAAGTGAGTCACTCCCCTCTTGCCCGCTCAACAAGAAAAGGCAGCGAGACGACTGCAGAGTCTGCACATAAAAATAAGACACTCGGAATGCTACAAAAACAGCAAAGAGCCCCCTCTCCTGGTTAATATGAGTGACTGCTGCTTCTCTACACGGCAGTGGAAACCTGAGTAGCCAGCTGGCTTCAAGACAAAACCCTGCGTGTGATTCTTCAGGTCCTGACCAAGACTGGTCCAGGCACGTCTCAGAGGGAAAGCAGCCTTTCCTACACCAGACTTAGGGTACCACTACTCTGGAGGAGGAGCTATAGGCAAGGCCTCAGTCGCATTCCATGAGCTTTGGCTCTGGAATTCCAAATCTGCAGGGATCCAGCTGGCCCTGGCCCACTGGGTGCCATTCCTTAGGGAAAACATTGAGGGGCTTGCCCCTCTCCTTTGGGCCTCTTGTTTATTCTATAGTACTCAGTGCAAAAAGGCTCAATTGTTACTTTCTGTTTGGAATATCTATTCTTCCCTTCTTGATAATATTCATTAGGATAACGAACTAATCAGAATGAATCTAATCTGGAATAAATCTTGTTTCCTTAGCAAACCAAAGCAACATTGGTGCTATTGAGTTTATTCTGACTCATGGTGACACTCTTAGGCCAAAGGAGGCTTGCTCACTGGAGCCCTGGTGGACTTCTTAGCATAAAGCCAGCAGTTCAAATCCACAACCCACTCCGAGGGAGAAAAATGAGGCTGTCTGCTCCCATAAAGATTCAGAGCCCTGTAAACCCATTGGGCAGATCTCCTGTCTTACAACGGGCACTCTGAGTCGGAATTGACTCGATGACAGTGACATTGAGAACTGCCCCACTGGGTCTCTAAGGCTGTAAATCTTTAGAGAAGCAGACTGCCACATCTTCCTCCTGTGGGGTAGCTGGTGGGTGCAAACCATCCAGCTTTTAGTTAGCAGCCACACACTTAACAAGTGTGCCGCCGCAGGGGCCTTTCTGCTTCCCTAAACCAGCTACCACGAGTCCGAGTGGATAATAGATTCCTTCTCACGCTTCGTGCTGACATACCTGCCCCACAGGTCTGTATCACGTGCATTCTCCTTTGTGAAAATTGAGCAATGAACCTAGCTTGTTCAATCCCAGGTGTACAAGGGGCTTCAAATGGTTTGTGGAAAAATGGAATGAAAAGATAATGGAGTTTTCCCACAAACTCTTTAAGCACCCTCATATGACTGATGGTCTTCAACCAGAGGGGGTTACTGACTAGCTCTCTACCTCCCACGTGCTGGTCAGTTCTGCATGATAACCCCATTTGAATGTGACCCTGGTTAGTCCATCAAGAAGGAACCCTCCTGCTGCCATGGGTAGGTGCTCAGAGGCTAACCGAAAGCTTGGCAGCTCTAACGTACCAGTTGTTCTGTAGATGTGGCAGCCTGCTTCTGTAACAATTACAGCCTTAGAAACCTTACTTGGAAAACATTTGTACTCTGTCTGCCCTATTGGGTCACTGAACTGAAATTGATTTGATGGCAGTGGGTTGAGCTTGGGTGTTTGTTCAAGCATGTAGTAACTTAGGTGCCACAAGGAGACTTCATAAGATACAGAATAAGGTTACTAATCAGCTGACCTTAGACTAGGACACCTGGATTATCTGGGGAGCCTTGATGTAATTAAGTACCTGCGCCCTTACATTCAGAAGAAGAAGGCAGAAGAGTCCTTCAGAGAAGAGATGAAGGAGAAGAAGGCAGAAGGAGCAACTCTGGAAGCACAGGAGGCTGTGACTTTATATTAAGGGGAGAAAACAATTTGGAAAAGGAGAGTGAGAATGAACAGACAACTTGAATAACATAGGCAATGGCCTTGAATTCCATATGCAAAAAGGGTTGAACTGGTGTATGTTGTGTTTATTTTCAACAACCGCAACAAAAATTGTTTTAAAAGAAGACAAAGGGGAGGTCTGGCTGAGGGGAAGTGAGGTTCCTAGTGTGAGAAGGATCCATCTGGGCTCTGAGATGTAAGGGCGCACAGGTAAGGACGCTGGGACAGCCTCAGCTAACAGACAGCAAGGACACAGGGACCTTGGTCTTACAACTGCTAGGAACTGAGTCCAGCACTCAGCCAACAACCAGCATGGGCCTCCTGGGAGGCACACAGCCCTGCCCACACCTGGCATTAGCCTGGTGGACTCTGCTGTTTGACTTCTACCCTACATACACTGTGTGTGTGTTTTACTCTACTCCACACTAATTTCTAGCAGTTCACTGAACAAGGCTCACATGCTATAGCCATGGAACTTTTATACTGGGTGTCCCTTTCTTGGAATGCTCTTTCCCCAGACAGCCACTTTTCCTAACGAATCTTTTTAAGTTTTATCAAATGATGTCATTTTCTCAAAGAAGTCTTTCTCAAACTAAACTCATTCCATTTAGTTGATTTCAACTCATGGGGCAAAGTAGAATGACCCTATAGGACAGAGAATTGTTTCTGTGGGTTTCCGAGTCTGTAAAACATTATGGGAGCAGAAAGCCTCATCTTTTCACCATAGAGCAGCTGGTGGTTTTGAACTGCTGACCTTGCAGTTAGCAGACCAATGGTTAAACCACTATGCCACCAGGGGTCCTAGAAGCCTTTCTAGGGCACCCTAATTAAAACTGTAACTCTGTACGTCAATCTCTGTATATCCTGTTTCATTTTCTTCTTCCATAGCACTTAACTTTTAATATGCCATACAATCACATAATTATAAAATCACATACATCTTTATATATTTATATTGTAACACCTTTCCTCTCTGACACATGTTTGTTTTGGTCACTGATATTTCCTAATGAATAAGTGACCTTTTGCATTCTCCTTACACCTCACCTCCTTGATCAAGTTGTACCCAACATTATTGGCCTCTTCTACAGTTAGAAATAAGAGAAAGTATAAGCTAACAAAATAGCCCTTTCAAAGCTGCTCATCGGTTTTCAATCCATCAGTGACACCGAGCTCCCATTCATCACAGGGAGCCTCAGTTTTCTGGAGCCATCGTTAGCACTGCTAGAGTACAAACACGACTGTGTGGTCTTTCTGTCCGATCCATCCACACAGGCTACACAAAAGCCATGTCTGCAGGCGCTGTGCCAAGAAATGTAAAGCAAGTTGGGTAACCCTCCCCCTTCCTCCCCTCCCCTACGCCACCTACCCCATCCTTACCTGTGCGCCCATTCTAGACCTAGCCTACGATCTTTCAAGAAAGAGTTCTGACTTTAAGAGTCTTTAGGGGTTCATCTTCTTGGACTTTTCTTGGGGTTTATCTAAGGAAATAACCAGGAACCATGACAAGAATGTGTACACAAGCTATTCACCCCTACCCACATCTAATGACTATAAGCCAGACACTCTTCTCAGCGATTTGCAGACATAAACTCAGTTACGTAATTCATAACAACTGTTTGAGGTAGTATTGTTGCCCCAATTTTACCTCTGATCGAGTAAGAGGCAAAATAAAAATTTCAACCCTGAAAGTCTGGTTTCAACCCCCTTGCTAAAGTGACTCCAAAAATAAAGAAATTGCTATTAGATAATTGATGGTCTTAACACATTTAAAATGTCGATTCAGAAGAACACAATGTCATGCGGACATACACACGGTCTTTTAGTTTAACAAGCAGACTACAGGCGTTGATACCACCAGCTGCTGTGGTGTGGGTTCTGACGCCCTGTGGCCCCTTGGGCGTCAGCACAGAGCAGGGTTCCATGGAGCTTGACGTGGTTGCTTGCTTGGGAAAAGATCATCGACCTTTCTTCCAAGAAAGGGGAGACTTAAAGTTCCAATCTTTTGGTTAGCAGCAGATGGTATTACCTTTACACCTCCAAGAACGCCACTATTTCATTTAATATGCTATTAGGATTCATTATAACTCAAAATTAATAATGTTAAAGCCTTTAATTTTATTCTCTATTAACACAGCTATGTATTTATGAATGTCTAACACACACTATACAATAGTATTAAAATTAATTTAAGAAGTATCAATGTCCCCCTCGCCAAGCTTCCCAAACTTCAAGAGTGTTGTCAATGCTCATAATTAAAAAATAAAAATATCCTTAGCTGCAATACCTTCGTAGTCACTCCCGAGTTTGAAGGTAGCCCTAGTCGCACTGTGAAGGAGACCTGGTGGTGGTATAGCTATGTGTTTGGCTGCAATAAGAAATGCCGGCAGTTCGACACCACCAGCCACTCTGCAGGTAAAAGAAGGGGCTTTCTACTCCCGCAAATCGTTGCAGTCTCAGAAACCCACAAGGGCAGTTCTGTTCGATCCTCTAGGGCTGCAATGAGTCAGCATCAATTGGATGACAGTGAGTTTGAAGGTTTGTTTGGTGGTGCTGTCGGGCTGCTTAACCACAAGGCTCCAAGCCACCAGGTGCTTGCTCCCTTGGACAAAGATGAGACTATCTGCTCAGGTAAAGGTCGACAGCCTCAGAAACCCTTCATAAGTTGGAATCAACTCAATGGCAGTTAAGTTTGGTTTTCATTTTAAAATTCAGAACCAAAGCTTCTAGAAGCTCCAGAAGGAACAGCCAAGGCTACCTCAACCAAAACTCACAGCCGTTGAGTCAATATTGAGTCACGGTGCCTCCCGCGGGTTTCCGAGACTGGAACTGGTAATGGGAGTAGAAAGCCAGGCGGACCGCAGCCCAACCTGTAACCAGGACACCACCAGGGCTCCTCAAAGGTAAGATAATTCTTCTAGTCCAGCTACAATTTGCCAGTCATGTGATTTTATCATAAACGATGCTGCCTAAAAGCAATCGTTCATTTTTACCAGTTTCCTGGGAAACAGAGCAGGAGTTATCCTCCTCTGAAAAGGGAAAGCAGTTCTTAATTCTTGACCCCTAGATATTATATCTCCCATAAAACAAATATCAATTTAGTGTTTTTTCCCCTACCTGACCTAATAGATAAATAAATCGACCTTTCACTTGCTTTCAATGAAGATCCTTTTGGAAATACAAGCGTATATAGGAGGAATCAGATTGTACCCCAGGTTGATGTAAGATACATTTTCTAAAAACTACCTTCCTCTATCTAGGGTGACTTCGCTTACTTCATCTGTACCAGGAGGTGACAGGTTATTCTAGAAATGATCCAGCTACGCTTTTTCGATTTCTTCTATTTTGGTGAGGATTGGTGGCTGTCAGGTAAGCGTGGGGCTGCTAAGCACAAGATTGGCAATTCAAACCCGTCAGCTGCACCGAGGGAGGAAGGTGAAGCTGTCTGCTCCCATCAAGATTCCCAGTCTCAGCAATCCTGAAGTGAGTGTGAAGGGGCTCAGTGGCAGTGTGTTTGGCTATTCTAACAAGCCTCATGCCATTCTCTCCTCCCATTCCACACATCACCAGCCAACCACACGCTGTAGATGAAGTTACCCTGGAGACAGGGAAGAGAGAATGGCTGAGAGGAACAAAGGAAAGTTTAAATGGAGAAAAAAAAAAGGAATTAAAAAAAAATTTTTTTAAGTATATATATTTTAAATTAGCACATATGCCAAACTATTCCTGTGGCAGACAGGAGAAATAGGAAAAGTCCAGAAGCATCCAGTGTCGTGAGGCTTTTCAATTCTCACACAGAGGAAGAAAAAACACACATGTAAGTATGAGGAAAAAATAATAATCCTTGAGAGGCAGTACAGTCCAAATGCTGGTTCTACCTCTGTGACCTTGGATCTCAGTTGGGACACCTTCAGAATGGAGAAAACACGACCCCTATTCCACGGGATGGAGCCCTGATTAAGTACTCCACTGGCAAGGCGAAGGTAGATGGTTCAAACCTACCATCTGCTCTGTGGGAGAAAGCTGTGGCAATCTGCTTACTCAGCTAAACATGATACCCACCTTCCGGATATGATCGCTGAAGACAGACGTGTCCATAAGCAAACGTGGTGAAGAAAGCTGATGGTGCCCAGCTATTAAAAAGATATAGCATCTGGGGTCTTAAAGGCTTGAAGACAAACAAGCAGCCATCTAGCTCGGAAGCAACAAAGCCCACAGAGAAGAAGCACACACACCTAAGTGAACACAAGGTGTTGAAGGGATCAGGTAGCAGACAACAAAGAACAAAAACTATCATTGTGTGATCACCTTCCCCACATAAACGCTGAAGACAAATGTGTACATAAATAAGTGTGGTGAAGAAGGATGATGGTGCCCGGCTATCGAGAGATATAGTGTCTGGGGACTTAACGGCTTGAAAGTAAACAAGCAGCCATCTAGCCCAGAAGCAACAAAGCCCACATGGAAGAAGCACACCAACATGTGTGATCATGAAGGGCCAAAGCGACCAGGTTTCAAGCAACAAAGGCAGGGGAAAAAATCATATCATCGTGAAGAGGGGAGTGCATAATGGGGACCCAATGCCCATCTGTAGACAACTGGACATCCCTTGCAGAGGGGTAGTGGGGAGGAGATGAGTCACTCAGGTTTCAGTGTAGCAATAATGAAACTCACAACCTTCCTCTAGTTCTTAAACACTTCCTCCCTCGCAACTATCATGATCCCAATTCTACCTTGCAAACCCGGTTAGACCAGAGGATGTGCAGCAGTACAGTTGGGATCTGGAAAAACAAGGAATCCAGGACAGATAAACCCCTCAGGACCAACAGTGAGAGTGGGGACACTGGGAGGGAAGGGGGTATAAAAAGAGGGAACTGATCTCGGGGATCTACATATAACCTCCTCTCTGGGGGATGGGCAACAGGAAAGTGGGTGAAGGAAGATACCGGGTAGTGTAAGATAAGGTAAAATAATAATTTATAAATTATTAAGGGCTCATGAGGGAGGGGGGAGCAGGGAGGGAGGGGGAGGGAAAAAAGGAAAATGAGCTGATTCCAGGAATCTAAGCAGAAGGCAATTTTTGAGAATGATGAGAGCAACGAGTGTATAAGGGTGTTTTACTCAATTGATGTATGTACGGATTATGCTAAGAGTTGTATGAGCCCCAATAAAATGATTTAAAAAAAGATTTACAGTCTGGGAACCCCATGGCGTGGTGGTTAGAGGCAGCTCTACTCTGTCCTAGGGGGTTGCTTGGGGTCAAAACTGACACCATGACATTGTGTTTGGGTTTACTTTGGGAGATGTTCCAAGAGTCGAGTTGAAGAGTATATGGGACAATACATAAAAGTGATTAATCCACAGCAAGCGACTTGCCTCACCTGGTGTTTGCAGTTATTATTAAAGATCAACTTTCCACAACTACGATAGCTATTTCTTTTGATTCCCAAATCAGCATTCCCCAGCCCACCCCTCTAAGCTCAGCTCTGGACTAACATGTCTACTGGTGTTAAAATATGGAGTTTAGCAGATTCAAAAAGCACACTGCACTGTATTTCCAACAGAGAAGGCCTCTAGCACCTTTTGTTAGTCCATGCCAGGCACCTGAAGTCCACCCTTCCGCCCTCCTTTCCTGCTTCCTCCCTTCCTCTCACCACTCCTCCTCCAATCCAATCCAAGCCTCCTTTTGCCTTCTGAAATGATCTTGCTCAAGCCTCTCGACTTACTTTTTGCCTAGACTACGGTCATAGTAAAGAGCTCTGGTGGCGCTGTGGGATAAACATTCGAGTTTATCCCACAGGTTGCAAGGTTGGTGGTTTAAAGCCACCAGCCGATCCTTGGGGGAAAGATGAGACCATCGGCTCCTGTGGAGATTTGAAGCCTTGGAGACCTTACACAGGGTCACTATGAATGGGAATCAACTCAACTCCACGGCAGGGGTGTCTCTCACAGGCTCTCGGGTCTCTCTGCTTCTTGCAGGCTGATCGGAATGAATGGGATCCATTATCTTCACCGCTACCAAGTGACCCTTCTATAATGAAAACCTAATTGGGTCAGCCTTAACGAACACGAATCCTTCTGTGGCTCCTTGCTGCTCTTGGGAGAAGGTCCCAACGTAAGCACATACGGTTACCACACTCTTCTCTGACCATCGTTTCTTTAAATAGGCCATCATTTATTGTTGCTGTTGTTAAATTTCACCCACATTATAAATAAACAAATACCCTCAATAAATGCATATGTTCTTAATTATAGATGTACATTATCAAATATATTTACCCAGTAGAAATCGCTATAGGGTGAGATACACAAGCACCCAGTGACTGTACTGTGTGTGCACATGCACACACACACACCACTGCCCGATAGCTGAAGGCTCACTGCATTACCTGGAGGACCCGCATGGACCTGTTTCAGTTCTCAGATGCCTGCATGCCTTCATGCGCAGTGTGAGTCTGTCTAGCACAGTTACCATCCACCTGCCCAGTGTCCTCCTTCCCCCTCACTTCCATTTTCTCTCACTCCGACCCCTGAAGCAAACTTTATCTGGTTACCTTCTCTATTCATGGCAGCACAGGTCATGTCCCAATACTAAAAGCTTTTTTATAAAATCTTTAAAAAAATCATCTTATCGGGGGCTCTTATAGCTCTTACAACATTCCATACATAAATTGTATCAAGGATATTTGTACATGTTGCCATCATTATTTCTAAAACATTTTCTACTTGTGTCCTTGGTATAAGCTCCTCTTTTTTCCCCTCCCTCCCTCACACTCATGAATCCTTGATCAATTATATACTGTTATTATTATTTCACATCTTACACTGTCTGTTGCCTCCCTTCACCCACATTTCTGTTATTCATCCCCTTTTGGGGAGGAGGGACTATATATCCAACCTTGTGATGGGTTCTCCCTTTCTCCCCTTGCCCCCTCACTGGCCATCCCTCTACCCTGATATTGCTACTCCCACTACTGTTCCTGGGGTGTTTATCTGTCCTGAATCCCATGTGTTGAGAGCGCTTACCTGTACCAATGTGTGTTCTCCGGCCTAGCCAGATTTGTAAGGTAGAACTGGGTCATGGTAGTGGGGGAGGAAGCATTGGGGACTAGAGGAATGACGTGTGTTTCGTAGATACTATACTGCACCTTGGTTGAATCGTCTCTTCCTCATAACCCTTCTGTGGGGGGATAGCCAGTTGTCTAGAGATGGGCTTTGGGTCTCCACTCCAACCCTACTCTTTTGCGTCAATATAGTTGTTTGTTTTGGATCTTTTGATACCTGATCCCATCAACACCTCATGATCACACAGGCTGGTGTACTTCTTCCATGTGGGCTTATTTGCTTCCCTGCTAGATGGCTGCTTGTTTAACTTCAAGCCTTTAGACCCCAGACACTATATATTTGATAGCCACGCACCATCTGCTTTCTTTACATTTGTAAAAGCTTTTCTTGACTCTCATATAGGACCAAAACACAAACCAAACCCACTGCTATTGAGGCGATTCCAATTCATTGTGACAGGGTAGAAATTGTGGTAGCATACTGGTAATATATTAGGCTGCTAACTGCATGGTAGTTTTGAACTGCATTTTACCTCATTCTCCCTTCTTACCTAGAGAGGTCTACACTGGATTGCTAATCTCAAGGTCAGTAGCTCAAACCTACCTGGTGCTCACTGGGAGAAAGATGAGGCTTTCTGCTCCTGTAAAGATTGATAGCCTCAAGTTGCTATGAGGTGAAACAATGGCTTTGGTGTATTTAGTTAGGTGTCCACCCACCAGCCTTCCTAGGTAGCTTTACGCCCGTGTTACTAAATCAACAGTCAAGTGTCCTCACAAGATCATTCAATGACAGACGGGGGGTGGGGGTGGGGGACCTTAAGTGCAGGTCTTCAGAGTCCAAATACTGCCAGCTCACATCAAGCATTACTGCCGCTTTTGAAAATGCCTCCCTCCCATGTTCCTAGGGTAGGCTACCATTTCAATAGCACGCTAACCCTCGTTCCATCTTGGGTCAGTTTTGGCATGTGTGGGGGAAGGGCAGGGATGGTCTTAGTTAGCCTGGTATCTCTTAAAGTACCTGCCATGCACAGGCAAGCTGAAGCTAGGCTGACTTCAGTTTGTTCGGGTTTATATTTCTTCTCTCATGGCAAGTTCCAAAAGAACTGCTGGAGTCAGTGCCCAGAGGCAGGACAGGTCAGAGGTGGGGAGAGTGGACTCCTCCTGGACCAGTGTGACTAACGCCTCTCTGCCCGACCCCCTCTGTATACAATGGGGACAAGTTATGCTTTCCTCACCGCTCTTCAATGTACACATTAAAAAGTTTTAATAACTTTGAGGGATTCAGCTGTGTCCCTCTGCAACAGAAGTAAGTGTGAGGACAAAGGTCAGGTCCTACAGCAGGGGTGGACCATGTCCAGTCCTCGGGCTGTGTACGGTCCCTGAAGTCATCAATACCAGCGAGAAGCGGGGCCAACTCACCCTGACCCTACTGGCGGGCAGAACTGCCTCTGTGGGTTTCCAAGCCTGCCAATCTTGATGGGGTACTAAGCCTCATCTTTCTCCCTCAGAGCTGCTGCTGAGTTCCGACTGTCGGCCTTGCGGTTCGCAGCCCAACTCATGGCCGACGAGTGATGTTAGAAACATCCAAACGGCCCTTGGCAGAACAAAGGCTCCCCATCCTTGGCCTGCAGGGTAGGAGGAGTAAACTGTGCCAGTGAGGTTCTCGTAGGCCGGCCCTTGCCCCTCTGGGAGAACAAGCCGGGCATTGTCATCACGGAAAACCATTCCTCAGCACAGCCTGCCTGCCTTTTTTCTCACCAACGTAGTTTTCTCTTTTCTTAAAACTTCTTCACATTCAGTCCCCAGGATTGTCCTTTGAGGAAATCGATCAAGACTCCCTTCTGGGAATCCCTTAAACCAGCCTCCTTAACTTTTTGATCTGATCTCTGCCGTGACTTTAACTGGCTCTGCTGATCCCCTCAGAAGTCACTGATTTAATAGACCTCTTTTTTTGAAGGGACCCTACTCAAACAGACTTGTGTGATACCGAGAGGCTTCAATGATGGCCAAGACATGTTTAAACATATTTTCTATAGGATCCTAGTAATAATACTGTATGACTTAACCGTGTTTATGTGTGTACATTTGCGAGGGGGGTGAAAAAAAAGTTTGTAGAAAACAATAGAATTAAGAGATAATGAAAGTTTTCCATGAACATTTAGAAGCCTCCCTAGTAGGTGTATGTGTACATACATAAATTCTGCAGTGACTAACATTTTTCCTAACAGGTGTCAAAGACTTAAGCAGTTAGAGCAGGGGTTCTCAACCTGTGGGTTGCGACCCCTTTGGGGGGCAGAATGACTCTTTCACAGCGGTCGTCTAAGACCATCAGAAAACACATATGGTATTTCAATGGTCTTAGGAACTGAGGCAGCGCTCTTCTGTCTTCAGGCGGGTCCGCCCACATGCAGAGATGCCCACATATAAATACCATGCGTGAAGACTGTTACCTATGCTACACCATGCTTCAAGATAAAATTTCATTGACTTATCATTAGAAATAAATATTTCATAATATATAATTACTTCATTTTTGTGATTAATCAGTATTCTTTCATTATGTTCAATTTTTAAAAATGAAAAAACATCCTGTATATCAGATAGTTACATGATGACTCATAACAGTAGCAAAATTACAGTTAAGAGATAGCAATGAAAATAATTTTATGGTTGGGGGTGGTCACCACAGCATGAGGAACTGTACTAAAGGGTCGAGGCATTAGGAAGGTTGAGAATCACTGAGTTAGAGGCTTCTGACTCTTGCCTAAAGTCTGAATAAAGACCATATTCCATCTTTAAGGAATTTGCAAATTACAGCAGCCAAGTGAATAGAGAAATGTAAGGGTGTTGACTGGCGTTGGTGAGAACGCTGGAATAAACTCCCAGAGGGGCTCTGTGTCTACTCCTGACAATGCATGGAGGCACCACACCTGAGTGAGCTACACCAGTGACTCAGTACAGACATGTTAAGCAAGCTCTTGGGGTGCAAACTTTCAGACCACGCCCGAAATTGGGGGTGGTTGGGGAGTGCAGGGTGGAGGCCTAAAGCCAATCTGTAAGCAATTGGACATCCCCCTTACAGAAGGGTTGTGGGGAGAAGACTAGCCAGTCAGGGTGCAGTGTAGCACCGATGAAACACAGCATTTTCTGGTTCTTTAATGCTTCCTCCCCGCCAACTGTCATTACCATAATTCTACCTTAGAAATCTGGCTAGACAGGAGCATGTACATGGGGTACAGATAAGAGCTGGAAACACAGGGGATATAGGACAGATAAACTCCTCAGGACCAATATTGAGAGTATCCATATCAGGAGGGGAAGAAGGTCAGGGGGGTGGGGGTGGGGGGAAGGTTTAAAGGGGGAACCGATCACTACGACCTACCTATAACCCGCTCCCAGGGGGATGGGTAGACATCGGACAGTGCAAGACATGAAAAAATAATAACTTGTAAATTATCAAGGGTTCACGAGGGAGGGAGGGGGAAAATGAGGAGCTGATACCAAGGGCTCAAGTAGAAAGAAAATGTTTTGAAAACGGAGACTGTGACATATGTACAAATGCACCTGAGGCAATGGCTGTATATGTATGGGCTGTGATAAGAGTTGTACGAGTCCCCAATAAAGTGATTTAAAGGGAAAAAAAAGATCTCCAGTGTAAAACGATAAGGTCGGAGAAGGAAGTGTTATTCCCCCAGATCTAAGTTCCACACTTCTGTCACCCTTCCTGGGGGCCACTACGCACAGCCGCGGGGCAGGCAAGGTGTGGCCCGGGAAGGGAAATCCTAAGGTGCAGTTACCTTCCAAGTTTGGAAATGTTGCACGTGATGCATCGCGCTTAAGGAAAAAGGACCCACGGGGGAGAATAAATATTTTTAAAAATAGTAGAGAAAAAAAGAAAGAAAGAGCACCGAGGCTGGGAGCGGCTGGCGTGGCAGGGACCTTTGAACCTCGGACACCGGCTCTCGTGGGTATGGCGATCGGCCTGTGCAACCTCCACACCCGCAGATAAGGAGCCGGGGCCTCAGTTGGCCAGGACGTCCAGCTACTTTTCCAAGATCAACAAGTTCAAGTAGGCAGGTCCCGCCTGAAGAAACGAATGCCTTCTATTCACGGCGGCGCCCGCGAAGCCTCCCATGGGACACCGACCTCGCGCCCGTGCGCGGCGGGCGGACACACAGGCCGGGCGGCCCCGTGGGACCCGAACGCAGCCCGGGCCGGGCCGGGCCTGGCGGATCCGCTCTGGGCTCCCTCCCCCGCCCCGCTCACCCGGGGGTCCCAAGGCAGGGGGTTCGGGGTCTGCGCCCACCTTGGTGCTGGGGTCCGGGTCGGAGCAGCACTTGAGGGTGGCCTCCTCGGAGAGGCCGCCGGGCGCCGGCTGTGCGTCTGCCATGACGGCCCTGCAGTCGGTAGCGCGGAGGAGAGGCCCAGAGACGCGGCGACCGCGGACACTCCAGCCTCGCCCCGCGGCGGCTTTAATAAGCGGCGGCACCGGGCCGGGGGCGGGCGGGCGCCCGCTCACTGCTAGCCAATCGACGAGCTCGAAGCAAGTTAACTCTCTGCTGATTGGGTGCCCGGTGAGTCAGCGCCTGCGGCCACAGGCGCTCGACGCCTAGAGACTACACTTCCCAAGGTGCCTTGCGCGCAATAGAGGGGAGTACTCAAGTTAAAAATCCCAGTCTGCTGCTATCGATTTCCGACCCACAGCCACTTTTAAGACCGAGTACTACGGCACCACCGGGCTTCCGAGGGTGTAAATATTTATGGACGCGACTGGTGGGTTTGAGTGGCAGCTTTTCCCTTAGCATTAAAAATCCTATCATAATTGACAGTGTGTGGAAGCACGATGACTTCTCCAGCCTATCAAAAATCCTGCCGGCTGGAAAACGGAGTGTTTGAGTTAGTTGGGTCTCTGTTCACCTGCTAGGGAGCCCAGGGAGCACTGTGGTTAAGACGCTTGGCTGCTAACGACAGAAAGGTAACAACACTCTTGGGAACAACGACAAGGCGGTTCTGCTCTGCTCTATGGGCTCACTATGGAATCAACTCCACCGTAGTGGGTACTCAGAGTTCAGTAACCACCCATACACACCAACGAGCTACAACTTGATCGAAAAGTTGCCAGATTTAAGACTCTGGTGGAAAGTGAGAATTGGAGGTTGCTCTTTTTTAAATGATAAGGGCTCACAGTGTTTGTTTAAGCAGCACAGTATAAGAACAATAATAATACAATAAAATAAAAACCTCTGGCTTATTCAAAAGTCTGGGTCCAAGTTTTGGTTTCATTTTTTATTAGCTCTATATGCTTCTTATAATTGCTGACCTTTTTCTGAGCTTCCTTACAGGATTTTGGTGAGGATTATGGTTTGACAACGACCCCAATACACCTAACTTGAAGTGTTTTTTTTTTACATTAGTTTCTTTGAGTCTAAGGCATATCTTTAAATGTGTCTTCAATGAATAGTGCAGAGTGCTTTCCATAAACATTTCCCGTACAAAGACTAGGACTTAGTGGGTAAGCACTCAGCTGCTAGCAGTCCTAAAAAGAGATGTGGCCATTGGAGTCCTGAAAGGTTTACAGCCTCAGAAACTCTCTGGGGCAGCTCTACTCTGTGGAACAGGGGGATTTGACAAATCCACTCATTGGATTCTGTTTTTTCTTTTATTTTTGTCCTTTCTACAGAGAGTAAATTGTATCGACTGGTGTAAGGGTAATTTAGGAAATCACATGGTGTGCCTAGATGAATGCGGGAGTTTTTAAATGAATTGGAGGATGTGTGCACATTTTCAGAAAGATAGCCACCCACTGCCATCCGATGGATTCATAGTGACGGTATGCGACCGAGCAGAAGTGCCTCTGAAGCTGGAGATCTTTACTGGAGCAGAAAGCCTCCTCTTTCTCTCTTGGAGCAGCTGCTGGATCAATGGCAGAGGAGGGCCTGTGTTTGGAGCCCTGGTGTCACAGCAGGCTAAACAACGTGCTGCTAAATGTGGTCATTGGTTCAGAGGAAGATGAGGCTGTCTGCTCCCAAAAACTTGTGGGCTTGGAAACCCTATGGAGCAATTCTACTCTGTCCCAAAGGGACTCTACGATTTGTAATCAACTCAACAACAGTGGCCTTGGTGTGGTAGGCCGGGTTGATTAGAGAAACAAATGCTACGACACCCATGTATGTGTAAGAAAGAACTTTCTACCAATAAGTAATTGTATATCAGGAAAACACCCCAGCCTAGTCCAACTCAAGCCCATAAGTCTGATACTAGTCCATAAGTCCTTCTTCAGACTCATGGAGCCAAATGCAATGATGCAGAATGCAGGAACATCACCAGCCGGTGTGTGCAATGTCTTGTAGATCCAATGATGCTGGACACATCTCCAGGGCTCTAGCAGGTGGCTCGCCGCCAACATGAGGGTGAAGGCAGAGAGAAAAGGGTGGGGTGGCCTCCAGGAGCCATTTATCTTGGTTGTATCTTCAAAGGAGATCATCAAGCTGTGACCTGATTGACAGGCTAAACTCCACCTATACAGGTGTTGCTACAAAAAAATTATCATACTTGGTTTTCTTTACGTATGCCTTGTGTTTACTTGTGTGGTCAGGACACTGAGACTGGCAGTCTGGATTAGATCCACTTGGTTATAGTAGTTCTTAAGAAAAGGGAGAGTTGCTAGACAAACTGGACCATAGCTGTCCACTGCAAAACGGTGAGCAGAATACGACATTCATTGTAAATTTTGGGCATCGTTGGTACTGACTTACTGAGAAATATTTAATCCAAAGTTGTTGTCCTAGAACTATAAATTTTCAACATGGAGCTCCACCTTAAAGCTGTTAGATCTCTCAGGAATTGCGGCAGGGTGAAGAAGACCCTCCGTATGCCGTGCATTGCCGCTGAAACCTTGCATAGAAAGCTCCGACAAAAGGAGGGTGAAAAATAAGAGGCACCAGATAGAGAAGCAAAGAGAAAACAGCAGTCGTGCAGAAGGGGTGGTTTTGAAATGGTTTCGTTTTAAGAAGGGATAAATTCCATTTTGTGTAAGAAACAAACACAAACTTGGTGACCTAAAACAATATCAATTTGTTCTCTTAGAGTTCTGAAGGCCAGAAGTTTGAAATCAAAGGATTAGCAGGCTCACATTACCTCCACAAGCTCTCAGGGAGAATCATTGGTTGCCTTTTCCAAAGTCTAGTGGTTCCTGGTGTTCTTTACATGGCTTCTTTCCTTTGCCTCAAATTTCTTTCTCTTTTCTAAGGACAATGGACATTGGATTTGGGGCCCATCCTATGTCCAAGATAATCTCATCTCAAAATCCTTAACTTATTCATGTCTTCAAAGACCCTATTTCCAAATAAAGTTGAATTCACAGGTATCAGGGCTTAGGTTTGGATATAATTTTTAGGGGGAGCAGTTTAAGCCACTCTAAAAATATGTGCAATTTTGCCCTTTTGTTAGTAAAAATAAAGCTTAGGAAATCTACTCCATCTGTTTAAAACACTTCCATGGTGAATTTGTTTACCTTCATCATTTTATAGTTGCCTAGGTCCATATAGGGTCGCTATGAGTCATAATCAACTTGGTGGCAGTGAGTTTGGAGAGTCATATTGGCAGGTGTTTGTGTTCTCTTCATTGGAAATAGTTTCCTGTGGCCACCCACCCTGTATCCCCACCAAGTAGAATAGACAACTAAACAGGCCATAAATATGCTGTGACAACCACAAGCCAATTAAAAAAAAAAAGCTCAAAGGAATGAGCTGTGGCTAGTTATACAATATTTATTTATATTTTACTTGGATGCTTGGTTACTAAATTGTTATTTATTATAGAAATGGTTATCATGAAACTGCTATTTGATGATGTAGCTGTGCCGTGGCAATGATAACATCACAAATATTGATAATCTGTGCACTTTCATTGAATATTCCCACCAGCATCTAGACCTCTCCAGTTGGCTGTATTGACATTTTCATTTCTGCCAATAATATCATCTTTCTCTTAGTTGATGAAGCTTGACTCTGCACTCATCACCATCTTATCGATTTTGGGAACGAGAAGGGAAGTTCATATAAATCTCTTCATATCACAAATGAAGACAACCAGGAAGGCAACAAACACGTAACAGTTTGATGATCTCAGGGTTAGCTAATTAGTTATTTAGTAAGTCGCATGGTCCCAAGGCTAAAGCTCAGCTCCCGATTACCAGTTTGCTATTATTTTTTGGGAACATATACTAATACCTCTAATGATAATAATAACAGCTAGCATCGATTAAGCCATTATCATGCACCATTGTGCTAAGTGTTTCCCCTATATGCCTCATTTAACTCTCAGGGTCTTGAAGAGACTAACCACTGCATGTTTTATGTATGTGTTACATGGTGTTTTCTTTCTACTCAGTCTCTGGAGATCTCTGTGGAAGGTGTATTTTTCCTGTATCTCTACATTCTCAGGAGTGCTATCATTTGGCAGTACTCCAGGAGTCTAGTTTCCTGTCAACATTAATGAACCATGGGCCACAGTGCTACTAACTTATCACTGCCATGTGCGTCCTTGCACAAAAGCTCTGCCCATGTTGATGACCATTTTCTTAAAACACTTTTTCAAAAGAAGACAATACTTAAGGCTCTTTAAGAGAGATGATAATGTATAATTTATTTCTTTTTGGATCAGAATATGAGGGGCTTTCAAAAGTTTGTGTGGGGAAAATCCATTATCTTTTCATTCCATTTTTCACAAAACTTTTTGCATACAGATATGGGGTAGAGGGTGTCTAAAAAAAGTGAATGCAAAATGTGTGTGTGGTCGTTACATAATCTGGTGTCAATTTGAGAGGATTACGACTGAAGAGGTGGAGTCTGGCCTGTCAATCCAGAGATAGCCAGGGAGGCCTCTGTGTGGGCATGGCCTCTTCCTGAGGATTCTGAGAACTGCTGTATTTTCCTCCTTGGAGACAGGAGACCTTTTCCTCTCTCTGCTGACTCCCTGAGAGACCCTCTACTGACAAGACGCATGGCACACTGATATACCCCATTCCCTGGGAACTGGAGGAGCCCCGTGGGACCCCTGCCTGCGCTGAGATGCTTACGATGCCACTGGATCCACAAGACTTTCCACCCACTGGCCTGTGATTTTACTGCATTCTGCATCATTGCATGTGTTTCATGAGTCTGAAGAGGACTTTATAGATTGGTATCAGACATAAGGGCTAATATCATATTTATGGCCGTGGACTGGACTGGGTTGGGATGCTTTCTTAATGTACAATTACCCTTTATATAAAACTCTCTCTTATATACATATGAGTTTCCATGGATTAGTTTCTCTAGTCTACCTGGACTAACACAGTGAACTGTGATAAAGCTATGCATGGATTTTTTTTCTCCCAAATAAACTCTTACTAATTTGTTATAACATGTCTGAACAAGATCTACTTTAAGGCACTAAGAAGGATAAGTCCTTTGCTTTGAAAAGAGGTCCTATTGGAGCAACAGGAATTCTGCTAAGATGGAAGTGAGAAAAAAAACATCAATTTATGGTGAAGGTTAGGTGGAAGATTGGTGAAATCACTGATGCTTTACATAAAGTTCATGGGGGAAATGTATGCCTCAAAGTATTTTTTTTAACATTTTATTAGGGGCTCATACAACTCTTATCACAATTCATACATATACATACATCAATTGTATAAAGCACATCTATACATTCTTTGCCCTAATCATTTTCAAAGCATTTGCTCTCCACTTAAGCCCTTGCATCAGGTCCTCTTTTTTTCCCCCTCCCTCCCTGCTCCCCCCTCCCTCATGAGCCCTTGATAATTTATAGATTATTATTTTGTCACCTCAAAGAATCATAAGACAATTTAAGAAGAGACAAGACAATGTTGAAGATGAAGCCCAAAGCAGCAGGCCATTCACATCAATTTTCCAGGAAACAATTCAGCTTGTTTGTGCCCCAATTGAAGCAGATGGCTATTAACAGCAGAAACAACGGTCCTCACGATAGACATCTCAGTTGGTTCAGTTTACCCAATTCTGACTGAAAAATTTAAGTTGTGCAAACTTCCTGCTAGATGGATACCAAAACTGGTGTGCCGAGATCAGCTACCGATAAGAAGTTTCAAGGGAAGCTTGTAACAAGTGCGATCAAGATCCTGAAGCATTTCTTTGAAGAATTGTAACAGCAGATGAACCAGCGCTTTCCCAGGACAATCTGGAACACAAAGCACAATCTAGCAATGGTTACCAAGAGGTGGAAGTGGTTCCAGCCAAGCAAAAGCAACTGGTCAAGAGGAGAGGGCATGGCAACAGTTTTCTGGGATGTTCAGGCATTTTGTTGTCGATTTTCTGGAGGGTCAAAGAATGATAACAACTGCTCATTGTGAGGATGTTTGGGGAAAGTCAGCCAAAACATTAGCAGCAAAATGTCTAGGAAAGCTTCACCAGAAAGTTCTCTACCATGAGAATGTTCGCACTTATGCCTCTCACCACACAGAAATTTTAAAGACTCTTGATGAGACATTATTAGATACACACCTTATAGTCCTGATTTGGCTCGTTCTGACTCCTTTTATTTGTTTCCTAATATTAAAAATCTTCAAAAGACACTCATTTTCTTCAGTTAATAATCAGAAGGGGGAAAAAAGAGACTGCATTGATATGGTTACATCCCCAGGACCCCCAGATCTCTAGGCTAGAATCATATCTTACAAAACAGTCTCTTAAACTTGATGGAGCTTATGTTGGGAAACATATTTTATATTTTTGTCTTTTAACTCTCTTTTCCATGAAGTTGAAGTCCACTCATGTATCTTTGACAGGAAAGGAGAGAACATTATAATCTGTGTTAGTCTGGGTATATTAGAGAAACAAATCCACAGAAACTCATATGTATAAGAGAGAGATTTATATAAAGGGTAAGTGCACATCAAGAAAACATCCCAACCCAGTGCTGCCCAAGCCCACAAGTCCAACATTAGTCCATATGTCTGACACCCATTCACAAAGTCCTCCTCCATCTTATAAAACACACACAATGACGCCGACTGCAGGAGGAAAGCCGAATCAGTGAGCGGGTATGCATCTCAGCGCCACAGGGCTGCTCCAGCACCCAGGGCTGCACTGTAGCTTCTCCTCAGGGATGTCTTGCAGGAAGTGAGTCTTGAAAGCAAAAGCAGTTAATGACTAAGGCAGCTGCACCCTGGCCCAACCAACACAAAGTAAGAGACCTGAAACCTAGAAAGGCGAGGTTCACCCAGCCATTTATCCCTCCACCCTTCAATTAACCCCACATGTGTTTATCAGCCAGGTTGGCACAATAAACTTTAACCATCTCATAACCCTATTACAACGCCATGTGTCCAACATAGACAAGACTCAGTGGATCAGAGTAAGACAGTTTATCAGTCACAGCAAAACAAACAGCAGTATTTCGTGGACGTCAATCTCCCTGCCTCCAGGTCCCACTGGGCAGCAGCATGGCCCAGGGCACTAAGTGGGTTGTTGAGCCGCTCAGAAACCCAGAGCTAAGAGCTCAGCAGTATCTTTTGTAGCAAGCAGTAAACAAGCTAGGTCCGTCCCCTCCTATGGGGAGTGAGCAGTTGTTCCTTAGACACACCGTGACCTAATAATCTGCTGCATGACTATCTAAGGAAACAGCTCAGGATCAGAGGGTAATTTGGAAGACAGCTGAGGCTGTCTACTCTCATAAAGACGTACAGCCTTGGGAAGACTACATAATGATCAGTAGGAATCGGAATAGATTCTATAACAGTTTTTGTGAGTGTGTGCATAAGAGAATTAAGGTAGTTAGTTTATTGTGGCAACCTGGCCGATAAACACATGTGGGGTTAATTGAAGGGTGGAGGGATAAATGACTCAGTGAACCTCGCCTTTCTAGTTCTCAGGTCTCTTGCTTGGTGTTGGTCGGACCAGGGTGCAGCTGCCTTAGCCAGTTAACTGCTTTTACTTTCAAGACTCACTTCCTGCAAGACAGACATCCCTGAGGTGAAGCCACATGGACCTCCCCTGATGCAGTCCTGGGTGCTGGAGCAGCCGTGTGGAGACCCCTGCCAGCGCTGAGATGCTTACACGCTCACTGACTGGGCTTTCCCCCTGCAGTAGGTGTCACTGTGTCTGTTTTGTGAGATGGAGGAGGACTTTGTGGATTGGTGTTGGACATATGGGTTAATGCTGGACTTGTGGGCTTGGGCAGCACTGGGTTGGGATGTTTTCTTGATGCACACTTAACCTTTATATATAACTCTCTCATATATATGAGTTCCTGTGGATTTGTTTCTCTAAAGTACCCAGACTAACACAAGAATAATTAGGTCTGATATTGGCATATTTTATAAGGGTGTGTAACGTTGCTGTGGGCCTATAGCATACTGCCCCTCTCAATGAACTTATATTGCATAGTAATATGGACGGGCCAAAGTTCATTTTGAGAGTTGTTGTAGTGGCAGTGGTTACGCATTGGGTTGCTAACCACAAGGTCAGTAATTCAAATCCACCAGACACTCCTTGGAAGAAAGACAAGGCTTTCTACTCCCATGAAGGAAACTCACCGGGGCAGTTCTACCGTGTCCTATAGGGTCACTATGAGTTGGAATGGACTTGATAGCAGTGAGTTTTGTTTTGTTTGTTTGTTTGTTTGGAAGGTTCATTCTACAACTGTTTAACTTTATAGCTTTTATATGGTAACTTGTTTTGTCTTTGCTTTCTTCTCTGTGCATATGTGGGTTTTATATTCTTTTTAAAAATCCAGTTGGCAGGTATCTTAGTTCCCCCAGGGCTATCATAACAAAAGACTAAGAAATGAATGACTTGACAGAACAGAAATAGATGTTTCTCTTTACAGTTCTAGAATCTAAACATTTGACTTCCAGGTATCAGCAGGGGTATCTCTTTCTTCTCCTTCCTCTCCCCATCTTTTTCTCTAGCTCCTAGGGAAAGACCCTTTCTTGTCTTGTTCAGTTTCTGCAGCCCAAAGTGTTTCTTTGACTTGTAGATGATCGCTCCCAGGTTGTCTCCCCCCAATGTCTGCTCCCACAGCGCGCTTCTCTGTTTATAGCACACCACTCAGAAGGGATTCAGATTCATCCTGTTCCTACAGTCAGCATCTGCACAGGAAGAAAGCCAGTCCCCCCAGACAAGATCAAATGCACGGGCTATGGCTGCAACCGATCTGTTCTAGGAGAAACATTTCAATCTCGAATCGATTTTCCAATCCTCATTTTACATTAATCTTATTGACACTCAGTAGTCAGGTCGCCTGGTGGCCCTGTCGGGCAAGCATTGGTAGTTAAGCGCATCAGCTGCTTGGTGCGAGAAAAACGAGGCTATCAGTTGCTACCTTAAAGACGTAACGCCGTGAAAACGCTAGATCAGGTCGCCACAAGGCAGAACTGTCTCGGTGGCCGTGTTTAAAAATTTTATTTAAAATTCATTCCACTCAGTGTTGGGCTTGAACACCTAACTCAAAGGGCCACAAGAAGTTACAGGATAAGCGGAAGCCTATTGGAGAAGGAAGGCAGGGGTACTGGGAGAAGACACTTTTCTTCAGGATCTTTTCTTTTCTACCTCCAGGCATAGTTTTCAGAGCAAATGAACTTTAAAAAAAAAAATGGTTCATCCCCTCAAGTGAAAACAGTGAGATCCAAACTTGTAAAGATGATAGCCCACCGCCATGAAGTTGATCCCACGCCTAAAGGCCAGGGTCCTTTTGGGTTTCTGAGACTAAATCGTCGCAGGAGCAGACAGCCTCATCTTTCTCCTGCAGAGCTTTGGTGCATTAAACTACACCCCCAGAGGGGCTTTGTAAAGGGTATAAGGAACATCGTTTTATGGAGTTATGCATTCCCATGCTATCTTCTCTAAATGTATCTGCCGCTCTCCCAGACTCGCAGCCCCTGACAAATGTTCCAGTTTCACACCAGTCGCTCCCAGCCTGGTCATCTAAGCAAAAGATTCACTTCTCAACTGCCCTCCCCGCCTCCCGGGGCAGGGCGAGCTTTTGATTGGACGGCGCAGTCCGGCCCCCCTGGCCGGGCCCCGCGGCAAAAGCGCCCAGTGGAGCCCGCGCGGGGCAACCTGGGCCGAACCGAACCGGCCACTGACCCCCAACGGCCGAGGCTCGGTGGCCGTCTGGGCCTGGAGCGCATCCCAGGGTAAGGACAGCTCGTCCCCGCGGCGACCTCCGGTGCGCTGCGGGCGGCGACAGGTGAGGGTGCGCCAGGGATGCTCCGGGATGGGGGCGCCTCCCCCGGCGGCGGTGGGGAAACTGGGCTCTCCGCATCCCGAGCGTGCTCCCACGGAGGGATCAGGGTCTGCGGGGCCAGGCCTGCTTTGATCCCTTTGGAAGAAGCCCCGGTGGCGCTGTGAAGCATTGATCGCACTGCCAACCTCCAGGTCGGTGGGTCAAACCCATCAGCCACTTGGCGCATCAAAGATGAGGCTCTCGTGGAGTCCTGGTGGAGGACCTCTGGTGGTGGAGTGGTTACGTGTGGGGGCTGCTAATCACAAGGTCAGTAGTTCTAAACCACTAGCTCCTCAGCAGGAAAAAGATGAGGCTTTCTGCTTCTGAAAGAGTTAGTTTTGGAAACCCGCAGGGGGAGTTCTACCCTGCCCTATATGGTCGTCCGATTCCACTCAAAGACAGCGAGTTTGGGTTTTCTGCCTTCTCCAGTCAAGACTGCCAGTCTCGGAAACCCTATGAGTTGAAATCGACTTGATGGCAGTGGGTTGGGGAGTTTTGTGCTAAGACATAGTCTTCGCGTTCTACCGCCAAAGTATTAACTCTCAGCTACATAACCCTAGCTTTGGAACTGCCTTTTGCCAATCGAAGCCCCGTCAGTTGGCATATAAGTGACTTCACATCCGCTACTCATTTAAGAATTAAAAAGTAAAAAACCAAAAACATATCCCTTCAAACTTAGTTTCTGCCCCTCAACACTTCATACCCCCTCCCACACCAAGAATTTGCTCTCCACCTCCATCCCCTCTTCCCAGATAAACTCTTTCCCATTTCTCTGCGTTTGCATCCCTCCACTCCCCCCACCTCCCAGGAGCCACAGGGGTGCATGGGCCGTAAGAGTTCTGCCAACAGAAAGGGCTGCTTTATGGGAGAAAAGAGGTGTCGATTTGCTCCCGGACAGACATCAGCCTAGGAAACCCACTGGGGCAGTTCTAGGTTGTGCTATAGGGTCACTGTGATTGGAATTGACCCAAGGCTGCTTAGAATGCTCCGTGCCCCATGAGTTCTCCCCTGGCCACTCCTCTTCTAACCAAATCCAATGCTGCCCGCACCACCACACTTTTATCCCCAGACCTTTCTGCTCTTGCTAGGCTCTCTCATCCTCTGTTAATTTGCCTTTTATTGACACTTACTACCCTGTGCTGCGTTTAGTAGTCTGTCTCTCCAGTCTCTGAGGGTGTGTTTTTCTTTGGCTCTTTAACTTTAAATGTAGCCATTGAAGGGCCCTGGTTACCTCCCAGCTACTGTGAAGGAGAATGATGAGACTGTCCGGTCCTGTAAAAACTTGAAGTCTTGGATACCCAAATGGGGCCGCTCTGCCCTATAGGGTCACTATGAGTTGGAATTCACTTGGTGGCAGTGGCCTTGGTTTGGTTATGTAGCCTCTGTGACCTAGCACACAGACTCTAACCCAAATCCAACAAAGCTCACTGCTATCCAGCTGATGCCAAGTCATGGTGACCCTGTAGTCTCGTATCAATTTCAGAGACTGTAACTCTTTATGGGAGTAGAAAGCCCCATCTTTCTCCCTCAGAGGGGCTGGTGGTTTTGAACTGCTGACCGTGCAGTTAGTAGCCAAACTCATAACCACTACACCACAGATGACCCAGAGTCACTATGAACAAGTGAAAGGTATGTGGCTGAAGGTATAGTTCCAATGTACGGGTGTGTAGCTTGCAGTTTTCATGAGTAGGAGGTAGGCCTGTGTCCTTTGGCTCCTAAAAATGACTCGGGGCACCTATGTCGGATGGCCCCAAACATTACAGAGGTTATGGAGTCAACAGTGACTGCATGTGGCAGCAAGTGGTCTGGGTAGGACAGGGGTGACCAGGCACTTGCATTTAGTCTGTGCTTTCATGGCCTGCAGAGTGTGACATGCTTAGAGGGAGACCTGAGATCATCGCCTCTTCATCAGAGTCAAGTGTAGTGAACACTTCACCAATAGTGCAAAGGTCTGCCTTTCAAACATATAGGAGGAAAGATACACGCATATCTCATGTTACTGCATGTGAACATACATGTGTCCCAGCATATTTGTACAATGCCAGGAAACTACGCACATGACTCATTTTCAAAAAGAATCATGCAGAAAATAATCAAATGAGAACATTCTTCCTCTATCTTAGCCTCCAGTGTCTTACGCCTAGTGTGATCATTGCCTGTAATTTATTATGTATCACCCTTGGAAAGCTTCCCATGTGTTTTATCCAATCGGAATCATTACCGATTGGTGTTTCAGGCGCTACTAAGACAGAAAATGCTGCCAATTAAATATTTAAACATGTGCATCTTAGAATTTATAGGACACTGTGTACATATCTAAAAGCCCTGGCACCAAAGTGGACAAATCCTTGGCTGCTAAGAGGCTGGCAGTTCAAACTCACCAGCTGCTCCACAGGAAAACGAGGTGGCTGCAGGGTGGTTCTATCCAACCCTATGCTTTGCAATGAGGCACAGAATTGACTAGATTGTGATGGAATTTGTTTGATGAGTATATTTATATATGGGTATATATCTATATCTTTGCATTGAGTCAGTTGGTGGGCTTGCAAAATTCTATCATGTCATCTTTTGTGTCGTTTCTATGACCAAGTCCATGTTTTCCAATTATTGATCCCCTGTTGTTGCCAGTGTTCACATTCCAATCACCAGTAAATATCTTGATTGCATTTTTGATTCATTTCTGGCTGCAAAAGTTGGTAAGACTTCAATTTCTTCATCTTTGGCACTAGTAGGTGTATGCATTTGAATAATGGTCCTGTTAATTGGTCTTCCTTGTAGACAGCATTGCCCTTTAGTGGAGATCTTGAGATGATCTTTTTGGTAAATGAATCTGCCATCTCTCTACAATTTGACATCCCTCCCATTGTCGGCCATAGTAGGTCTGATGGCCAAGACCAGTCTATTCTAGCTCCCTAATGTCTAGGATAGCAATCTTTGTTTTGCCTTTCATTTCATCTTTGCAACTTCCATTCAAATATAGTCATTGCAAACATCCCCCCCCCTATATCTCCTAGGGAGAATGACGAAACTGTCTGCTCCCATAAAAATGTACAGTCTTGGAAACCCGGGGGTTCTCAGGAGTCAGAATCTGCTGGACGCCAGGGGGTAGTACCATGCTGATTAGGGGCAGGGACTGTGTACAGAAGTGGAAGGCAAAGGCCTTCATGCTTCTCATCTCCCTCTCTATTTCTTTCCTTTTTACTTACATTTACATTTTCTTCTCTAAGCCTATGAATTCATCCTGCCCATGGTAACCATAAACGTGTGTATTGTTTACCCTGGCGTGTTCAAGACTAAATTAAGCATTTTTAGCCAGTAGGATCCTTTCTTGGAAGGATGACAAATATCCTTTCCTGGCAAGATTGCATATTTGAGCAAAGGGGAAGAAAACTGGTCCCTACAGGTGGGTATTAATTTCTCAGTGCCCAAACTAGTTTCACCTCTTTTCGCCTTTGTTTCTTGATTAGCCTCAAAATGCTTTCATGCTGTAGTTCGGAGGGCCAGTTTCCCAAACTAAAATCTCTCTGTACTGTCAGAACATTGGTCATTTTCCTAGCACAGTGTATATCCTGTTTCCTGTTTTAATAGCATATTAAAATTGAGGTATAACAAAATTTTAGCATAAAATCCAACAATTTAAAGGGTACACTTAATTTATTTTTTAGCATATTCATGTGTTGTATAATCGCCACCACTATCTGGTTCCTGAACTTATTCATCATTCCCCCCCAAAGAAACCGCAAACCTATTAGCAGTCACTGTCCTTTCTTCTATGTCAGCCCCTGTCACCTACCAATCATTGCCCCCTAAGTTCATATCTAACCTTTTTAGTTTTTGTTGTCATTTTGATTTCATTTGTTGTCATTTTGATTTCATAGAGACAGTTCTTAAAAGAGCATAAAACTCAATTCAGATACTTTTTTCTTAGTTAAGCCGAGCTATTGTTTGGTTTTAATAAGATCTCAGGGTTTTTTGGGGTTTTTTTGGTTTAAGTTTTAAAAGTGTCCTCAGGGAAATCGCTTCCTGGGTTATTCCTCTCTATTGCTCCAGAAAGTCTGGAGTCCACAAGAATTTGAAATTATTTTCTGCATTTTCCTCCTTTTGGTCAGGATTCTGTATGGGATCTTTGATCTAAATGTGTGGTGGTGGTAACTGGACACCATCCAGTTCTCCTGATCTCTTGGCAAAAGATACAGTTGTTCATGGAGGTCATTAGCCACACATTCCATATCCTTATTCTATTCCTGACTCTCCTTCCCCGGTTGCTAGGTGAATAAAGATCAATCATTGTATTATGCTTGAAAATATTTCAATATCTCAGATACTACACTTAGTGACTAAGAGGTAGGACAGATGTACTAAACATTTTAGTCCAATTACTTGAGATGTGCCATGAACTTTTCACCTGAAACCTGCATATCAAAGCACCAGCATTCGAATGAGAATCTTGGTTGTACATAGCAGCTTCAGCACCAGCCCCTTTTTGTTGTTGCTGTAAGTCCATCTACCACACAGTGTTTGCCAGTTCAACTTTTTACAGGTGTAGAGCTTATTGACAGAAATTATAATCAGTGGCTAATCAACCCTACCCTTAATCAATGCAAGTTTTCCATCACTGTTAACCCCAGCCTCCCTACTTCCTGTTGGAACACTACTAACCTTTGTTCTCTATACATTTGTTTTTGTTTTGTTCTTTTTACATAAGTCTGGCCATCCAGTATTGTCCCTTTGTGATCGACTTATGTCACTAAGCACCGTGTTGTCAAGCTCCATCCCGAAGCATGTACGAAGGATTTGTTTCTTCCATCCCCCGAATAGTATTCCATTGTGTGCCTCTACACGTTTTGTCTATATATCCATCTATTGAGAGGCGCGTAGGCTGTTTCTACCTTGATGCTATTATGAATATTACTGCAATGAACATGGTATACAAGTCTCTGAATCTCTGCTTTCCAGTCACTATGTATCTAGGAGTGCAATTGTTAGATAATGTGGTAGCTGTTTTCCATCACTGTGGAACTGCTTTCCTTTACAGCTTGCGTTTCCACCAGTGATGGCTAAGGAGAAGAGCTCCAACTTCCTTGCATTCTCACCAACATTTATTTTTTTCTGTTAAATAAAAAAAAAATTAGCCATCCTAGTGGGAACGAAATAGTATGTCATGCATGTTTTCTAGCCTGCATTGTGTAAGTCCTTTGCATCCTTGCTTAGGCTCACCCCTAGGTATTTAATTCTCATAGATGCTACTGGACATGGATCGTTTTCCTAGTTTCCCTTTCAGAGGTTTCATTGCTGGGATATAGAAATCCAGCTGATTTTTGTTTGTTGACGTTCTACCCAGCAATTTTGCTCAATTCCTTGATTAGCTCCAGAGAGTCTTTGGGATTTTTAATATAAAGGATCTTTCTTGTAGAGTATGGGGTTTTTAATATAAAGGATCATTTTAAAGTTTTACATTTTTTGATCATGTCCCTTGAAAATACAATATTTAATTTTTTTGAAGTGCAATGTATGTATTTTTTCCTTGATTACTTGTGATTTGGTATTATTACTAAAAAACTTGTTGCTTGCTCCAAAGTCATTCCAGTTTTCATCTGTTTCTTTCCAAGACAGTTACAGTTTTAGCAATTGTACTTTTGTCTTTGATCCATTTCGAGTTCAACTTGGATATATATGTATAATATATATAAACTTATTGCTATTGAGTCCATGCTGACTAATATCTATCCTATATGACAGGGTAGAACTGTCCTGTGCATTTCCAAGGCTGTAATTGTTTACAGTTGGTGGTTTTGAACTGTGGTCCTTGTGGATCACAGCTCAACTGGTAACCACTATGCCACCAGGGATCCTTAAGTTTTAGATATAGGGAAGGCAAAAGCCTAGTTCATTTTTGGTATATGGATATTAGCACCATTGGTTAAAAAGACTATTCTTTCTCCATTGAATGCAATACCCTTTTGAAAAATCAACTAATCAGAAATTTATGGGTTATGGGGCCAGCCCAAATCCCAACTATGTGAACACCCCCCCCCCCCCCAAATGCACTTGAGAGGACAGCACTGAAGCTACAGCTCAGGGACAGGGCACATCTGAACAGATCATACAGGAGCAAACGAAGAGGGAAGAAGAGAGAGTGGAACACATCCTGGCCTACCAAGCCCCAAGTATGATATTCCTGCTCAGAGCACCCAGTGCATAGAGAGGACAATAGGGCTGGCCTCACCACGAGACACGACATCCCTTACTGACCCACAGTACTATGGGGGACAATACTGGAGACAGTGTGGGGAATTGTGCCCGATCTGACCCCATCACACCGTGGTGAAACACTAAGGGTGTGCAACATAGCAGCAAGGGGAGCACAGCAATGAAGCCCCCGGCAAATACCAAAAATAGACTTTGGAGCCAGAGTGTGGCACCCCATCAGACTTGACTGGAAAACACTCCTAAAGATCAACAGACCTGGAACTATTTGTAGGTTTTTCTTGTTTTTGTCGTTGGTTTGTTGTTGTTGATTTGATTTTTGTTTTCTTTTGTTGTTTTACTCTGTCTTGTTTTTGTGCTATGGCTCTGCATGGCTATCTAGATAAAATAGGTGGGATAAACAATCCGGAGGAGAAAAAACGGGACTGACTTTTCTGAGTGGGGGACCCGGGAGACGGGAAGTCAGGGGAAAGGGAAGGGGTGTCAACCAACCCAGGCACAAGGGAACAACAAGTGATCTAAAATAGATGCTGAGAAGGGAGGGTATAGGATGCCTGGGAGGCTTGATCAAGGACAATGTAGATGAGAGGAATTACTGAAATCCAAATGAAGGCCAAACATGATAGTGGGACAAGAGGAAAGTAAAATGAAATAGAGGAAAGAATTAGGAAGCAAAGGGCATTTATAGAGATCTAGATACAGGCAAGTACACATGTAAATATATTTATATATAATGACAGGAATATAGATCTATGTACATATATCTGTATGTTAAGTATTAAGGTAGCAGCTGGACATTAAACCTCTACCCAAGTACTTCCTAAACACAAGAACACTTTGTTCTAATAACCCAGCATTCCGTGTCACTTTCCTGACACAATCACTAAAGACAAAATGTGTGCATAAGCAAATGAGGTGAAGAAAGCTGATGGTGCCCGGCTATCAAAAGATAAAGTTTGGTGTCTTAAAGCCTTGAAAATAAACAAGCGGCCATCTACCTGAGAAGCAACAAAGCCCACCAGCCTATCTAATAATGAGGTGTCGATGGGATCAGGTATCAGGCATCAAAGATCCAGAACCAAAAATCATATCAATGTGAATGAGGGGAAGTGCAGAGTGGAGACCCAAAGCCCATCTGTAGACAATTGGACATTACCTTACAGAAGGGTCACAAGGAAGAGATGAGCCAGTCAAGGTGCAGTGTAGCACCGATGAAACATACAACTTTCCTCTATTTTTTCAATGCTTCCCACAATATCCCATTATCATGACTCCAATTCGACCTTACAAATCTGGCTAGACCAGAGCATGTACACTGGTACAGATAAGAGCTGGAAACACAGGAAATCCAGGACAGATAAACCCTTCAGGACCAATAATATAGAGTCGTGATATCAAGAGGGGCAGGGGAAGGTTGGGGGAGAAAGGGGGAATCGATCACAATGATCTACATATAACCCTCTCCCAGGGTGATGGACAATAGAAAAGTGGGTGAGGGGAGACATCGGTCAGTGTAAGACATGAAAAAATAATAATTTATAAATTATCAAGGGTTCATGAGGGAGGGAGGCTGAAGAAGGGAGGAAGGGAAAAATGAGCTGATACCAAGGGCTCTTGTAGAAAGAAAATGTTTTGAAAATGATGATGGCAACATATGTACAAATGTGCTTGACACAATGGATTGTGATAAGAGATGTATGAGCCCCCCCCAAAAAAGATTAAAAAAAAAGAAATATATGGGTTTATTAGTGGACTTTCAGGCCCATTCCATTGATTTCTATGTCTATCCTTACACAGTACCACACAGCCTTTATTACACTAGCCTGTAGTAAAATTTAAAATCAAGAAGTGTGATTCCATGACCTGGTTCTGTATTTGAAAAAGAAATGAAAGCTTGCATCCTAGCACAACATAAATGTTGGAAGACAGAAATAAATTATGCTGTTTGGTATATGAAAAACTGCTCAAAAGATCAGTTAGCCTTTTTTTTTTCATTTTTGCTTTTTAATATGGCTACTTGAAAGTTTGGAAGGACATCATGTGGCTTGCATTATATTTCTTTTTAAAAATTGTTTTATTAGGGAACCATACAACTCTTATCACAAGCCATAAATACATCAATTGTGTAAAGCACATCTGTACATTCATTGCCCTCATCATTCTCAAAACACTTGATCTCCACCTAAGCCCCTGGCATCAGGTTCTCATTTTTTCCTCTCCCTCCCCGCTCCCTGATGAGCCTTTGATAATATCTTGCCCTGTCCGACATCTCCCTTCACCCACTTTTCTGTTGTCCGTCCCCCAGGGAGGAGGTCACATGTAGATCCTTGTAACTGGTTCCCTCTTTCCAATCCACTTTCCCTCTACCTTCCCAGTATTGCCACTCAGAACACTGGTCCTGAAGGGATCATCCGCCCTGAATTCCCTGTGTTTTAAGTTCCTATCTGTACCAGTGTGCATCCTCTGGTCTAGCCAGACTTGCAAGGTAGAATTCAGATCATGATATTGGGGTGGGGGTGGGGTGAAGGGGGAGGGAGGAAGCATTTAGAAACTAGAGGAGAGTTGCATTTTTCATCGTTGCTACATCGTGCCTTGACTGGCTCGTCTCCTCCCCTAGACCCCTCTGCAAGGGGATGTCTAGTGGCCAACAAATGGGCTTTGGGTCTCCACTCTGCACTCCCCTCTTCATTCACTATGGTAAGTTTTTTTTTGTTCTGATGATTCCTTATACCTGATACCTTCGACACCTCATGATCGCACAGGCTGGTGTGCTTCTTCCATGTGGGCTTTGCTGCTTCTGAGCTAGATGGCTGCTTGTTTGCCTTCAAGCCTTTAAGACCCCAGACACTATCTCTTTTGATAGCCGGGCATCATCAGCTTTCTTCCCCACATTTGCTTATGCACCCATTTGTCTTCAGTGAAAAAGATGAGTTAGTTTTGAAGCACACATAGATGAAGATCCCCGCCTCCCCTCCCCCTCTCCACACACATTTATTTCCTTGCACAAAATGAAGGACTTAAAATTTGGGGCAAAATGTTGTATTGAGAGAATCCTGCAGTTGGCGGCGAATATAGTGATTGTAAATATCAATACAAATCTGAATGATTTAGATGTGCCCATTTTTCTAGATGGTTTCCTTCATTGAAAGTAGCCAGTGCAGTGGGATAAATTTTATCTACCATACTACTAGATTCTTCTCTTTGATTCTCTATGCTAAAGAAACAAGACCCACATCTCTCCACTCCGTTTTCCCCTCTCACTGCCCGTGTATTGTTTGTCTCTCTTTCCTCACGGAGCTCTGTGTCTGCCATCAGCATTTCATTTCCACCCACTCCCCTTTCCCTGGGTACACGTCTCAAGCAGCTTTCTGGTTGCCCAGTCCTTTGTCCTTTGGTTCACCTTCCATCTCATGCTTGCTACAAGGTCCCTTATGATGACCGGCCCCTCCGTTTACATACTCTTTTAGCTTCTTGTCTGAAGGCTCCAACATTCCTTCTCTTGTCTCAACTCCCCTCTCAATGTAAGTCCATTCCAAGGACTGGACTTTGCTCCTCTTCTCTCTTCCCACTCTCTTCTAGAAAATCATTTACTCCGAAGCTTCATCGCTGGTCCAGGGATCAGCAAATGATACCCCTTGCGCCTAAAATATTTACTGTCTGATGCTTTCCAGGAAAAGTTTGCTGACCCTACATCAGTGGTATGATTTGAAGTCTGTTTCTAGTGCCGACTTGTCTGCTAAGGTCCACATCCAGTTGCCTGCTTCTTGCTGGAGAGCGTGACCAAGATAGCAGCCATCAGGTCAAACTCAGTATATTCCGAAGTGAGATGAATCCTCTTCCTCCTCACACTTGACGTCCTTGCTGATGAAGATGAAGGACTCTAGCCTTCAAGCTGGACTGCAGCTCAAGGTAACGAAAACAAAGCGAAAAACAATTCACAACTGGCCCAATAGGCAACCTCATGATTAATGGAGGAGAGATTGAAGTTTCCAAGGGCTTCATTTTGCCTGAATCCACAATCCGCGCTCAAGGAAGCAGCCGTCCAGGAGGCAGATGATGAATCAGCGTGAGTAAATCTGCACACAGACCACTGAAATATTGAAGAGCAAAGATGACACCCACGCGCCTGACCCGAGCCATGGCATTTTCAGTCACTGCTCATGTCTGTGAAAGTCGAAGACTGTCCCGACCCACGGGAACTTCAACGCGGACCCTGGAGGAGGGAGTGGGAATTGGGGGGACAAGAGACACGAGAAATGGAGACAAGACAGTATCCCGGTCAAGTCTTGTTTATTGAGAGGAAAGTTACAGCTTATATGGGCCAGGGAAAGGGAAATACCCATCGCACATGTAAATTAGGCTCCTTTGGTGATGGACCAATCAGGGAATTCGGGGGAGCACACCCTGCCCGTGAGGTCAGTAATGGCTTACAGTCTTCAACCAGGTACGCGGAGTGGCATGTTATGCAAATCAAGTGCAGGCGCTAGATAGGGCGAAGACAATCTTTTACCCAATCAATATAGGTGCTTGAGAAGCGAGCTGCTTCCTGTGAGTTGAAGGTCGGCAAAAACAAGCCGTCAGCCCCTTCTCTAAAAGGAAACAGGCAGCACTAGTAAATAGCAAAATAGAAATTTACAAGGCTCGGGCAGAAAAAATCAAGGCTATGGCAGGGCCTCATGGCTCCTGACAGAAGACGGTGGAAGAATGGAAGCATTTGGATTACAGTGCTGGCGATGACTATTTGGAAGCATCGCGGGCTGCTAGAAGAACAACCAAACCTGTGTTGGAAGCAGTGCGGACAGAATGCTCCTTAGAAACTAGGATGGCCAGACTGTCTCCTGTGCTTTGGACATGTTGTCAGGAGAGACCAATCCCTGGAGAAGGCCAACATGTTTGGTAAAGTAGGGGGGTAGTGAGAAAGAAGAAGGGCTCTCAGTGAGAGAAGGATTGACACAGGGGCTCCAACCACGGACTCAAACCTCAGAACAAGCCTGAGGATGGTCCAGGACTCGGAAGTGTTTCTGTTGTGCATAAGGTCACTGTGAACTGGGCCTACTCTCTGTGCTGGTAAGGGGGGCCCCACTTAGAGTCACCCAGGCTAAAGCAGCAGCCTTTTGTTTTTAATCTTATTTCAAACCCTATGGAGCAGAGGTATGTTTGATCGTATGTATTCTTGAGTTGTCGGAGGTAGATGTCTAACTCCTCAAGGTCAATTTCAACGGGAAGAACAGAAGGCACATCCACCTCTAAGGTGTTGTAGATTTTCCTTGTGTCCATTAACTCATAGACACTTACCGGCAATTGATTATTTCCTAAGAAAGTTTAATCACATATGGTTATTTCCTAAGAAAGTTTGATCACTTAGGATTTCTTAATCCTAAGAAAGAAAATAGACATTAGCTCGGGGTGATGGGGGAAAAAGGGGCAAAAAACAGGATCTGTCGTTGAGAGACACTAGACACAAACAGAATGGAACAAAACACCCTGAAGATAGTCCCCGAACAATGCTTTTGTTTGGTAGCACACTTTTTTGAATGTAAACTAATTAGCTGGCAGCTTAAAGATAGATCAGTATCTGGTTACTTCTGTTTTTGAGTCCGCCAACTAAGAGTATCAAAGAAAACAATTTCAGGGATATATGCATTCTGTGAAAAACCTGGAGTGGGCAGCAGTGGGGTTAGCAGACAGGCTGCCCCAGTCATGTTTGACTTAGGGCAGGTGTGCAATGGTTCCAGCTTCAAAAGCCCTCACTAGCAGTCTGCTTCCTTTCTTCTTCTGAACGATCTACCGTGGGATGGATTATTTATTCTATAAGCTTTTCCAGCTCCACTGGTGTCTCCTAATTTTCATGGGTCTATGCTTACCATAATACACACTATCCTTTATAATTAGAGCATTTTGGGTAAGATAGATTGCATGTGGAGTCCCTGGATGATGTAGATGGTTAACTCCTTGGCTGCTGACCCAAAGTTGGCAGAATGAATCCACTCAGTGGGGTCTTGGAAGGAAGACCTGGTGATTGACGTCCGGAAAACCAGCCACTGAAAACTGCGTGGTGTCCAGTTCGATGCTGTCAAACAAACAACACAAAATGAAACCAAACCAAACCATTGATTCCAGCTCAGGGTGGCTCCGTGGGTGTCGGAGTAGAACTTCCGTTTTAATGGCTGATCACTATAGGCCTTTCTTTCCAGAAACCTTTGGGCGGGGGGGTTGGGGTGGTGGTGGTGGAATTCTAAGGGCTAATCTTAAGGTTCATAGCTGAGTGTTAGCCATAGTACCTCCCAGGGACGTCTCAGGGGCCCTCCTGATTTGGAAGAGACTTCATAGCCAAGGGATCACATCCTATAAACCCAAACCAAGGCCACTGCCATCAAGTTGACTGGGACTCAGAGACTTTCTAGGGCAGGCTGATTGACAGGATCAGACTCCTCCTCTTTCTTCTGTAGATCGGGTGGTGGCTTTGAACCTTTGATCTTGCTAACCCACTCCACGACCAGGACTCCGTTATTAGATGCTCTAGCACAGCAGTTTTCAACCTGTGGGTCTCAACTCCTTTGGGGGATCGAACGACTCTTTCACAGGGGTCGCCCGATTTATATTAGCAAACATTAGCAAAATGACAGTTATGAGGAAGTAACAAAAATAATTTTATAGTTGGGGGGTCACCACAACATGAGGAACTGTATGAAAGGGTCACCGCATTAGGAAGGTTGAGAACTACTGCTTAGTAGGAGACATAGTTGATGTGCTATTTAACTTCAAGGGGAAAAGCAAATGAGATACACTTGAGTTATTTTACGATTTTAACATAAATTATTATTTTGTGATTCTAGATTTTGAAGCTTGAGGTGTTTGTTCTGCACTAGAAGGGACCCGCAGCGGCCATGAGCTCCCAAGACGGTGGGGAGGCCCCGCCCCCTGAAGAAGAGCCCCCGCCTCCTGCAGAAGAGGCCCCACCCCCTGAAGAAGAGCCCCCGCCTCCTGCAGAAGAGGCCCCGCCCTCTGCAGAAGAGCCCCCACCTCCTGCAGAAGAGGCCCCGCCCTCTTCAGAAGAGCCCCCGCCTCCTGCAGAAGAGGCCCCGCCCTCTGCAGAAGAGCCCCCACCTCCTGCAGACGAGGTCCCACCTCCTGCAGAAGAGGTCCCGCCCCCTGCAGAAGAGGTCCCGCCCCCTGCAGAAGAGGTTCCGCCCCCTGCAGAAGAGGCTACCCCCCTTGCAGGAGAGGCCCCGCCCACTACGGAAGAGGCCCCACCCCCTGAAAAAGAGGCTGACCATGGAAGTGAGGAGCCTACTGTCCCGCTCCTTGAGAGTGACGTTGCCCAGCCCTCTTCAGGAGAGGGGGCCGGTGTTGCTGATGAGGAAAGGATCATTCTTCCAGAGGATGATCCTCGCGATCTGACTCGAGCTCGCCCTCGGAACTTACCGCGATCGGGGCCGGTTCAGGCGGTGATTTCTGAGGTGGTCTCTCAGTCTTCTTCCAGGAGGTCATCGAGATATCGCCGCAGCATCAGTGGCATTCCAAATTTCCAAGAAACGTTAAAAGAGAAACAGGTTCTGCTCATAGAACAATTTTAAAATATCACTTTTTGTTCTTTTCTTTATTAACAAAACATTTTATTTGGGACTCTTGCATATATGATAGTAATTCATGCATCCATTATATCAACCGGGCATGAACAAAAGCTGTCATCAACAATTTCATAGCAGTATCTTTCTTCTTGAGTCCTTTGATACCCTCCCTCCCTCCCCCACCCTGCTATCCTTTCCGGCTCTTAATATGTTATATATTGTTTTTGGATCAAGTGATGATGATAATTATTATTACTTAAAAATTGTTATATTAGGGCCTCATACAACTCATCGCAATCCACACATACATCAATTATGTAAAGCACATTTGTACATTCATTGCCCTCATCGTTCTCAAAACACCGACTCTCCACCCAAGCCCCTGGCATCAGCTCCTTCCTTTTTCTATTATTATTATTTAATTGTGGTGATGGTTCTCTGTACTCACATTTAAAAAAAAACACCACCTGGTTTTCTTTCATTCTCTAGGCAAGATTTAGAGATGCCAGGGAGAACCGAAAATTGAAGATCGAAGCGTCATATAAATACATGTTTGAAATCCTAGCACAGTGTCTCAGCCTGGACGTCGTAACGGTGGAAGAATTAATTCTGGATTGTCCGTCTGTGAGTTTGTCTCATCATTCTATTTTCGTTATTGTAGTGAATATACATGCAAGGAAACAGCCCTTTCAGCAGTCTTTACATGTACAGTTTAGTGACATTAGTTATGCATACCCTGTGGTTCATCCATCACCCTCATCTACGTTCAGTTTTCCCCATCTCATTATTTTTTAATTGCTTTTGGAGAAGGGATCGATTTGAGAGTCATCTTGACAAGCCACAAGACATAGGAAGAGAAGGTTGGGATTTTACTGATGATGGAAGAAAGAAGCCTTATTTTATACAACTGTAAATGCTAATCTCGTTGTGGTGCTAAGCAAGGAAAACAATCGCTGGCTAGTCAAGCTCGGGTAGAGTAATGTTTTAAAAGTACATGTTAAACGATCAGCATACAAAAACCAAACTGCATAAATAAAAGCTATGGACCAGTGACTGCTATGTGATTATAGCAGAAAATGAGGTACTTACAAGTGGGGTACTCTTATGCCTCCCTGGGTCAGGCTCAGTCTTGGGGTACGCCAATTTTCCCACCATCACAGTACCTCTTTTCACTCCCCACAGTGTCTCAGTTTTACACGAATTGTGCCCCCTACGATCACTGTTGAATGGAGTCTTGGTGGTGTAGTGGTTACGTGTTGGGCTTCTAGCCTCAAGATTAGCAGTTTGAAACCAGCCTCTCTGTGGAAGAAGGACAGGATTTTCTACTCCTGTAAAATGATACAGCACCAGAGGTTCAAGTCTACCCTTTCCTAGAGGATCATTAGGAGTCACAATTGACTTGATGGCTGTGGATTTTTTTTACTACTGGTGTTGAGTTGATTTTGCTTTTTAAATCATTTTATTGGGGGCTGATACAGTTCTTATCACAATCCATACATCCATCCATTGTGTCAAACACGTTTGCACATATGTTGCCATCATCATTTTCAAATCATTGTCTTTCGGCTTGAGCCCTTGGTATCAGCTCGTTTCCCCCCTCCCTCATGAACCCTTGACAATTTACAGATTTTTTTTTTCATGTCTTACACCTTGACCACTGTCTCCTTTCACCCACTTCTCTGTTGTACGTCCCCCTGGGAGGTGGTTATATGTCGATCATTGTGATTGGTTCCCCCTTACTGCCATCACCTTCCCTTTACTTTCCTAGTATGCTACTCTCATGTTTGGTCCTGAGGGGTTTATCTGTCCTGGATTCCCTGTTTCCAGCTCTTAGCTGTACCAGTGTATATACTCTGTTCTAGCCGGATTTGTAAGGTCATGATAGTGGAGGTGGGGGTGGGGAGAGGAAGCATTAAAGAACTAGAGGAAAGTTGTATGTTTCATTGGAGCTATACTGAACCTGACTGGCTTGTCTCTTCCTGTGACCCTTCTGTAAGGAGATGTCCAATTGTCTACAGATGGGCTTTGGGTCTCCACTCTGCACTCTCTCTCATTCACATCAATATAGTTTTTTGTTCTGGGTCTTTGATGCCCGGTCCCTGATCCCATTGACACCTCATGATCACACAGGCTGGTGTGCTTCTTCCGTGTGGACTTTGTTGCTTCTTGGCTAGATGGCTGCTTGTTTATCTTCAAGCCTTTAAGATCCCAGACGCTTTATCTTCCAGTAGCCAGGCACCATCAGTTTTCTTCATCACCTTTGCTTATGCACCCGCTTTGTCTTCAGTGATTGTGTCAAGGAGGAGGTGAGCATCACAGAATGCTGGGTTATTAGAACAAAGTGTTCTTGTGTTGAGGGAATACTTGAGTGGAGGCCCAATGTCCATTTGCTGCCTTAATATTTAACAAATACATATATGTATATAGATCTAGTTCCCTATTGTTATATATAAATGTAGTTACATATGTACATGTCTGTTGACTCATGGTGACCCTCAAGGACAGGATAGTGCTGCTCCATAGGGTTTCTAATGGTTCACTGCTATCAAGTTGACGCTGACCCATAGCGACTCCATAGGACAAGGTAGCCTTCCCTTGTGAGTTTCTGAGACTGTAACTGTTAATAAGAGTAGAAAGCCCCATCTTTGCCCTGCTGAGAAGCTGATGGTTTCAAACTGCTGACCTTGTAGATTGCAGCCCAACTCGTAACCAATGCTGTAATTTTTAAAAATTAATTAATTAATTATTTTTCCAATGCTGTAATTTTTATGGAAGCAGACTGCCTCATCTTTATTCCTCAGTGTGGCTGGTGGGTTTTAACAGTTGATTGTTTTGTTTAGTAGTCCCACGGCGCCACCAGGGTGCCTTTTTCAATATTTCAAGTCATTCTGATGGCAGCAGTACATGATTGCAACTCTCAGAAGCAGGGCCATGGTTTCTCTCCTGGTAACTGCTTCTGATCGTTCAGTAACACTACTATGAGCTCCTTGAGGAGCCCTTGTGGCCTAAGCCCTTGTAGCCTAGTGGGTTACATGTTGCACTGCTATCTGTAAGGTCAGCAGTTTGAATCTATCAGTCACTTAGAGGGGAAAAGGCTAAGCTTTCTTCTCCCATAAAGATTTATGGCCTGGGAAATTCTAGTCTGGAGTTCTGTACATGTTTTATAGGGCTGCTATGAGATGCAATTGACTCAATGGCAGTGGGCAATGGGATAGCTGTTCAGGCTTTTTCTCATCTCCAGGAGTGGACTGGGCTGGAGCCCCAGAAAGACCAGTGAAGAGTCAGGCTTACTGGTGAGTCCTTTCTTCCACCAAATACACTGGAGAGCGAGGATATGGTGGAGGTCAACTTCATGGAGTCTGACTCTTCTCTGCTGCCAAGGCTGATCAAGGCTGATCGCTCTAAGGCGGAAGTCAGACATGCATCCATCCTCCCTCCCTTTTTACCAGATTTTGACACCTTTCTGTCCCTCTCAAAGCATTCTTCTGTGTGTATGTGGGGTGGGGAGGTGGGGAGGTGGGGGGTGGGGAGGTCCAAGACTTCCTTGCAACGGACCACACAGAACTCACAGGAGATGCTCACGATGATGAGGTTTACTAGGGAACTCAACTGGTTAGTCAGGTGAGAAAGGCTCACTGAATACAGTTGTTCAGTCAGGATAGCTTCTGCTCTGCCATGCTCTCAGGCAGGCCCTCAGCCTCGTCCGGGCATCTGCTATGCTCAGGCAAGGTTACAAAGCTCTTTTAGGGTTGCCAATAAATGCCCAAAGGGCATGCAATTCCCCTGTGGGTCAGCTCAGCTCCAGTTCTGTGGGTCAGTAAACCTGACTCCTCCAACTAATTACCCAGAGCATCCCACTTCATAAGCCAGCCTCCTGCCCAAAGCACTCAGCATTACTTGCTCTGTGGTCTGGGAAATTCATCGCTCTGTCTCATGCTTTGGCTCCTGGTTCTGTTGCTGCTGCTCCGCTGGCCCCTGGATCAATGTGCAGGAATCATGTAGTCCAAAGTATGCACGCCACTCCTGGTTCTTCTCTCTTGCTGGTAGGCAGCCCTTCCTTCCTGCTTCTGTTATGGCAGATTTTATACCCAGCAGGATGATAATCACTGCCAGCCCTGTTGATACTCACATAATCCTATCAGCGTCCTCCCCCACCCCCCGCCTTCTTTTGCCCAGATCCAGCAGGAAAATGAAAGTCCTTTTGTGGGAAAAACAAGGGCTATAGCTACAAGAACCCTATTAAATCATTTGCTGTACTGTAGGTGCCCCCCACCCACTCTTGTAGCCACTGTCCTGTCCTTACCCGAGGGATTAGCGTCCCCGCCTTTTAATCATTTTATTGTGAACACGCCCATAGAAGTTTGTGAGCCAGCCACGTCAAGCCTTTGTCTCTACCTGTTTTAGATATCCGATTTCAGAATTGGTTTCACAGAAGTCAGTGTGGGTTTGGGCGAAACTCGTTAGCTTACTTAGCAGCTATGGAATGATGCCTGAAAGAGCCACGTCTCTTGCCTAATTCAATGCGTTGCTAAATTCTGAGAAATTGTCGACCTCAGTTCTTCCAGGACTCATCCAGTCTTAGTTCTGTCAGGTCTGGCAGATCTGCTCGTTTTCCTGCTGCCTTGGTATGTCACTGTCACAGTGAGATGGAGAGGTGATTGATGCCAAGAGATGGATAGCTCCCCACGATAAACTCTCTTCCTTGGGAGGAAGGGATGGCGTTGATGTGGCAGTGGGCCCATGACACAAAGTGTTTCTACAGCTAACAGCTGGGGGGTGTAGGTGTGGTTTCCTTGGCCCTCAGAGTTCCTGGCTGGAATGTCCAGCGGTGTTAGGACTGGCTTCACCAGCATGTAGCCCCACAAGCAGGTATGTAGTCCCACAAGTCTTTGCTCCTCTAAGGACCCCGCATGCTTGACTTAGGACTCTGCTGAGGCTATCTTGACATTCCAAATCTTTTTCAACAAGCAGCCCTACATCGTTATTTTGCACCAGACCTCACCATTTCTGTAGCTGGTCCCGACTGTGAACAAGAGCACTTGCATAATAAGAAGATTCTCTTCCCTATTCTTCAGTGGTTTGTGTTTGACTGATTGATCGCATTGCTTTTGCTTGTTTTCACTCTCTCCTGACCGCCTGCCCCTACGGACTGTTTTGGCTCTCCGGGACACCCTGCCTGTGAGTCCGCCGATTTTCCAAGTGGAAGCAGCCAGTAAGAAGCCACCCTCTACACATCTCTGAAGGGATGACCGTGAGCTGAAACTCACTGCCAACGAGTCAATTCTGACTTTTCGTGACTCCATAGGACAGGGTAGAACTGCTCCGGTGGGTTTCTGAGACTGTAACTCTTTATGGGGATAGAAAGCTGCATCTTTCTTCTGTGGAGTGGCACGTAGTTTTGAACTGCTAACCTTGTGGCTCATTCAAAGCTGGCGCTCTCTGCTCAGAGGAAGTCTGTCTCACTGGATTGTGGGAGTGCTGTGTGGTACAAACCCTCCCATTCGCCTTTCCTAGGGTATCTCACAGAGTTTGGGTCCATGTGGTTAGGTTTAAATCAGATTGGGGCAGATGCTGCCTTGACTGACAGGATTGGGAAAGTTGGGTCTCAGGGAAAAATCAAGCCAGGCAAGATGCTTTCTTAGGAGTTGTTTGAGAGAATGTGCCAAGCCACAGTGGAGAGAAACCAATGGCAGAAGTTGGGAGAGGCAAGAGGGACCGCAGGACTGCAGACACTGCAAGGACATATGGCAAATTGACATCCAAGTTGGTGGCCAGGGGGCTAAGATGGAACGTGACACTGAGGTGGCATGATTTGGTGTGGTGGCTCAGGAAACAGATGTTTGGAACGAACCTTCTTTCAATCAGAAAACTGAAGTGCAGACCAGGGGGAGAGCTGCTTACTCAAGGCCCCGCAAAAGGCGCTGGCCCTTTGCTCCTCCCTGCCCTGTGCCCTAGCAGGCTGGCCCCCAGGAATGCCACCCTCTAGGCTCCCTCTCACTCTGGCTTCCACCAGTTGCCAATGGGTGGTTTCCAACCTTGTGGTTTGCACCTTAATGCATAACCCATGATGCCCCTAGGATTCCTTCCACTGTGAGCGGATGGAAAGGCCGTTCGGAGGTGCTAACACGAGAGGGCAGAAGGGAGAAGGAGCCTGATATTCCGACTCCCAAGCAGTCCTTTTCCTGCAGCTCCAGTTCTCAACCTAGCTCCAGTGACCTCGGCGTCTTTCCCTACAGACAACCTGAAGGGGTCTAGTGGGTTCGAAGTTGGCCGGATCACTGCAGGGTCAGCTTCAGCTCACACGCTGTTCCAGAGGAGAACGTCGAGGCAATCTGCACGTGTAGAGATGTACAGTTCTGTTGTCTTCAGGCAGTGGTTCTCAACCTTCCTAATGCTGTGACTTTCATACAGTTCCTCGTGTTGGGGTGACCCCCCAACCGTAAAAATATTATCATTGCTATGTCATCACTGTCATTTTGATACTGTTATGAATCGGGTGACCCCTGTGAAAGAGTCGTTTGACCCTCAAAGGGGTCACGACCCACAGGTTGAGAACTGCTGTCTACGAGTCTGTGAGTAGGCATGAACTCGATGGCAGTGGGTTGGGTTAGGTAGCCAGGCTTTGGGCTGATACTAGCTTTCTGTTAATGCTAGATCTATCATTACTAGTGCCACTGCTTCCCTTCACCCCAGTCACCCCTGTTATGATCATGTTTCTGCTACCACCCCAACTGTTCCCTGCTAGCATCCTGATTGATAGAGATGTTTCTATTGGATTTGCATTCACACTTTTTGCCCCTTCTGGTTTTACTGCCCCCTTTGTTTAGTTCTGCTCAGCAAAGCCACAGGCGCTCCTCTCCTGGGTTATCTAACGTGTCGACCAAAGTCAAGGCAGGAGCAGTGGTGTTGCGGAAAGAGCCCAGATCTAGAGGCCGTACGGGTTGGGTCCCATCCTGGGCTTTGCCCTTTCAGCTGTGTCTTTGGATCCTTAAACTGCTTTTCCAAAGCTCTAGTTCTCTCCTTGGCCACCTCCAGGGCTGTAGTGAAGCGCAGATGAACACTTTGTAAAATGGCATGCAAGATAAGTGAATTTTTAATGGAAAAATACGGCTTGGGGCTCAGGACAAGGTTCATTTTGGGGTCTCCACATGATTGCTGCTGTTGTGTTGGCTTCACAGGATCTCAAGCCAACGGGACTGCGCCTTGCTGGGTCTCGAGCTGTCAACAAGATCACAGGGGTGCTCAGATCCGTTGTGTCTGTCAGCAGCCCCGATGTATGTTGAGTGCCTACCTTGTAACCTAGAGAGCTCAGCTTCCAGCACTCTCTTGGACAATACTTCGGCTGTGATCCAAAGGCTTTCATTGGCTAATTTTCAGAAGAGGATCACCTGGCTTTTCCTCCTGATCTGCTCAGTTTGGAAGCCTTGCTAAAACTGGGGCACCATGGGCCATCCTTGTTCGTATTTGAAAGACTGGTGGCCTAGCTGCCACTGTCAGAGCAGCATTCAAGCCATGACAGCTTGACAAACCGAAAGACATGCAGTGGGCAGAGCTCTTAGGTCAGCTAAAACCATTATATTTGATATCTTAATGCCTTTGGGGATCATCGTCATGCCAAACCTGAAGAATCAACAAGGTCAGCTATATCAAGAAGATATTCATGCAATTGGGCAAGAGCAATTGTACTGCCAGCCTCTGTATCTTTTAGATGATGACGATGGGAGGGATTTGAGTTTAGGTGCGTGGTGAAGGCAGAGAAATCAAAGCTAGAGTCACACGCATCTCCATGGCTCCTCTGCATCTGCCAAGGTGAAGGTTCTCACATCCAACCCCAAATCCAGAGGCATCAGCATCACTGCTGGGGCTGGTTAGGACCACAAATTCTCAAGTCCAGCACACCAAGTTTGTAAAAGTCCTCCAGGCAATTCTGATACGTGCTAAACCTATTGTGCTAAGGAAAGGAACTTTGCTAGTCCAAGGATACTTCCATACTTCCACTCACCCGCCCCTGTGATCAGTAAGTGAAGAGACATCCCCCACCCAAGAGAGAGAGAGTTCTATATTTCATCAGTGGGACTTCTTATCAAAGGAATACCTTGCATTTGCCATATGAGAGCTTTGGTTGATGTGACTTGTTAGTTTTGTTGGTGCTGAAACAAAGAAGTCCTAAGGTGAGCGGAAGAAATAGTGAAGTAAAGGAGTTGAACAAAATACTTCAAGGGTGGCTAGAGAAGACAAAGGTAAGGTATTACCGATGGAGTTTAAAGACCAGAAGTTAGAAAAACCGAAAGGGAAGAACACATTACAGCATGTCTCAGGCTGAAAGAACTGAAGAAAAAAATTCAAGAGTTGCAATACTGAGGGATCCTAAGGGCAGAATGTGACATGACTGAGAAAGCCTCAAAACCTCAAAAGATGACGAATGGAAGTCACTGCACCAAAAGAACTGATTGATGTTGGACATCAGGGAGGCAGCATGTGAGCCAGGACTGATAGTATTGAAGGGACAAATTCAAGCAGCACCGAAGTCATTGGCAAAAAGCACTTCCACTCTCACCACTGGTCCTGAAGGGATCATCCACCCTGGATTCCCTGTGTTTCCAGGTCCTATCTGTACCAGTGTACATCCTCTGGTCTAGCCAGACTTGCAAGGTAGGATTGGGATCATGATAGTGGGCGGGGGGGGGGGGGAGCATTTAGGAACTAGAGGAAAGTTGTATTTTTCATCATTGCTACATCGCACCCTGACTGGCTCGCACCCTCAGTGGTGATACCGGGAGGGTAGAGGGAGGGTCGGTTGGAAAGGGGGAACCAAGTACAAGGATCTACATGTGACCTCCTCCCTGGGGGATGGACAACAGAAAAGTGGATGAAGGGAGACATTGGACAGAGCAAGATATTACAAAATAATAATTTATAAAGTATCAAGGGTTCATGAGGGAGGGGACAGTGAGGAGGGAGGGGGAAATGAGTTGCTGATGCCAGGGGCGTAAGTGGAGAGCAAATGTTTTGAGAATGATAAGTGCAATGGATGTACAAATGTGCTTTACACAATTGATGTATGGATGGGTTGTGATAAGAGTTGTATGAGCCCCTAATAAAATGATTTAAAAAACAGTTCCAGGATCTGATGGAATACCAGTTGGGGTGTTTCAATAAACAGGTGCAGCCCTGGAAGTGCTCACTATCTATGCCAAGAAATTTGGAAAACAGCTACTTAGTTAACTGTCTAGAAGAGATCTATATCTGTGTCCATTGCAAAATAGTGTGGAAATCATCTAACAATAGCAATATCACACCAAAGTAAAATTTTGCTACCAATAATTTAAAAATGGTTTCAGCAGCACATGGACAAGGAGCTGTCAAAAACTCAAAAAGTTCAGAAAAGGACGTGAAGCAAGAGATATCATTGCTGATGTCAGATGGATCTTGGCTCAAAGTAGAGAATACCAGAAAGATGTTCACCTGTTCTTTCTTGACTATGCCAGGACATCCAACTTGGTGGCTCACAACAAATGGTGCACGACATTATGAATAATGGAAACTCTAGAACACTTGATTAATCTTCTGCAGATCCAATCTATAGTCTATTCAGAGAAAAGGGATGCTACGTGGTTTAAAATGGGCAAAGCTGTGTTTTAGGGTTGTATCCTCTCCCCAATCTGCTGAGCAAGTAGTCGGAGAAGACCGACTCTATGAAGAAGAAGGATAGGCATTGGACAAAGGCTCGTTGGCAGCTGTAGATGGCACAATGTCACTTGCTGGAAGTGAGGAGGACTTGAAGCACTTGCTGAGGAAGAGCAAAGACAACAGCCTTGCATATGGATGACCTATTTACTCAGTGGAAAGAAAACCCAAACCCACACCACTGGACCGATAGGTAACATCGTGATAAACGGAGAAAAAAAATGGAAGTTGTCAAAGATTTCATTATACATTTCATTATACATGGATCCACATGGAAGCAGCAGTTCAGAAATCAAATCTCGCTTTGGGCAAATCTGCTTCCAAAAGACTTCTTTAAACTGTCTTGCATACTTTGGACACATTGTTAGGAGAGACCAATCGCTGCAGAAGGATATCATAGAAAGTGGAGGGGCAGAGGGAAGGAGGAAGGCCCATGATACAATGGGTGGACAAAGTGGCTCCAACCATGGGCTCAAACTATTGTGAGCCTGGTGCATGCCAGGTGGTATTTTGTTCTGTTGTACAGAGGGTCGCTACTAGAACCCACTCGATGGCACCTAGTAACAACAACAACAACAAGTTTGATTATAATAGGGGTCAAATTAGGACGACCAAAAACATAACTATATAAGGTCAAAATCAAGGCAGTACTAGTACTAACACTCAGATAATATTAAGGAAAATTATCTGCTTCTCATGTCAGCTTTATAAGAGTAGTTTCTTTTAATATTAATTCCTTATACTTAGCTCTAGTTGGACTTACCCATCTACTCCTATAAAATTCTATGAGCTAAGCCAGGTTAAGTGGCTGTCCAATATGTAGATTATTGATGTAGAGTTAGAATTTGCCCCATATTTCACGGTACTTTTGGTGTTAACTTCCAGGTTCTAATCCCACCTCTGACACATGTTCTCTGTGCACCTTGAGTAAACTCTTTGAGCCCCATTTTCTTCATCTGTCAGATGGTGTGGAGTAAAGTATGTAAAATAGCTAGCACAGCCATGTTATTCTAGCCCCCTAGTCATTTTATTAAGGAGCCCTGGTGGCACTATGGTTCTGCGTTGAACAGCTAAGCATCAGGTCGGTGGTTCAAACCCACTCGCCCCAAGCAACCTGTCCCTGAGTGGCTGTGAGTCAGGATGGAATTGATGGCAGTGGGTGGAGTCATTTTATGGATAATCGTTGTCTCTCTTATTTTGCAGCTAGAAGCATTTGGCAATTTTTTTGTGAAAGATGGTTGTAAGACATTGAAATTTTTGTACCAGGAAGGCGATGTACCTGGTGTAGGTAAGTCTATTTTACGAGAGTTGTATGTAAGCAGTTAGTTAATAAAATATTATACATAGATAAGCCTATATTTATAAAGAAGATTTTACTAGAAACTCACATGTGAAAAATATAATGCCTTAAGAAACAGCATCAACTTAATCCAAATATGTATTTCAAACATGGTTATAATAATTTAAGGGGAGAGCATTCATATATAAATCATTGGTTTCTGTTGGGGATACACATTCTCCTTGGAGCTTAATAGTATTTTCCATGAAACAGTGGACAAATTGGAAAAACAACACATTTTCAAATGACTAGAAATTGTCTCGAGACCATTCCAGAGCCTAAAAGCTGCTCTGTGGGTCTGGGGCAGCGTCTCGCACCTGCTGCAGCTGACAATTGAAAAATCTAGCCCTCCTAACCCCACCAAAACAATGAGCCAAAAACAAAAGAGAGAGAGAAGCTGATACCAAGGGCACAAATAGCAAGTAAATGTTCAGAAAACGATGACAGCAACATATGTACAAATATGCTTGGCAAAATTGATGTATGGGTTGTTATAAGAGCTGTAAGAACCCCCAATGAAAAAGAAAAAAAATACTAGCAAAAACCACCAACAACCTACCAGCTGTGGTTGAGAGAACCCTTGGTGATTCCATGTGTGTCAGCGTTCAGCAGGGTGTTCAATGGTTTCTTTCTCGGAAGTCGATCACCAGGCCGTTTTTCTAAGGCATCTCTAGGTAGACGTGAGCCTCCAACCGCTCCTTTCAGTGAGCAGGCAAATGTGTTAACTCTTCGCCTTACCCGGGGACTCGCTTTGTTTCTAGAATGGTGAACCAGGTTTGCCAAACCCGGGCCTTAATAATTAGGTGACAGCAGGCATCCTTTTGGTCTCAGACGACTTGTTTTCTTTGGCTTTTACCATCACTCTGTGTCCCAGGAGCCCTGGTCACACGGCGGCTATGATTTGGGCTGCCAACTGCGAGCAGTTGAAAACGCTGTGTTGCGTCAGGGAGAAAGATGAGGCGTTCTGCCCCTGTAAGGTTTACAGCCTCGGAAGCCCACAGGAATGAATGGGTCTACTCTGTCCCATAGAGTTGCTCTCAGCTGGATTGACGCAATGGCACTGGGAGATTTTACGTCCCTTCTAAGGAGCTCGGGAGAAAGAGTGGTTATGTGTCAGACTGCAAGCATCAAGTCAGCAGTTTGAAGCCACCAGCCGTGCCCAGGAGGAAGATGAAGCTTTCTATTTCCATCAAGAGTTGTTATTGGGTGTCATTGAGTGGGTGCCGACCCCTAGTGACCATGAGCACAACAGGAGGAAACACTGCATGGTGGCCCCATCGTTGCCTGAGCCTGTTGCTACAGCCGCTGCGTCAGTCCATCTCACGAGGGCCTTCCCTTCCGCTGCCCCTCCTCCTCCTCTTTCCAAGCACAATGTTCTTCCCAGGGACTGGTCCTCCTGACAATCTGTCCAAAATACGCAGCATGCAGTTACAGTTTCCAAACCCACAGGGGCAGTTCTTCCCTGTGCTATAGGTCACTATGAGTCAGAATCAACTCCATGCCGGGGACGATTTTCTTTTTCTTCTTTTGAGATAATTCCACCCCCCACCTTTCCTCCTCCACTGCCAAAGGCTACGCCCATAGCTCATGTTTACCCTCATATTGCACATCAACCACCAGTCTCCTTGAAGCAGATTCATACCACTCACTCCTACCAAGTCAGTCTCTTATTGCTCTACCATTTATTGGTTGGGTCCACAACTTTCATTTATCTACCGAGGCCTCCTCATAATTTAAACCCTGTATAAATCGTCTAATCGGATCTCCTATTCTTCCCATCTTTAAAAAATCATTTTATTGGGGGCTCATACAATTCTTATCACAATCTATACATACATCCATTGTGTCAAGCACATTTTTACATTTGTTACCATCATCATTCTCAAAACATCCGCTTTCTACTTGAGCCCATAATATCAGCTCCTCATTTTCCCCTGTCCCTCCCCACATCCCCCTTCCTCATGAACCCTTCATAATTCATAAATTATTATTTTGTCATATCTTACACTGTCTGACGTCTCCCCATGCCTTCTTCTCTGCTGTCCAACTCCCAGGGAGGAGGCTATACATAAATTCTTGTAATTTGTTCCCCCTTCTTACCCCACATTCCCTCCACCCTCCAGGTATCACCACTTTCACTACTTGTCCTGAAGGGATCATCTGACCTGGATTCCCTTTGTTTCCAGTTCCTATCTGTACCAATGTACATCCTCTGGTCTAGCCAGATTTGTGAGATAGAATTGGGATCATGATAGTGGGAGAAGGAAGCATTTAAGAACTAGAGGAAAGTTGTATGTTTCATCCTTGCTACCCTGCACCCTGACTGGCTTGTCTCCTCCCTGCATCTCTTCAGTAAGTGGGTGTCAAGTTGCCTACGGATGGGCTTTGGGTTTCCACTCTGCACTCACCCTCATTTACAATGATGTGGTTTTTTGTTCTTTGATGCCTGATACCTGATCCCATTGACACTTTGTGGTCACGCAGGCTGGTGTGCTTCTTCCATGTGGGCTTTGTTACTTCTGAGCTAGATGGCCATTTGTTTATCTTCAAGCCTTTAAGATCCCAGATGCTATATCTTTTATAGCTGGGTACCATCAGTTTTCTTCACCACATTTGCTTATGCACACATTTGTCTTCAGTGATCATATCAGGAAGGTGGGTACCCATTGATATGATTTTTTTTGTTCTTTGATGTCTGATACCTGGCCCCTTCTAAGCCTTGTGATCACACAGGCTGGTGTGCTTTCTTCCATGTGGGCTTTGATGCTTCTGAGCTAGATGGCTGCTTGTTTATCTTCAAGTTTTTAAGACCCCAGGTGCTATATCTTTTGATAGCCAGAACCATCAGCTTTCTTCACCACATTTGCTTATGCACACCCTTGTCTTCAACGATCGTTTTGGGAAGGTGTGCATCATGGAATGCCAATTTAATAGAATAACATGTTCTTGAATTGAGTAAGTACTTGAGTGGAGGTCCAATGTCCATCTGCTGCCTTAATATCAAACCTATAAATATATGCATGTAGATCTATTTTCCCCACCATCCTTTATAAATATATTTACATATGTACATGCCTGTATTTAGACCTCTCTAAATATCCTTTGTCTACTAGTTCTTTCCTCTTTTTCCTTTTACTTTCCTCTTGTCCCACTATCATGCTCAGCCTTCATTCAGGTTTCAGTAATTTCTCTCGGTAACATTGCCCTTGCTGAATCCCTACCAGGCCTTTCACATCCTCCTTGCCACTAATTTTGGATCACTTGTTGCTCCCCTGTCTCTAGGTTGGTCAACACCACCTCCTTACCCCTGCCTCCCTCTCTCCCATGTCCTCCTGGAACCATCGGTCCCTACCCCTGCCTCCCTCTCTCCCATGTCCTCCTGGAACCATCGGTCCCTTTGTTTTCTCCTTCACACTCTTCATCCAGCCTATCTTATGTAGATACAGCTGTGGAGATAATAATATGCACCCCAAAACAAGGCATAGCAAGACAAAATGACAAAGAGACCACACGATGACAACAAAAAAGAAAACCAATGACCCAGAAAAGAATGAATTAATTTAAATAAAAAATGAGAAAGAAAAAAAATTTAATTTAAAAAAGAAAGAAAAACCTGTAAATAGACCAAGGTCTGATTTTTGACCTCTAGGCGTATCCTCCAGTCAAGTCCGATGGGGTGCCACACTGCTTTGCTCCCCCTGTTGTTCTGCCTCAAGCCTTTAGTGTTTTGCCTTTGTGTCATGGGATCAGTCTGGGCCAATCCTAACACTGAGTCTTCAGTGTTGTCCCTCGTAGGGCCGTGGGTCAGCAAGGGACATTGTGTCTCACAGTGGAATCAGACATATGGTCCACTCTGTGCCTTGGCTGTTCGGAGTGGGGGTATCATCCTCCAGGCCTGGTGGACCAGGATATGCTCCACTCTCTCTTCCTCCCCATTCATTTGCTCCTGTGTGCTCTGAACAGACATGTCCCTCTCTCCCCCAACTGCAGCTTCAGTGCTGTCCTCTAAAGTCAATTCTTCTGGGGTCTCCCCATCTTGAAGTAGCCACTCTTTAAGCCAATCTCGTCCTTGTTGTCAGGACTTACCAGGGGGCTTTCTGTGTTTCGCGTGACTGACTTTCCTCGCCTGACTCTCAGAACGCGTTTCTGCCCAGCCACATTCTCCCACTCCTAGGTCATCCCATGTCATGTCCTCTCTTCCCGACAGAGCCTCCCCAGAGTATACCCACCCACACCGACCACTCTTCTCCAAACTGCTGTCTCCTGCCCAGCGTGCCTCCGAAAGCACAGGTCTTCATTATTACCTTTACTTGGAGCGAATTGTTCTTCGGGACCCACGTGTTGCTTCCCCAGCAGAAGTGGGCGCGCTCTTATTTGCATAACTGGTTGGAAAAATTAACACAACAGCTGAAAGTTGTACAAAAATAAGAAACCATTTTCAATTAAAAGAACATAAAAAAAGAAAAGGTAAAGCAACCACAGTTCCACGCAGAGAAGACGCTGTCTACTCTTTGATGAATGTCCCTCCCTAGCCATTGTGGCGCATATATGCATGTTGCATATTTCACCCAAAGGCGCCCCCTTGGAGGGTCGTAGCCCGCTCTGTAGTTTCCAGGTGTTGGGGTCTCTAAAAGTCAGGATTCACACAGGCATTTGCTGAAACAACCATCGACTGACTGACACGGTGAAGAGACCGAGCAAAGTCCCTTCAACCATGGGCCTCTTGTTCTACCACTGATGCAGGGAGAGGGATCACGTGCAACCCTTTTGGGGTGCTGGAGAAGGAGCAGAGAGAGACCTGGGCTTGCCCAAGTGCTGTGTAATGCACTCCCCCACCCCCCAGCAGTTCCTGGAACTGGTGACATGTGCTTAGGGCGAGGGAATTGCAATAGGCTGACAGGCTGCAATGGGACAAGTTTTGGGTCAAGATAGCTCAGAGAAGAAGTTGGCCCATCTCCCATCCCATTGAAGACGCCAGGTGGGCCCACCTGGTCCTAAGAGCAAAGGCTTGTTTGTGCGTCCTATAAGGAAAAGCAGGAGACTGCTCTGGGGCTGCCGCCTTCAAGAGCCCTAAAGGAAGGGGGTGGGGTTGGGGAGCCGTGCTTTTCTAGAATACATGCTGACCATAAGCCACAGCCCTGTGCTTAAGAAGGGTAACTACTGGCATCTTTCCATAGCAAGATGTATTGCAATACCATATTAAAAGTGGTTACAAGGAAGTAAACATGGAGTAGCGGTCTCAGGACCCCGGTTATGTCGTGTGTTCTGTTGAGGCCGACTCTGGTTTTTCCCTTCAGAATGTGGCCGGACCATTGCAGGAGTCACCAAAGGAGCAAAGATGATGAGACTGTATGTAGACAATGCATCGCCGGAGGGGCTAAAGGGACTGTGTGTGTTCTTTGTGCGCTGTCGCAGTGATGTCTCTATCACCGTTAAGAATATTCATGAGGTAGGTCGAAACAAGTGTTCCCTCCACATTGATTGAATTTTCATAGTCGCATTTATGGTTTATGTGGACGTTCCTTCTATCTATAGGACCGAACTGCGCCTCCCTGAAAAGAATGCACGAGCCGAGAAAGGAGCCACCGTAGAATTCAATGTGACCTGGAGATGCTGCTCTTGCTAGTTGCCATGGAGTGAACTCTTACTCACAGTGACTTGCGTTGCTCCTCCTGCAGCATTCCCATCATCCATGTGATCCCTTAGGCTTTTCTTCTTCTTTTTTTAAAAAATCATTTCATTAGGGGCTCATACAACTCTTATCACAATCCGTACATACATCCATGGTGTAAAGCACATTTGTACATTCATTGTCCTCATCATTCTCAAGATGTTTGCTCTCCACCCAAGCCCCTGGCATCAGGTCCTCATTTTTCCCTTCCCTCCTCATTCCCCCCTCCCTCATGAGCCCTTGATAATTTATAAATTATTATTTTGTCATATCTTGCTTTGTCCCACGTCTCCCTTCACCCACTTTTCTTTTGTCTGTCCTCCAAGGAGGTCACATGTGGATCCTTGAAATAGGTTCCCCCTTTCCAACCCACTCACCCTCTACCCTCCCAGTATCGCCACTCACACCCCTGGTCCTGAGGGGATCATCTGCTCTGGATTCCCTGTGTTTAGGCTTTTTATTGGCTGATATTTAGAAGTAGCTTTACAGGCCTTTGTTCCCCGAGCTATTACTTTAAAAAAATCACCTCCGGATCTTATTTCTGATAGTGTGTCAATATTTCCATTCATTTATACCTTAGGAATATAATTTATATTGTTCACAAGATAGTAAAGATTTGTTTTTAGAAACTCTTTCAGTCAACATGGTCCCCCTTTAATGAGTTTTGGAAGGAGAAGAGAGAAGTGATCTAGAGCGTGGGCAGAGGGTGGCAGCATGAGAAAAGTGGCCGGAATGGAATTAGTCACTCAGCTTCACCACTGACCAGCAGTGTGCCACTGCTGAACCATTCATCCTCCCAGAGACTGAGGTCCCTCCCTTCTTACACACGGAATAACTAGTAGTGCCCACCAAACCAGGTGAGACTAAATGATAAGAAAATTATTACTACCTTGCCCGCCACACACACAGTAGGTCCTTAAGAAATATTAGCGCATTTTATTATTCCTTGAGGGTCAATATAACCTTTCTACATTGGGAAAGGTAACTGAAGTCCATGCTAATTTTGCTCTGTTTTGCCTGACAGTGAAAGGTTGATTGAATAGACTTTGGTTAGCTTGGTTTGGAATGCCAGGTTGACAATTTTGTCTTCAGCAGTCACGTGTGCTGTTAGTGCGCTCCTTCTTGCCCAGGCAACCTGTCTTGTCTTTCGGTTTGCTTTTGTTCCTTGTCTTTGAAGCCGGTAGTTTCCCTATGACTCTGTTACTGGTGGATATGTTTCCTTAGTTTATTGTCCATTTCAACGTCTCAACCTTCTCGCCAATTCTTTGTTTACCTGAACCCCCATGTCATTTAAAATTTTCATCACTGTTCGATATGTGGACAGTTAAAAGAAAGATGTCATTGCCGCTGGTTGCAATCAAGTTGGTTCCAATTCCTGGTGACAGCATGTACCACAGAATAAAAGGTACCCAGGTCCTGTACCAGCTTCATGATCAATTCATCTTATCTTCCAAAAATATACGGGGCAATAGTCGTTGGTGCCACCTAGAGTCCTTTTTTTTTTTTTTACATTTTATTAGGGGCTCATACGACTCTTATCACAATCCATACATATACATACATCAATTGTATAAAGCACATCTGTACATTCTTTGCCCTAATCATTTTCTTTTCTTTTTTTACATTTTATTAGGGGCTCATACAACTCTTATCAATCACAATCCATATATATACATACATCAATTGTATAAAGCACATCCACACATTCCCTGCCCCAATCATTCTCAAAGCATTTGCTCTCCACTTAAGCCCTTTGCATCAGGTCCTCTTTTTTTCCCCTCCCTCCCCGCTCCCCCCTCCCTCATGTGCCCTTGGTAATTTATACATTGTTATTTTGGCATATCTTGCCCTATCCAGAATCTCCCTTCCCCCCCTTCTCTGCCGTCCTGTCTGTCTTAGTCTGGAAACTAGTGAACCCTGCCATCATCGTGGATGGCCTTGCTGGTGTTTGAAATACTAGTAGTGTAATGTCAGCATCATAACAGCATGCAAGCCATCACAGACAGACATACCGACAGCAGGGTGGTAGTTACAGAAAGTAGAGGTTATGTAAGTGTTCTCACTGGATGGACCTTTGACTGCTGGTGCAGAAGCAGACTCCTTAAGGCCCAGCGGAGGCAATGGCACTACTCTGTCCCCGTAGTCATCGCCTTCTTTACTGTCACACACTTGCAGCTACAAAATACACAACGGTTTCTCTTAGTGCGGAATATATTTTTCATCTTACTGTTTTTGGCTTGGGATTTCCATATCACTTCGGTAGAATCAAAGGAGCTCTGGAGGTTAAGCATTGGACTGCTCACCGAAAGATCAGGGATTCGAACTCCTTAGCTACTCCGAGAGAGAAGGACGAGGTGGCCATCTGCTTCTGTAAACATTCACACTCTCGGAGACCCTGTGAGGTGGAATGGACTCAGTGGAAGTCTGTTTTTTCTGTTGGGTTTCAGCCATATTCATGAATGAATGCAGCTGAATGACGGCGTCAGAGAAGAATGTTGAACCCCTGGGACTGCTGGAAGAACCAACAAATCTGTCTTAGAGGAAGGAGAGCTGGATTTTACCTGGATTGAGCCTTGGAAGTGAAGAGCCTTGGAAGTGGAGAGTTGGATTTTACCTGGATTGAGCCTTGGAAGTGAAGAGCCTTGGAAGTGGAGAGTTGGATTTTACCTGGATTGAGCCTTGGAAGTGAAGAGCCTTGGAAGTGGAGAGTTGGATTTTACCTGGATTGAGCCTTGGAAGTGAAGATGGTGAAATTTTGCCTCTTTGAATTTGGACAGTTGATTAGCGGGGAGCAGCTCCTGGAGAAGAACGCTGTTCATAAGGAAGTAGGGGGCGGGCAAAAAGAAGAAGACTCCCTGGGAGATGGATCCACACAAGGAACTCAAACATGGCCATGCTTGTGAGGACGGGTCACAGCTGGTTGAGTGGAAGACTCAGCGGCTCCTGACAACGACAACAATGGGAATTTATACCCATGGAGGGTCGAAGTGGTGGGATTCAATCAGGATGCACTGGATTGGTAGAACTCATACCAAATTTTTGTTGATTTTGGTGAACTGGTGATGAAGATGGTATTTGTAATCAGGTTCTCTTTAAGTGGGTGGCTGGGCGGTGCTCAAGGTGGAAATCGCAAATCACATTCTTTACTCTTTTTTTTTTTTTTTAAACATTCATCTGTGCAACAGCATATTCTAAGCACCAGTAGTAATGTTCATTCCATCCATCGGTATGAAAAATTAGATGGGCCTGTGCTTGTAACATTTATGCATTTCACGAAACGAGCTGTACTTCTGATGAAATGTTGCATTTTTATTCCCTGTGTTTGCTAATTCAGTAAACAAACATTAACATAAAGCGAAAGAGTGCCAACAACCAGAAGGTGACAGGCTGTCATTCGTTTCAGCTTTAGGTTACGCCTCAAATTCCCACAAGACACGATGAGTGAATTACACCATTCCGGAAAATGCCCAAAGAGCTAAACATTGTCAGAGCAATAGCTGTACGTTCAGCAGAGGTGGAAAAGGGTTTTTCAAAGATGAACACAATGTGTTCAGAGACGAGAAGTTGCCTAACTGCTCCTAATATATCAAACACAGTATCTATTGTCTAATTGGCCTACCTCTAAAGAGGGATGTTAAACTGGTGGCCCATGGGCTGAGGTAAATTTTTGCGGCCCATGAAGCTCTGAAATAAAATGGAAATAGAAAAAAATGTTATAAAGAATATAGCGCTTAGAAAATGATTAGGGCAAAGAATGTACGGATGTGCTTTATACAGTTGATGTATGTATATGTATGGATTGTGATAAGAGTTGTATGAGCCCCTAATAAAATGTTTAAAAAAAAAAAGAAAATAGTGCTTAGGAGAGATCGAGGCAATACCGCACACACAATTCCCTGGTTATATTTTATTTCAGAGCAGCGTGGGCCACATAAAATTACTTTTGGGGCCGCATGCGACCCGTGGCCGCCAGTCTGACAGCCCTGCTCTAAAGGAAGGCGTCCTCTCCCTACAGTGAAAAATAGTTAAGGATAAATCACATGGCTCATGATGCTTGCGTAAAAGCGAAATATTGCAAGTGAGGACGCCGCTCAAGACGCCATATGGAAAAAATCTTAAACCAGAGTTTTATTGAGTTTTTTTGGTCAGATATTATTTAACATTTTTCATTTAAGACTCTTTCTTAACATAATTCAGTTTGGTGTACCTTGCTATTGTTCTTATTTAAGTATTAACTATATGAAGTAATCAAACTACTTTTTGGTATACCGTTGTTTTTAACGGAAAACAATCATTAGGGCAGCAAATAGTTGTTAAATTATTTGAATCCCACCACTGGAGGGTGACCTTTTAATGTATGGCTCATGTTTATTTTTTTGTGGTCGATACTATTTTTCTCATCCAAAATTGGTAAACAGAAGGCTAGTTTCATTTCTAATTCCCTGGCTTGATTGGTTTTTTCCTGGTCTCCTTTCCACAGGCAGGACAACTTTCACCAGGGACTGGGGACTTTTGCCCAGGCTCCAGGTCACATTTCCTTCCCTAGCCCACTGAAAACATGGAGGAGAATGCCTCCTGGGTGAGCAGGCATGTGAATGGTTAAAATGTTTGGTGATGTTAGAACTGTAATTTGCCCAACTGCTTAAGTTTCCCCGATAGTCGCTGAAATGCATTCGTTATCTACACTGTGGTCGTACAAGAGAACTTAGGATTTTCAGTTTTTTTCACAGGACGGGCAGATAAATAACATTGTGATGGGCCTCTTTCAGGACGTGCTCTTTACTGTTTTGGATGCAAGGAAAGGACTCCTGAATGGGATTAGAAGTATGCTGGCCAACATCCTTCTCCCCGCTATTCTTGCCACGAGCAATTGGGGTGCTCTAAATCAATCCAAACAAGGAGAATCCGACAAGCACATTTTCATGGAAACCATCAGCAGATACCTTTCCTTTCTAGAAGGTACGTGTAAAATGTAATGTTGGGCAGATGACTAGAACAAACTAGAAGTCACAAACGAACTAGAAGATATGTTATGAAAAGTAAGCATTAGAGAAAAACAATCATCTTACAAGAAGATGCTAATCAATGGATGTATGGGACCTAGAGGTAAGTTATTAAATCATTAGAATCTTTCATCCCCTCCCCCGACCAAAGAATCTTTCATCCCCAGAAAGTTTTGCAGAAATAAAGTTTGCTTCATGCTTTAGTATAGCAGGAGGATTCTCCTCCTATATTAGTAATGAGCAATATCACCACAGCTTAAAATATATACTTTACTATTACTTATTCTAAAGACATTCACTTTTGTTTTCTTATATGGTCAAAATATCATCGTAGTCATATAATTATATAAATCCAACGGTATATATAGAAAATATAATAAATTATAATTTTATTAATAAATGATCCAGAATTGTATTATACTTCTTTTTTTTGAGTGAGAGAGTGAGAGTGAGTGAGTGAGAGTGAGAGTGAGTGAGAGAGTGAGAGTGAGTGAGAGAGTGAGAGTGAGTGAGTCAGTGAGTGAGAGTGAGAGTGAGAGTGAATGAGTGTGAGTGAGTGAGTCAGTGAGTAAGAGAGTGAGAGTGAGAGTGAGTGAGTGAGTCAGTGAGTTGTATTATACTTCTATAAAGCACTAGATCTTAAAAATGTCAGTAACTGCAGCTTGAAAACCCACATTGATGTTTAGCACATTGATGGTAAATAAATATCTCTTTAACCAAATAATCTTTTTTTTTTTTTTTTTTTTTTTTTTACCATTTTAGGTGCTAGAGTAAGCATTGAGGGAACAGTTAAATTGAAGACCATAAGCCATGTGGATTTTAACAAGTTGCAGACTTTTGAAGAAGTGACAGCTGCAGCTGGCAATTCCGAGACTGTTCATCAGCTAGAGGACGTGCTGATGACATGGTACAAACAGATTGAACAGGTGAGCAGAGCCAGATAATTGCGCTGGATATGAATTGTAGTTCTCATCGGTGTCCTAGTCATTGAATTCCATCCTGAAAGTAAGAGTCTCCTCTTTCTTCCAGATTCCGTTATGAAATGTAGTCTTTCCCTGACTCTAGTGCTAAATCATTGTTTTTTATGGACCATTTAAAAATTAGCTTTAAGATAATTCCTCATTTTAAGAAGGAACCTATAATAATATGGGCTGAGAAGGGAGCACTGAAGAATCAGGAATCATAAAGTATTTATCCCTAATAGTTTATGTATTGTGTTTCCTTCCCATAAAAGAGAGCAACAGGACTGAATTAAGAGAAGGAATCTACAGTGCTAGGCACTATGTAAATAGTTTTGGTTGATCAATGGCTTGTGTTGTCCAAGAGGTTTAGACTAGGCTCATTCATATCAGTTCTATAGGAGCAAGTCTGTAGCTTTATAGCCCAATACATCTTCTCTAGCATAAGAAAATCAGCGATAGGAGTGGGTTATATGTCAAAATCATGAAAGGCTCAAACTTAGATTACAAATATAGGGGGGAAAAAAACCCCAAACCCTACCAGGTACTATGCGTTATTGCTTTTCGGGCTCCAGTTTATATGTGTACAGGTTTATTCCAAATGAAATGTGCTCCGGGAACAGCAGCAGACAAGTTCTCTCAGTAGCACGCTTACCTTGTTAAAAAACCATCCAGTTACAGCGTAAGATATGACAAAATAATAATTTCTAAATTATCAAGGGTTCATGAGGGAGGGAGGAACTGGGGAGGGAGGGGGAAAATGAGGAGCTGATACCAAGGGCTCAAGTAGAAAGCAAATGTTTTGAGAAGGATGATGGCAACAAATGTACAAATGTGCTTGGCACAGTGGATGGATGGATTATGATAAGCATTGTATGATCCCCCAATAAAATGATTTTATAGAAACAAAAAGAGTCCAGTTTAAACTGTGGCTGCTGAGGGGGTCTGCTGGGCCAGTTAAAGTCAAGGCAGAGAGTTCAGTTCAGAAGGTTTGGGCAACTGCTTTTTGGGATCACAAAGGCGCCATCTTGATAGATTTTTGCTGAAGGACACAGAGCAATCGCAGGGGCTTATTAGGAAGGCATCTTATGGACATTGAAAACTGCCTGGGTGCAGATAAGTCCACGAAAGTTGAACTGAGAGCATTTTTCCCCATGCCACAATTCACCTGCTCATTCTTTGAGGGCAGCAGGAGCTGGCCTATGAGAATTGCGTTGGGAAACCTTCCCACATCCACCCTACAGACTTCATCTTGCCTCCTCAGACTTCTCTATCTCGCCCCCAAACTCCAAGAATGTCTAAAAGGAACACACTTTGAGTCCCTTGAGGATCCCAACGGCCATTTCAACAAAATGGAAGAGTGTAGAATTCTTTAGGGGGATGTGTTTGAGGGTCAGAAATAATACCTTCTGAAGCATTATAGACCCAGGTGCTTCTCAACTTATGGGTGGCAACCAATTTGGGGGTGGAACGACCCTTTCACAGGGATCACCCAGTTCATCACAGTAGCAAAGTGACAGTGATGAAGTAGCAACGAAGATAATGTTATGGTTGAGGGGTCACCACCACATGAGGAACTGTATGAAAGGGTCATGGCATGAGGAAGGTTGAGAACCTAGGGGGACGATAGGTTGAGAAGCTTCCCACTTTGCGATATTTGTGTAATAAAGGCTTCTACGATTTATAGCAGTACTTTGTGACTGATCCACGCTGAAGGAGGACTCTACTTGCCAATTGGCAGAACTCTAGTCCCCAGAGCACAGGACACTGAAAACAGAGAAACTTCTGTTGAACTGTGACTGCCGTCAAGTTCATTCTGACTCCTGGCGCACCCACTCGGATGGGGCAGCACTGAATTGTCCCAGTGGCTCTCAGAGACTGTAAATCTTTACAGGAGTAGAAAGCCCCATCTTTGTCCGAATTTTCAGCTTAGTGAGAACTAAACCAAACCAAATCTCAGTGTGGGATTTGCAGATAAGCAAAAGACCTAATTGTGCTAACTTGCTGATGTACTGCTTACATGTGCTTACTTATTAATACAATTCAATATTTTTTTCACTACATCAAAGATTCTGCTTCTTAGTATGACTGGCATCTGACTCTTTCCCTGCTCCAGGGCCCCTTTGCTCAAATCAAAGCCTTTGCTCAAATGTATTGACAGGGACAGATGGAGCTCTGGTGGTATAGTGGGTTACACATGGGCCTGCTAACTGTGGGGTCAGCGGTTTGAAACCAGCAGGGAGTCCAGGGGAGGAAAAGGAGGCTTTCTACTCCTGTAAAGAGTTATGGTCTTGGAAACCCCTGAGGCGGTTCTACCTTGTCCTTTTAGGGTGTCTATGAGTCGGAATCAACTTGATGGCAGTATTTTTTCTTTTTGGGCAGGGACAGAGTACCTACTAAGCAAGGTATGCACAAGCAAGTTTACTAATCTGTAGTGACCAGGTGAAACCTATGTGGAATTGTTCACAATAGTAAGTAAGCACAAGTAAGCCCAGGCTTAGCTTGCTTATTGGATAAGCTGCCATGACTGAAGAGTCGATTCCCACCAAAGTGATGCTGTCAGGATAGAGTAGAACTGTCTTTATGGAAGCTGGCTGCCATGTCTTCCTCCCCAGCGGCAGCTTCAAGTCTTCTGGTTAAAGCCTAGAGTGATAACCACCGGCACCTCCGGGACCCCCTGAAGAGAACACTTGGGGAGAAAAGGACCCCCACCAATAAAACTCTACTTAAGGAAGAAATAAAAGGGGCTCCCGTGGTGTAGCACTTACACACTGGGCTGTGACTGCAAAGCCAGCAGTTTGAAACCACCAGCTGCTCCTTGGGACAAAGAGAGAGGTTTCTAGTCCTTTCAAGTTGCTGGCTCAGAAGCCCACATGGGGGAGTTAGTTCTTCTCTGTCCTACAGGACGGCTGTGAGTCAGCATGGACTAGAATCTAGTCACTAGCTGACAGTGAGTGCAAGTGAAAGGGGAGAAAAATCTTGAGCCAGCAGGAGGTAGCTAAAGGCGTTCCTATTCCGATTGCCTTAGCGGATGATGAGCATTTGGAATAGTTAAAAAACGGGAGGGCAAGCACTGGCCTCTAGGTGTCACTAGGTAACTAAAGTAGGTAATTGCCCACCAAAGAATAACTGCAGCCACCTGGTATGCTGCTGGATGAAGGGGTATTGTAGCCATCGTGAAAGTCCAGCTCTATCCCACCCCAGGGCCGAGGACACCCACTCCAGTTATTAGGCGCCATCAATCCAGCCCTCCTTTTACAGAAATGAGCAAGCAAAAGAAAATAAGGAGACACGAACTGGAGCAACATGAAACAAGGAAGCCAAGTCCAGCAATTGTTACAAAGAACCTTCAGTTAAGCAGAATCCCTGCTGGCAATGGGAGAGACCCTTGAGAATATTATGTATCCAAGAAAACTTGACCTTGACCTCTTGTCATGCACAAAACCAGCTTGAGAGGGATAAGCATAGGTATGAGAATGACAGCAGAAAAACTTCTATAAAGGAAAGCCTATCTCTACCCTCTCTTTGCTGAGGGTTTTTGTCAAACACTGGAAACGGAAAAGAGATCAAACAGATCCACAGGGGTGGGGGGGCGTCACTATGAGTCAGCATTGACTCAATGACAATGAATTTTAAAAAAATCTGAGTGGTAACCATTATCTCGACAATTAAGATACTCAGCTTTTGACAGTTTTACCTCATCTTTAAAAAAAATCATTTTGTTGGGGGCTCTTACAGCTTGTATAACATTCCGTACATCAATTGCTTCAAGCATATGTGTACCTATGGTACCATGATCATTATCTAAACGTTTACTTTCTATTTGAGCCCTTGGTGTCAGCTCCCCTTTTTCCCCTCCCACCTTTGTGACCCCTTGATAAATTATAAATTATTTTTGTTTTCATATCTTACACCAACTGCTGTTTCCCTTGACGCTGTTTCTGTTGTTCATTCCCCTGGGGAGAGGGAACGATGCATCTGTCATTTCGATTGGTTCCTCCCCTTCTGTCCCCATCTTCCCCCTACTCTCCTGGAATCGCTACTCCTGTGTCTGTTCCTGAGGGGTTTGTCTGACCTGGATTCTGTGTGTTACAAGCTCTGATATATATATAAAATATATACTCTGGTCTAGCCAGAACTGAAAGGCAGGACTTGGGAGCGAGCATGGTGGAGGGGGGTGAGGAAGCCTCAAGGAACCAGAGGAATATTGTGTGTTTCATCGGTGGTATGCTGCGCCCTACTTGACTCCTCCCTTCCTCATGACCCTTCTGTGAGGGGATGTCTTATGGTCTACAGATGGGTTTTTGATCTCTACTCTGATCCTTCTCATTCTCAACAATATGTTTTTATTTTTTGGGTCTTCTGGTGCCGGTTACTTGATTCCATTGACACTTCATGATCCCACAGGCTGGTGTGCTTTTTCCATGTGGGTTTGTTCCTTCTTTGGTAGATGGCCTCTTATTTAACTTCAAGTCTTTAAGATCCTAGACGCTATATCTTTTGATAAGCTGGGCACCGTCAGCTTTCTTCACCACATTTGCACCCATTTGCACCCATTATGTACCCATTTTGTCTTCAGTGATTGGTCAGGAGGGTGAGAATCACAGAATGCCAGGTTGTTAGAACAAAGTGTTCTTGCTTTGAGGCAGGGCTTAAGCGGAGGTCTGAAGTCCATCCACTACCTCAATGTATTGCCATATAAATGAATGTACACAGGCCAATACCTATATTTTAATGAATTAATATATTTACATAAGTGCACACCTATGTTTATACCTCTATCCATAGCTTTGCTTCCTAGATTTTTCTGTTTGCTTTTACCTTCTTCCTGCCCCACCATCATGCTCCCCCTTCTTCTACCTCTTAGTAATGCCTCTCAGCCAGATTGCTGTTGCTCCAACACCCCCAGGATCTCTATGTCCTCCTCATTGTTGCTTTTAATTCCCTAGTTGTTCTCCTGTCTATGGTGTTGTTTGCTCACTGCTCCTTCCCCTGCCTCCTCCTCCCTTAGGAACCAAGTCCCTTAGGAACCGTGGGCCCCATTGCTTTTTCCTCGGGCTTGCATCCCATGCCTATCTTATATTGGTAGGCAAAACAACAACAACAGAGACAACGCAAAAAGAAAACAAAAGATTGAATAAAAAGAGAAAAAAAGAAAAGAAAAAAAAACACCCCAAATCGAGAAAGCTTACATAATTCAAAGTCTCTCCACCGGTCCTGGGGTGGTTCTGGGAACTGCCCCTTCTAGCCTGATGTCTATTTTGGGGGCTCCTCAGGGGTTTTGTGGCTTTGCTGTGGACCCATTGCTGATCTGTTATGTTCCCTTCTTGGTTTGCCCCATTGTTGGGGTGGTCAGACCAGACTCACTCCCTGCCGTGTGTCCTCAGTATTGTCCTCTGTCATGGTGTGCTCCAGTAAGGGGACATCATGTCGTGAGCTGTTGTCAGCCCTACAGTATCCTCTGTGCCTTACCTGCTCCAGCTCCATGCAGGGACGTCATCCTCAGGGCTTGGTGTGCCAGTGGGGGGTCTAGTCCCTCCCTCTCTCTCCTTCTTGGTTTGCTCTTCTGTATGGGTGTGGCAGGCCGGCCCCTCTCCCTGTGTTATCCTCTGTAGCAAATACTTCTACGGTGTGTATGTGTGTGAGTTTGGTTCTGATTGGGCTGGCCCTGTAGACCTCCTATATTTCCTTAAAAGACTTTTGTCATTTAGGTTGTTCATCCACTTTTAATTTTTATTTTTATATGTGGTGTGATTTGGGAATCTAATTTCTACTTTATAGCTATCATTTTCCCCCCAGAGGTTTTCCTAATTTGTCATGTCACCTTGGTCATACACCACATTTCTACACCTCTTTGCCAGTTCCATTGGTCTAGTGTTTGTGCTCATACGGCCCTGTTTACATTTCGATAACCTTTTATTAGCTCATTATCTGGTATGGCAAGTCTCTTCTCTGTATTTTTCTTCAAAATTGTATCAAACTTTTTGTTCACTGTATCTCCAAAGTAATTTTAAGTTCAGCTTATCAAAACCATGAAAACTCCTATTGAGATTTTATTGAATATAGAAATTAATCTAGTGGAAATTGTCAACTTGATATAATTGGATTTTTTTCCACCCATGATTATTACAGAGGTCATTTATTTAGATCTTTTTTTACATGATTAAAATGTTTTCGAGGGCGGTGGGTGGGGAGAAGGAGGATAAAAAGAGGAGCTGATACAACGGGCTCAAATAAAGAAGTAAATGTTTAGAAAATGATGATGGCAACATATGTACAAATAGGCTTGATACAATCAATGTGTGGGATGGTATAAGAATTGTAAGAGCCCTCAATAGAAGTATTTGAAGAAACATTTGAATTGTGAATTCAGTTGGGGTTTACATTTCAGACGATCAATTTTGTATTCAACAATTCAAAATACTTATCAAACCCTCCAGTATCTTCCCCTCCCCCACCTCCTTTGATTTCTCCTTTCTCTCTTATAGAGTGTTTCATACTCTACACCCAAGTGAATACATGTCAATCCTCTAGCCCAGCGGTCAACAACCTTCAGCCTATGAACCATGTGCAGCTCTTTTCGGTACCTGTGGCTGTGAAGTAAAATGGCAATAGTGGTGATTTCATTTGTTTGTAAACATTTATTTATGACTCTCGAATATATTGTGTTAATTGTTGCGAGGGACAAGCTTGGCTCCTCCATCTCAAAAGTTTGTCAGTCCTGCTCTAGTCTGTTGTTTCATCATAACTTTATTGCGGTTCCTACCAGTGACCTCCGAAGTCTGTTCCCTTTGGTAGGAACCTCTTTGTCATTCTCTCACTCTCTCTCTTTCTTTCTTTATTCTAGTGGTGGCTCATACCATATTTGTGCTTTTTGGATCGACTAATTGCACTCAGCATACTCTCCCCAGATGCATCCTTGCCATGAGGTGTTTCCTGGTGTCCTCCTCGGTTTTTCAGTGATGTACAGTATTCCGTTGTGTACATGGACCAAAGCTTCTTTACCTTTGCTTCTACTGATGGGCTTGTTTCCATCTTCTTGCTATTGTCAACAGAGCTGTGCAGGACATGGGTAGGCATGTCTGTTTATGTTATGACTTGTACTTCTTTAGAGTCTGGATAGAGCGCAGGGATTGCTTTGGAGTTTCTAGGCTCGATTTTCTGAGACCACCATATCACTTTCTCCATGATTGTATCCACTCACAGTCTCACAGGCAATGTACAAGAATTTCAATCTTTCTGCATCCTCGCCAGCATTCGTTATTTTCTGTTTTTTTTTTAATTTGGCTGTCATTGTTTGTGCAAGGTGACATTTTATTGTTGCTTTGATGTGCATCTCTCAGGTGGTTAGCAACTGTGAGCATTTCTTCGTATGCTTATGGGCTATTTGGATGTCATCTTCGGTGAACTGTTTGTTCAGAACTTTTGCTCACTTCTTAAAAATTGGCTTATTCATCGTTTTCTTATCGAGGTGTTGCAATTCTCTGTAGATTTCAGAGATCAGCCACTTGTCCATTTTGCCATTTCCAAAATTTTCCCCACTCCTTGAGTTCCTTTTTGATGAAGTCTTTTAATGCACAGAAGAATCTCATTTCAGTAGGTACAGTACCACTAGTCTATTTTGTTTTCTACTGTGTGTTTCCTTTGTTATATTCGATATTTTGGCTATGTCCTGCAGTAGGGCACTCAACATTGTCTCTATTTCTCATCGATGGTCTTTATAGCTCTTGGATTTACATTTAGGTCTTTGTTCCATCTTGAGTTCTTTTTTTGTCCCTGGGGTGTGGATGTGGGATGGGTCTTGTATCATTCTTCTGCAGAGGGAGATCCAATTGGACCTGCACTATTTGTTGAAGAGACTCTTTCTTTTGAATTTACGGTTTTCTGGCCGTTCGTTGGAGATAAATTGTATGCGGGTCGATGGGATGATTTCTGGATTTTCGATTCTGTTCCATTGGTCTATGTATCTCTGACTTTTTAAACGACTGGACCAGTGTAATAGGTTTTGAGGCTTCCAGGTTTGTTCTTGTTAAGGAGTTCTTTGTTTATCCCGGGTCTCTTCCCTCTCCAGATCAGGTTAGTGATGAGCCTTTCCCGTGTCTATAAAGACTAGTTGGGATTAGGATCTGAGTTGCACTTTACTTGTACGTTGCTCTGGGCAGTACTGACATTTCCATACGATTAAGCCTTCCTCTCTATAGACATGTAATAGTCTTCCAGGCGTGTAGGTCTCTTTTGGTTTCGTGTAGCAATCTGGTACCTTATTATTGTTGAAAGAGCCCTGGTGGAGTAATGGGCTACATGTTTGGCTGCTCACAGTAGGGTTAGCAGTGCAGACCCACCCGCTCCTCAGGAGAAAGGTGAGACTTTCTGCTCCTGTAAAGATACATCATTGTGAAAACCCGCTAGGGCGGTTCCCTTCTGTCCTGTAGGGTCCTTTTGAGCAGGGATCAACTCTATGGCAGTGAGTTTGAGTTGTTTGGTTTATTATTACTTGCTATTGCAAATAGTACCTTTTTAGAAGTTACCTTTTCAAATTATTACATGACTTCTCAAGAAATCCTCCTCATGTGTGTGCATAGCGACAGCAAACTTACCAAATTTGTTTACTTAATTGTAAGTTTGTCTTTAGAGATTCTTCTCAAAACCAAAACTCACTGCCATCAAGTCAATTTCAACCCATAGTAACCCTACGGCCAGGGCAGAACTGCCCCAGTGGGTTTCCAAAAGGGTAACACTTTATGCTGGTGGCATTGTAGGTTACGCATTGAGCTACCAACCACAAGGCCAGCAGTTCAATCCCACCAGTTTCTCCATGGGAGTAAGATGAGGCCGTCAACTTCTATAACGTTTTACAGTGTTGGAAGCCTTCAGGGACAGTTCTACTCTTCTTACAGGGTTGCTGTGAGTTGGAATTGACTCCATCAGGGTGTACTTGAATTTTTTTTTTTTTTGAGAGAGAGCTAGCAAAAAAAAAAAAAAGGTATTATCTTCCACAAAGAGGAATGTGGTATTTCTACAGTCTATAAATATTTTTAATTGCAGGTTCTTATTGAGAGTGAGCAGATGAGGAAAGAAGCTGATGACTCAGGCCCGCTCACGGAACTGGAGCACTGGAAACGCATGTCGGCCAAATTCAATTACATCATCGAGCAGATTAAGGGACCAAGTTGTAAAGCTGTCATTAATGTGCTAAATGTCGCACACTCCAAGTTGTTAAAGGTAAAAGGCCTTTTGTCTGCATCTTTGGTATACTTAGGAGCAGCCAGGACACAATCTGCACTGCCTTCTGCAGGCGGGGCTTCCGAGGCCAGCACGCCACAGTCACGTGACCAGAGGCGTTCCGCCCCAGCCATTTTCCAAAGGGGAAAAGGAAGTGGAGATAGGAAATTCTATTTCTCAACATTTCAGCCTTTATAAAGGAAAAATATTAAGACGTGATGGAATTGTTTCTGAGTGCATTGGCCTTCCAAGTCAGCAATCAACTCTTGAACAGCATGGGCTTGTACTGCGCAGGGACACCTATAGGCAGACTCTTTCCTCCTGCTGCCACTGCAGTGAGCCCCATGAATTTCAGTGGCACCTTGTGATGCTAATTATCCCTGCAGGAGGGGTGGATCTCTCCAGGGGGGGAATCTCTCTTGGGGGGGATCTCTCCAGGGGTTCTAAGTAGACACTTGCCACAACAGCAGCAGGGAAAAAACAAAAAACAAATATGAGTCATCCTGTAGAGTTCTAATCCACACACCAATTTCAACTACACACTACAAGGATGGGGGTGGAGAGCCCTGGTGACACAGTGGGTCAGGCACTAAGCTGCGAACCACAAGGTCAGCACTTTGAAACCACTAGCCACTCCAAGGGAGAAAGACGAGGCTCTGTACTCCTGCAGAGATCGACAGTCTTAGAAACCCGTAGCAACTCGGTCCTGTAGGATTGCTATGAGTCAGAATAGACTCGTTGGCAGGGAATACTGTGGGAGTGGTTACCAGAAGAGTGATTGCCCTTCATTTTAAGATTGTTTTCGAAATTATAAACATGTCAGACTCACTGAAATAAAACAGTATAGATAGCCGGAAAACTCCCCTTTCAGCACTCACTGGACCGCCACCATGTCACTTGTACTCATGTCCGACCAAGATCAGACAAATCCTGGATTTTACATCCCTCCAATGGAAGAGTGGTCGGTGTATAGGAAGGCACCATTTCTTAAGAATAAATACAAATCTTGCTACCAAGAAATACACTGACCAAAGAAAGCAGGAAAAAGACACAGCAGTTTTCCTTAAATGAATCTAAATGAACTGTGAAAAGCCAGTTATGAGACGTATATTAGTCCCAGTGGGTATCGAGTTGATTCCCATTAAGGGCAACCCCATGTGCAAGAGAAATACAGTTTCCAGGAAATGAATTTTGTCTCAGCGTAGTTGTATCACACCCAAAGCGTTGTTTTCATTTTTGAGGCATGCCTATTAAGAGTGATGCTAATATAGACAAGTGGATATCCAAAATGTAGCAGCCAAGATGTTGAAGGAATCAAGACCACCACTGGTTGAACGCACAAGGAATGTTTACCTTTAAAGGGAAGACCTAATGGTGGATGTCCTCCAGGATTTGAAGGACTACTGTGTGTCCTCAAGAGGTTCTGCCAGGTACAAGCAGACCAGATGAACAGCAGTTGCGAGGAGACTGACTTCTTCACAGAAAGAGGGAGAGCGTTCAAAACTAGCATTTTCTGAGCATGAACTATTGGGTGACCCATGGCCAGGAAAAGTGTTGATTTCAGAATGAGTCTGCTTTAGTAATAAAAATGTCTTCTGGGAACAGCATTCTGTTTTAATAACTTTTAACTCTTAAGGGCCCAGAGTAAAATAATAGAGTAAATAGTGAATTTGGAGACGTTACTTAAGGTAGAAGCAGGCCCAGTTCCAGCCTAGAGATATGGGTGAAGATAGTTTGCGCTTCTCAAATATACTTTAACACATTGACATACTTGAAGGCTTGATAGCATTCTTGTATACTGTTTCTTAGAATTGGCGTGAATTGGATGCAAGAATCACTGATACGGCAAACGAATCAAAAGACAATGTCAGATATTTATACACGCTGGAAAAAGTATGTCAGCCTCTCTATAACTATGACCTAGTAAGTATGCTTTATAAAATACAACTTCTAAAATTAATTCATGTAATGAATATATTAAAAAAAGACAGAATGTATATATATGAGGAAAAATGAGAACAACCTATGAAGAACATGTTATATACATAATGTGTTTGAAATGATACTGAATATTGGAATATAGCATTATCATAAGTATGACTTTTTTTAAAGATCATTTTATTGGGTACTCTTACAGCTTTTATAACATTCCATACATCAATTGTATCAAGCATATTTGTACATATGTTGCCATCATTATTTTCTAAACATTTCCTTTCTATTTGAGCTCTTGGTATCAGCTCCTCTTTTTTTCCCTCTTTCCTCCCTTCTCACCCTCTTGACCCCTTGGTAAATTATAAATTATTATTATTTTCATAGCTTACCCTGACCGCTGTCTCTCTTCCCCCATGGTTTCTCTTATTCATCCCCCTCGGGGTGTGGGGGTGTGTGGTTATGTGTCGATTACTATGATCAATTTCCCCTTCTCTCCCTCCTTCCCCCACCTTCCCCCTCCCCTCCTGTTATCTCTCCTCCCATTTCTGTTCCCGAGGGTGTTATCTGACCTGGATTCCGTGTGTATGGCTTCTCTTTTGAATTAGGCCAAGCGGATGCACTAGCTATCAATTGCTGCATCACAAATCACCCCAGCACTGAGCCTTTTGAAACAAAAAGCATTCATCGCATCACAGTTTTCTGCGATGCAGGTTGGCTGAGCCCCTCGGCTCCAAGGTCTCCCACTGGTGTGGACAAACAGTGAATGGGCCGGGACAGTCTCATCCGAAGGGAAAGTCCTCTGGGGGACAATCTGCTTCCAGGCTCTCTTGTGTGGCTGGTTGCTGGCATATCCCAGGCCCTTACCACATGGGGCTTCTCCCAGCAGGCTTCTCCCTTTCCCGAGGGGGGTGATCTAGGAGAAAATGAGAGAGAGCACAAAAGTTGGAAGGGAGTCTTTCTGTAATCATTTTGGAAGTGAGATTCTGTCACGTCCATTGTATTCTGTTATTAGAAGCAAGCCAGTAGTAAGTTCACCTGTGCTCAGGAGGAAGGGATTCTCTAAGGAGAGAGATACTATGAGGGTGGGGGTCTTTAGGGACAACTTAAGAGGTCACTTAACCGCCATAGATATTTCCCAGTGTACAAGTTACCCACTAAACCCAGTGCCACTGAGTTGATTGTGGCTCATAGTGACCTATATAGGGTTTCCTAGGCTGTAAGTCAGGGCTGGGGTATGACCCACCCATGGGCCACATACGACCCGCAAAATCATCATTAGCAGCTAATATCACATGCCACACCAAAGAGAAGCAATTCCAGCGATACTATTAATTTACCAGTTTGGCCTGTGAACGATGCTCTAAATATAGAAATGGCCCTTGGCAGAGAAAGGCTTTCCCAACCCTTGCTTTAAATCTTTATAGGAGCCAAGGACAGCTTCATCATCCCTCCCTGGAGCAGCTGGTGGGCTCAAACCACCAACCTTTCCATTAGCAGTCGAACACTTGCTCAACAGTGCCATCAAGTGGATTCTGACTGGCAGTGATCCTACCGAGGGTTTCTGAGACTGCTCTCTGGATGGGAGCAGGCAGCCTTGTCATTTTCTGGAGATTTGCTGGAGGGTTTGAACTGCAGCCAGAGGCCTAACGTGCAGTGTCACGAGGGCCCCTTCCCCTTTACAATAGGTGTCATTGAAATTCACACGGGGGAGAAATTAGAATGATCATGTGTCACAAAAGCATGTGGGCGGGGGGGGGGGGGTGTCCTTGCAAGAGTTGAAGATGCTAAGATTAAATCCACATGGACCCGAAGCATGTTTGAGAAGGACTCGCTGCCGGTTATCTCTTGAGGTGAAAAACAGAAAACTGAAGCAAATCTAGCAAAAGAATGGAATTTGTCAAACCCAGTGATGAGCCTAGGTGGTCATTAGGCTGTTCTCTGTACCTTTCTAGACACTTAAAGTTTCTCAGTAGAAAACCAAACGTGGAGGAAAGATACAATTGTGATTAAGACCTCTGCATTTTCAGGGCGAATTTCAAATCGATGATTCAAACGACGGGCTTCTATAATTGTCAGCTCTCTTCAGCCTAGTAATTTAAAAGCGTCGTTCTGTCGCTCTTGCCACAGTGATGCCTTATAACGAACGCCTGGTTGTTGTTGAACCTCTGGGGCTCCGTTTTTACATGTACATTTTCTGGTGTAGGATGACAATCCCAGTAGGACTGCGTCGTGTAATTACTTCCCACTCATCCACCCACGACTCCTGTCGTTTTAATAAGTGGTTTTTAAATTTTTTACTCCTCGTTTTCTTCACTTTCATTAAAAGCAATTGGTAGTGACTGTTTCATTTCTAACTGTCATGTGGGTGGGAAAAGTACAGGGGACCCATGGTTCTATTGCTAGTGGATGCATTTAATGAGTTTTCTGTACAATGCTTCATGGTAGCCAACCTAGAACTGCACTTCTGGCACACGCAGGATTATGCATGTCACGTGTAGAAGGCAAACCTGACTCCTGGAGGCCCCGAGTGTGTCAGAGGAGAGAGTTTTCAAGAGGGGTTCACCAGGTCTTTCTTCCGAGGTACCCCTGGGTAGACTTGAGCCTCCAGCTTTGCCCCATGCAGGGCTTTTGAATACCGTGCACAGATAGGTTAAGGATGCCAGTGGTGTGGTCAGGTAAGCATTGGGTTTTGATCACCAGGGTCGACTCCTCCAAAGGTCCACTGGGAGTTGACTCAGGGGCAGTGAGCGTGGTTTCTGGTATGCACTTAGTCTGAGAACGGTTGAAGCAAGGATTTTCAAGAGCCGCGTTTAAGATCCAGAGGCAGAGAGCTTTTCTGTGCACCTATATGCTGCCACCCCAGGGCCCTCTTCAGTGGAGAGAAAGGTCCTTTGTAGTCTTGGCTGGTGAGGAGGGAAGGGATCACGTCCAGTCCTATCTCTATTAGCTTTGCCTTTAACTACAGAGGTGACATGTGTTTTGAATCCTGGCATGCAAGAGTTATAAATCAGGAGATTATATATATATATATAATTAGTAGGTTATATATATGTGTGTGTGTATATCATCAGGAGAGACCAGCCCCTGGGAAAGGACATCATGCTTGGAAAAGTGGAGGGGCCGTGAAAAAGACGGAGACCCTCAACAAGCTGGGTGGACACGGGCGGTGGCTGTGACAGGGGCTCAAACATTGCAACAACTGTGAGGACGGGGCAGGAGCGGGCAGGGTTGGTCCAGTACACAGGGTCACCTAGAGTCAGAACCAAATTGACAGCCAAAACCTAACAGCCACACAACCGAGACACCTTTTGTTCTCCCTTCCACACTTCAACATCTCTGAACACTGGACACACCTTATGGTCAATCCGGTGTTCTGAGTCACCATGACCTTGACCTGACATAAGTCTCTTCTGGAGACCTTTGATTCATTTTGGGGTACTATTAGAGGGGATGTAGATGGCCATCCTGCTATGAGGACCAGCCATGGTACAAATTCTCAGGGAGCTTGGCTTTCTACCCTCCCCTCAGAGCAAAAGGAGCCCTGATGGCCAAATGGTGACCTGGTTGGCTGCCAATGGGGAAAGTAGGCAGTTCAAACCTAATGAGAGCCCTGAGGGGAAAAAGACCTGTGTGTGCCCATAAAGACAAAACCCCCAAACCAGACCCACTGCTGTAGAGCAGGAGGTCCTGATCCCCAGCAACCCTGTGGGATCAAGTAGAACTGTCCTGTGGCAGGTCCAAGGCTGTAAGGGCCATGGAAGCAGATGCTACATTTGAACCGCTGACCATTCAGTTCACAGGTGAGTGCTCAACTGGGGGGCCTCCCTAGGAAGCCCATCAGCCACAGCACACACCAGCGCCACCACAATCTCCTAGCAAGACTGGAACCTGCAGGTTTCTTCTCTAGTCTTTACTCTGTGGTTGGCTTATTTCAAGTTTACCTTCCCAGGGAAGATGGAGCCTACTGGTGACCTACTTTTGTTTTAAAGAAACATTTTATTAGGGGCTCATACAACTCATCACAATGCATACATATATCAATTGTATAAAGCACATTTATACATTCGTTACCCTCATCATTCTCAAAACATTTGCTCACGTAAGCCCCTGGCATCAGCTCCTCATTTTTAACCCCTCCCTCCCTGCTCCTCCCTCCCTCATGAACCCTAGATAATTTATAGATTATTATTTTGTCATATTTTATACCGTCCGACATCTCCCTTCACCCATTTTTCTGTTGTCTGTCCCCCAGGGAGGAGGTTATATGTAGATCCTTGTAATTGGCTCCCCCTTTATACCCCACCCTCCCTCCACCCTCTCTGTATTGTCACTCTTACCACTGGTCCTGAAGGGATCATCCATCCTGGATTCCTAGTGTTTCCAGTTTCTATCTGTACCAGTGTAGATCCTCTGGTCTAACCAGATTTGTAAGGTAAAATTGGGATCATGATAGTGGGAGGGGGCGTTGGAAGCATTTAGGAATTAGAGGAAAGTTGTATGTTTCATCATTGCTACAATGCACCCTGACTGGCTCGTCTCCTCCCTGCAACCCTTCCATAAGGGGATGTCCAGTTGCCTACAGATGGGCTTTGGGTCTCCACTCTGCACTCTCCCGCTCATTCACAATGATATGATTTTTTTGTTTTTTGATGACTGATACCTCATCCCTTCCACACTTTGTGATCACACAGACTGGTGTGCTTCTTCCATGTGGGCTTTGTTGCTTCTGAGCTAGATGGCTGCTTGTTTACCCTTAAGCCTTTAAGACCCAAGACACTATATTTTTTGATAGCCAGGCACCATCAGCTTTCTTCACCACTTTTGCTTATGCTCCCTTTTGGTTGACTTTTTGTTTGTTTGTTTGTTTGTTTTGTTTCACGTTAACTGATACTTTATTTTCTGACAACCTAGACAACATTGTCAGTTTGAGAAGAAATTCCCAGTGATATAGAAGTTGGTCTTTACATTTAAATGCTAGAGGTTTTGTTTGTTTGCTTTTTCCTGGGAAGAGGTAGGGCAACATACTTGGTAAAATTGTATCCAAGAAGTAGATAGCACAGATATTTTAAAACCACGGACCCTGAGAGAATGAGATCTGAAATCACGCTGTGGTTTCAGTTTGGGTGAGCCCTGCGGTTTTTCTTTTGGCTTTGTGAAGATTTCAGGTTAGAGGACCACTGACTGAGTCTCAGAGATAACAAGTGATGGATGAAGAAGAAAATCCACACCTAAAACAAAGTCCAACAACCCTGCCTCCTACATGCTCTCCCAAGAGAAACAACAGGCAAGCCTAGCAACAACTTAGAATTCATCTTATGCTCTGACTTGCCTTATCAGTAGAAGTTTAAGACCATGATTAAAAAATTTATTGGGGGGCTCGTACAGCTCTTATCACAATCCATCCATCCATCTTTTGTGTCAAGTACATTTGTACGTTTGTTGCCATCATCATTTTCAAACCATTTTCTTTCTACTTGAGCCCTTGGTATCAGCTCATCATTTTTTCCCTCTCCCTTCCTCATGAACCTCCAATAATTTATAAATTCATACTATTTTTCATGTCTTACACTGACCAATGTCTCCCTTCACTCACTTTTCTGTGTCCATCCCTCTAGGGGCGGGTGTTATATAGATCATTGCGATTGGTTATCCCTATCTCCTCCCACCTTCCCCTTCCCCTCCTGGTATGGCTACTCTCAATATTGGTCTTGAGAGGTTTATCTGTAAAACCATGATTTTTAAGATCAAGACGTTGCTTTAAGTCCAAGACATTGATATCCATTTAGATAGATAATAAAAGCTTGTATTTTAGAAGACAATTTTTTAAGTGCAGGTGGGGAAAACAAACAAGCAAACAAACTATCACTTGTAACTAAAACCATACATACTACAGTTTCTGATCACTATTCAACTCACTTTCATTTAGCAAAAGGCAAATTTTTACAGCATTCACATCAAATATGATTGCTTTATAGCCTTCCATTAAAATATAAAGACGAAGCAACCAATCCAGTGGCTAATTGGCCGTGGCTATCATCGTGGGTGGGGTGGGGTGGAGATGGCAAGAGGAGGCCAGCATCCAAGAGAGGTAACTTAAAAGATACTAAGGTTTTCTTGTTAAAAAAGAAAGAAAGAAAAAGACCTTCAATGAATGGCAGTAATCCTTCGAAGTCCACGAATCTTTCTTTCTCTCTTTAGTAGGTCGTGCCCCAAGTGAGCATCACTTTGAATCATGCCCAGACTGGGCCTCGTCTTCAGACCTCTCGTCCCCAGGTGTCCCCAGCGGGTTTTGTTTCCTGGGAGCTTTCTGGTTCCTCATAGTTGTAGTCTGTGGGAGAAGGAGCCTTGTCCTTTGAGGCCTTTGAACCTGGGGGGCAACCACTTTCCCTGGACGAGGGGCCACTGTTTCCCTTTGCCTGGGTCTTGGCATTTCCTTTTCTCATCTTTCAACTTTCTTAACCGTCTTTTTGTTTTTCATTTGTGAACTGCCACCGTCATTGTTGTCATGGTCTTCCACGGGAAAATCGGCATCTCTGCCACAATCTCTTCCTTGTTAAGATGCCTCCCCCTCTTCTTGTACTGCCTTCTGCCCAAATCTTCCATGAGCATCTCTCTCTGCTTAGAAGCCACTGCAGATGCTACTGGTATACAGTCTTATGATCTACTTTTTCATCTTTACCATCCTCCGCTGAAGGAGCCATGGTGGTGTAGGGCTTACTTGTTGGGATGCTAACGGCAAGGTCAGCACCAGCCACACCTCGGGAGAAAGACGGGGCTTTCTACTCCCATAAAGAGTCCAGTCATGGGAACTCACCAGGACGGTTTCACCCTGTCCTGTAGGATTGCTAAGAGTCAGCATTGACTCAATGGCAGTGTGTCTTTCCTCTGCTGAGCATGTCCCCGACCTTCTTGGTCTTCATGTCATTATCTTCAGAGTCTTCACTGTCTTCCTGAGAATTTTTTCAGCTCGCCTCTTGTTACCTGCTCAGATACATGGTGGGATTTTCTGAGCTGTTTTGGTTGTTAGGCGCCATTGAGTTCGGTTCTGACCCATAGTCACCATGTGCACAACAGAATGAAACACGGCCCGGTCCCGTGCCATCCTCATCACTGTTTCTGTGCTGACACCCATTGCTGTATCCACTATGTCAATCCCTCTTCTTGAGGGGCGCCCCCTTTCTAGCTTCCCCTCTGCTTTACACACGAGGCTCTTCTCCAACATGTCCCCTTAATGTGCATACCATGAAGTCTCGCCACCATTGGCTCTTCGGAGCACTCTGGCCATCCTCCTTCCAAGACCGGCCTGTTTGTCCTTTAAGCAGCCCATGGTACTTTCAACAGTCTTCTCCAGCGCCACAATTCAAGCGCAATGATTCTTCTCCCACCGCCTTTAATTAATGTCCACCTTTCACATGCATATGAGGCCACGGAAAAGACGAAGGGAAGTAACTTGGATGAGGTGCACTTCAGTGCTCACAGTAATATCCTAAAGCAATGTTGACTGCTGCTTCCGTAGCATGGATTCTGGATTCAAGCAACACAAAGTCCTTGACAACGTCAAACTTTCCTCCATTTACCATGGTGTTTCCTATTGGCCCACTGCTGAGGATTTTGGTTTTCTTTACATTGAGCGGTAATCTATACTGAAGGCTGCAATCCTGGATCTTCAACAGCAAGCATTTCACTTGCAGCAAGCAAGGCTGGGTCATGTGTGTCACGGGTTGTTAATTAGCCTTCCTCCAATCCTGATGCCACACTCTTCTTCAGATGAGCCAGCTTCTCTGGTGATTTGCTCAGCAGACAGATGGAAGAAGCACGGTGCGAGAATTCAACCCTGACGCACCCCTTTCGTGATTTTAAGGTATGCAGTCTTCCCTCGTTCTGTTCGCGCAACTGCCTCTTGATCCATGCACAACTTCCGCATTGTCCTGTGTGGATCGAACGATAGAGAACCTTGACAAGAATGGGCATTCCAGAACACTTCCTTGTGCTCACACACAGCTTGTTCTTTCCTAGCTGAGGGCCCGAATCCCTTCCACAAGCTTCTTCAGCATCAACAGATTCCTGAGCCTGAAAAATCAACTACCTTCCTGTCAAAGATTAAGTGGAGAAACCAGACATCGGGAACTCCCTCATCCCCCCCACCACTCTTGATGTCCCTCCCACCCACCCCCTCAAACTTCAGTCAGTGCTGCAGTTGAACCCCAAAACTGATGGTTTCCTAAACTCCATAGCTCCTTCTTGAAGGCCTGTTTTAGTCTGGGTAAATTAGGGAAACAAATCCAAAGAAACTCCTATGTTTAAGAGAGAGTTTTATATAAAGGGTAAACGTACATTAAGGATCCCAACCCAGTGCTGCCCAAGCCCAGAAGTCCAACATTAGCCCGTATGTCCAACACCAATCTACAAAGTTCTCCTCCATCTCACACTGTGACGCCGACTGCAGGAGGAAAGCCGAATCAGTGAACATGTAAGCATCTCAGCGCTGGCAGGGGTCTCCACATGGCTACTCTAGCACCTAGGGCTGCATCAGGTTCCATGTGGCTTCTCCTCAGGGATGTCTTGCAGGAAGTGAGCCTCGCCAGTTGAAGCAGGGAACTGGCTAAAACACCTGCACCCTGGTCCGACCATCAGAAAGCAAGAAACCTGAGAACTAGGAAGGCGAGGCTCACGGAGCCATTTATCCCTCCGCCCTTCAATAGATCCCACATGCGTTTACCAGCCAGGTTGACACAATATACTTTAAGTATCTCAAGGCCCCTTGGTCAGACAAGAGACTCCGTCTCTCCAAAATGGATGAATCCAATCTGCTGACAGTGTGCTCCGGTGACCTGGTTTGATGAGAATTTCTTCTTCAGTACCCCTTTGAGCATCCCTCCCCTTTCTCAGGAGCACAGAAAGGAGTGGGCAATCCTCACGAGGCATTAGGTTCAGCTGCGTCACCGTCATACCAATTGAGCACCCCAGTGGACGTGTGGAGCCTCTGTGCTGCCTTGCCCTTCGCTGTTCTGTTTGTTTTGCTTGCTGGTGCACATCCAGTGCACTCGACTGACTGTGAACTTCCCCCACATAGGTTTTTGTTTGTTTGTTTTAATCTTTGGATTTCTCCCGATGTCCTCCGAACCTCGTGTCACTTAGCTGTTGACTGAAAAGTGAATCGAGTGACGGAGTAGTGGTTGCAGGTTGGGCTGCGGTCTCAAGGTCAGTAGTTAGAACCCACGAGCCGCTCCTCGGGAGCAAGAGGAGGCTCTCTGCCCCTGGAAAGATGGACAGCCTCAGGCACACACAGGGGCAGCTCTGCCTTGTCCTCAGGGTTGCTAGCAGTCGGAAGCTACTCCATGGCAGAGGGTTTGACTTCATGGAATGAGTTCTGCTCCGATCTTTTGTTGTTCACTAGCTTTCTGATCAAAGGTAAGTCACCTCACTTTGCCTGGCGTTAGCTTCTCCGTCTTTGAAAAGAACAGGCAGAGCTACCGGTGGGGTGACAGTGAGTTTGGTATGGTTTTGGTTTCACTTATGAAAGTTTACTTGGAAATAACCTTTAATTTGCAGCTTTATAGAAAAGTTCCAATAGTCGTATTGAGTCTCTTCACCCAGGGTTCCCCCAGTGCTAACAACTTGCACTGCTGTACATATCAGGGGGTACTCCCCCCACCCCAAACTTCTACTGGGTGGAGCTTTTGTAGTACTCATTTTCCCCGCTAGGTGAGCATTGACCAACTCCCTCTGAGTTAGTGCACTCAGTGCCGTCACCTGGGAAGGTTCTCTTTGGTCACAGTGAATTTTTTCATGAAAGCAGTTTTGCTTCAACTTTGGGTTTGTGTGTGTGTGTGTGTGTGTGTGTGTGTGTGTGATGGTCGATTTAAGAGAACAGCAGTGCAGTGGTGAAATTTTGTTTCCTGCTTAGGAAAAATGCTCCAGAAACTCATGTGATGTTGAACACAGCTTACAAGACAGTGCTATGGGAAAAACTCAAGAGTCTCAGTTCAAAAAAATATTAAATGTCCATTAATGACAAGTCTTGTTCTAGAAGTCCATCAACTTTCCGAAGGGATGAAAATGTTGAGTCGTAGTGCATTTGGAGTTCATTCCACTAGGTTAGACTGTTAGGCCTTCTAGTTAGATGTTCTGAAAAGATTGCATTGCAGTGTGTGACAAAAAAAAATCTGATTTGTGGCAGACAGAGGACTGGTTTTGCCACCACGACATGCACCTGCTCACCAAACCATCCTAGTGCACCCGTTTTAGGCAAAAAGTAGCATGCCTCTCTTGCCCCACTCACCTGACTTTACTCCATGCGACTTTTTTTAGTTTCGGTGAATTAAGAGGGACATGAAAGGACAACGACTTGACAACATAGAAAAAAGCAAGGAAGGTGCTGTGTGCCATCCAAACAGACGAGTTTGAAAAATGTTTCCAAGAATAGAATTGCAGATTTGACAAATGTATTAAGTATAATTTAGAGTACTTTGAAGATGATAAGGTTGTTTTGTAAAAAAAAAATTTAATACATAAGTTTGAACAAAAATTATGTTTTTTGGAGGGAGTACCTCCTCCCTCCTATGTCAATACAAATGCCAGGATCCAATCTAGGGTACCATGCTGCTTCTAGTAAAATTTCATTTTAAGATTAAGGTGCCACTGGATATGCTGCATGTTCAGAGTTTTGACGACTGCAGGCTATTGGTTCTGGAAAATGACAAGTATCCGATAGCATTCACATAACATCTTTCGATTCTAGGTATCCATGGCACATGGCATACAAAATTTGATCAACGCCATCAAAATGATTCACAGTGTGTCAAGGTATTATAACACCTCGGAGAGAATGACCTCATTGTTTATCAAGGTAGGTTTTTAAGGGAAGACATTGTGACATTTTGTAAAACTGTGGAATCGTAAAATTGTGGAAGTGCTTGCCTCTTGAGCCAGGGGGAGAAACTGGGAAGTGCGGGTTCTCTAAAAATTCTGAATTTTTGTACGTCCAACATACAAGAAAAGAAAGGTGTGGAGTTGAGTTGGTTTTCCTTAATTTCAGTGGTCACAGGAAAGCCCCAAGGCCTTTTCTTTAAATTGGCTGACCAGCGCACTCATTCCAAACAGTTTCGATTCTACTTAAGAGATTAAGGATCAAGACTATACTTTCAGGGATCATTTCTATAGTGTGTGAGATTAAGGATTACCTTCATGACTAAACATGCTTCTTTAGCTAACCCACTAACACTGGCATTTGTGTGAATTCTTCCTGCATTTTCCATATATTTAATTACTCTATTTCATTTTAGACATTACCCAAGAAACACATAAATATATTTCCTTTGTGAAATGCCCAAGCAGCATACAAACACGCAGATTAATAGCTACCTTTCAATTAAAAAGATCCTACAAAATCACATCAACTACAGATGTTCTCAGCATCTCTGTTCTGAACAAGACAGACTCTGAGGAGCCTTTCCTTTCTCTTAGCTCCTTCCTACTTGCTGTGTCCGCCCCCCCCCCCCCCCCCCCCCCCCCGGGAGGCTGGGCTAGCTCCAGATTGATCTCAATGCTTTCTTTAACAACTCCAAATCAGCTTTATTTTATACAAAAAGGGCGTATTTAGCAAAAGACACACTGAGAAAAGAGTCGCTGTGGCCCAGGGGGACAAGGCAGGGAGGCGACCAGCCTTCCAGGCGCCTGCTGGGGACAAGGGGTTGGAAAGGAAGTAGTCCTCGGTGCTGGCTAGGTGCTGAGGGGGGAGGGGGCACGGGAAGGTGAAGGCTCCCGGTGGATCAGCACTGCTGGCAGGTCATGGGGAGGGGGGATTCACAGTGACCTGGCGGCTGACACTGGGAGGGCCCTCGACCAGTGCTGCAGGTTGGAGTGAGCTGGTTCCTGAAGGGTGCCCACCCAGGGACACAGGGCTGGAAGTGCGACTCTGGGTGGAGGACGGGGAGAGGTCAGTGCTCTGCGGTGGCCGGCAAGGTCCAGGCAAAGAGGTGAGGGCACTTTCGTTACGTTCTGGCGATGCGCTCTGTCTCGGCCAGGCACTCTCTGACCAGGGCCCGGGCGTGGATGATGCCTCTCTTCAGGCGCTCCATAGCACTCTTGCTTCCGGCATAGGTGGGCCGGATCTCCTTGCCCATTTCCTCTGTGACAGACAGCAGGTCCGTGTAGGTGCTCTGGGAGCCCTGAGTGCCGGGCGGCTTCATGGCCTGCACATAGGCCATGGAGGGCGGTCCAAAGTCGTTAAACAGTGGCCTGAAAGGGGCAGCGGCTCCCGGCCTGGAGCCCGTCGGCGAGGGGACGCTTCCGGCTGTAGGGATCGGGTTTCCAGGCCCAGGGGTACTGGAGCCAGGGGTGCTGCTCGGGGCGGGGGCGATGGGCTTGTAGGACATCCCCGACTCCTGGGTGTGGGCTGACGCCGGCTGGTGGCCGCTGCTCCGGGGTTGGCTGCTGGCCGCTGAGCCGCTGCTGATTGATCTCAATGCTTTTTGACATTACAAATTTCTACTACAATTGGGGCATTTCTTGTTTCTTTGGTTCCCACTCTTTCATGATCCCTGTTTCGTTGCATTTGGGGCTGGAGAAGAATATAGAAAGTACCATGGACTGCTAAAAGGACAGACCCATCTGTCTTGGAAGAAGTACGGTCAGGGAGCTCCTTAGAGGAAGGATGTAAAGACGTTTTCTTTCATACTTTGGACATACTCTCAGGAGCGAGCAGGCGCCAGAGAAGGGCTTCATGCTTGGTAAAGTGGAGGGGCAGCGTAACAGAGTCCCCCAACGAGATGGATTGGCACAGTGGCTGCAACAATGGGCTAAGGCCCAGGGACAGTCGCAAGGACAGCACAGGACCGTGTTTCGTTCTGTTGTGCATAAGGTCGCTATGGGTCGGAACTGGCTTGATAGTACCAAACAGCAACAACACAATTTCTTCTTCATCTTGGATTTACTATTTCTTTTGCTGGAAAAAAATATTCTCAAGGATTTTTTTCAGAGAGGGCAATGGGGAGGTGTGCTTTCTAAATGCTAGCATGTCTGAATAGCTTCGTTTCGCCTGTCCTCGAAGATGCTAGCTTGACTGGGATTCCAAGTTCAATGTAGTTTTCTCCTGGAATTTTGAAGGTAGCGCTCATTTGTTGTCTGCTGTCTGGTGTTACGGAGGAGTAGTTTGTGATAGTTTGATTCTTTTTCTTTTTTAGGTAACCTGTTTTATTCTCTCCGGAAACTTTTAGGATTTCCTCTTTGTCCTTGAAGCCCTAAAATTTCCAAGTGGTTTTAAAAACCCCAAACACACCTATATCTTACACCACACTTGCTAGGTTGTTTCAACCCAAAGACTCCCTTCTAGCTCTTCATTCCTGGGAAATTTCCTTCCTTGTTTTGGGATGAAAATGTACATGGCAACCAACCAAAACAAACAAACAAAAAAACTCACTGCTGTCTAGTTGATTCTAACTTATATTTTGTAGGGTTTCTGAGGCTATAAATCTTTATGGCATCAGACTGCCTTATATTTCATCCTCAGAAAGGCTGACGGGTCAAGCCTCTTTGTCTTTTGGTTAGCGGCCCAATGCTTAACCCAATGGGCCATCTGATCCCCTTTCATCCACAGCAAATACAGAGCAGACGATACACCACTTTAACCAATTCCACTTGCACAATTCAGTGACGTTTATATTCTTCAAGTTGTGTAACTATTCTTTTTACCTTATTCCAATATTTTCCCACCATCATTAACATAAACTCTCCGACCCCTAAACTTTTTGCATAGCATTTTGAGATGCTTTTGTTAATCCCAACCCACATAAGTTCGTCTTTGCTTCCCTTTCGCTTAATCACGTTTCCCTCGACCATCACTGCCCATTAAACGTGTGTGTGGTGGACAGTTACTGGGTGATTGTTGGTTCCACATAAGTATTTGGGACTCTAAGTTTGCCTTCCTAAGGATCCCTGGTGGTGTAGTGGGTTACACAATGTACTGCTGCCCACAGAGTCAGCAGTTAGAACCAACGAGCCTTCGCAAGGGGGCACGATGAGGCTTTCTGGAAAGATTTACAGCCTTGGAGACCCAAAGGGGCAGTTCCGTGAGTCTGCTGATTTGCCTTAAGTTGGTTAATTTGCCTTTCTGTGATGTTTATTTCTTGCGTCTTGGTGGGGTGTGTGTGCCTTTAGCATCCTTGTGAGATGAAGAAGCTACTGGGGCATGGCCACACCTCCCTCTAAGATTATGGTCCACACTCACAACTTTGTCTTTAGTGAATGTTACTCTGTTGTTTCACAGGTGGCTTCACTTTGTCTCTGATCCTGGAATGTCCCCAGAACTCTTCTGTTTCCACGGGAGCCTTCCCCAGAACTGAGTTTTCGGTTGTTGTTGTTTTCTTCCGCTTCTCTTGACCCTGTGTGTTTAATATAATCATATTTCAGGAATCCTTCCAAACTGTTGTGTGTCAGCTTACTCTCTTGATCTGATGTTCTGACCACTTCTAAATGGCTATCCTTGACTACTTGGGGAGATGTGAAAGGCAGCTTTTAGTTAATCTTTAGTCTGTATATGCAGGAATGATGAAGAATCACCCTAGGATCCCAAGATTTAGGAATAGACAAGTGGAAAATGTATGGCCTCTGTGACATTGACTTAAATCCATTAGGTGAAGGTGACTTTGGGATGAGGTCACCAAACCTTGGAAGAAAGGCTTGGTGATTTACTGGTGACCAGTCAGCCATCGAAAATCCTAGAGGGTGCATCTCTGACATGTATAGGATCACCATATATGTATTTTTGAAAAATAGTTTTGATGGGAATCTATATTTTTTGGTTATATTCTGATTAATTCATTCTGCAGATTTATTATTAATTATTATTTATGCCTGCGATTTAAGAAAACCCTCAATGAACCCAATTTTTCTTTTGCTTGTGGCCGTTTTGCACTTCCACACTTATTTCAGGTCACAAATCAGATGGTGACTGCGTGTAAAGCGTACATCACCGATGGAGGAGTGAACCATGTCTGGGATCAGGAAACACCAGCTGTGTTAAAGAAAATTCAGGTTCGTACATGAAAACTTTCATGTGTGGCCTCTTTTGGCTTTCTCTCTTCATTCACAAAGCACGGGCGGACTTTGAAATAAGCATTGCACAGAGTACTGTGGACAAATGACAGGACCTTCTGAACTTGGTGCTTCTTTTAGGCATCAGTTCAATCCTCTTCTTCTCCCCGGCTGCCTCTCTTAGAGAGCGTTTCTCCTCTGGGTCCTACCTCTTATTCCAGGCACTGCTGTCTCAATAGTCTCGACTTGATCCATTACTCTGGCTATACCGAACTCACAGACAAAATTGAGGATTAAAGGATTTATTAAAAAATTTAACACGTTGTAATGCCAGTGAGAAATGCTTAGGGTTGAGTTCCTCTGGACATGTCCCAACGTTCTTTCAGGTCTGCTAATAAATGCCCAAAGGGGCATGCCACTCCACTGCGAACCTCCTTTGGAAGGCACCCAGCTCCACTTCCATGCGTCAGCAAACCCGACTTACCTAATTCGGTGCCCAGAGGTAGCCTATTCTGCAAGCCACCCCACCTCCACCCCACCCCGCACCAAACTCTCAGCTTTACTAGCTCTGTGGGTTGGGAAGCCCATCATCAGTTCTGTGTTCCGGCTTCGGGTTCTGCTGCTCCTCTGATGTCTGTCTTCTGAATCCAGGAGGTTCACTGCTTAGGGATGTTGGGTCCAGAGGGCGCACTCCACTCTTGGCTCTTGCTGGTAATGAGACCCCTCCTCCTGCTTCTCAGAGGACGCATGTTGTACACACCAGGATGGCACTCCAGGGAATCCTGTTTACAGAATCCTATCAGTATCTCCTCCCCAGACACACGCAGGAACAGGTCTTTACTGGGAGTTAGAGATGTTGGGTAGAAGAGGTACATTAAATAATTCACTGCCACTGCACTGCTAATATTAGATTTGTTGCATTGGATAGGACTGCTGCTCATTTTTATCCTCTTTAAGAAAGAGAATGTTTCTAATGTTCCCCATTTAATTCGATGCTTTGGTAGATTTAATTGCTATCTTCAATCAAAAGAAGGCAGTTCTGGACCTAGTTTTATTTCTGTGGCTTTAAAAAGTTTCATAATGTGATTTGAATGTCTTTATTCTGTACATTTTTTAAATTGAGATGCTTATAGGGTTGGAAAAAAATCTATCAATATGATAGGTGACATTTGAAGTTTTCTAAAATACGTTCACTAGACAGCATAGTTTGAAATATGGGAAGGTGTGTGTCAGAGTTGTATCCATCTACCACACTCATTCAATCTGCATGCTGAACGGAGATGGGTTACCTGAGGAGGAGCATGGCATGCGGGTTGGAGAAAGGCTTATTAACAACCCTGTATACGCAGATGGCACAACCTTGATCGCTGAAAGTGAGAAGATCAGGACTGCAGCCTTCAGTATGGACTACAGCCCGATGTAGAGAAACCCCACAGCCACCCTGATCGATAGCATCATGATAAATGGTTAAATGATCGATATTGTCAAGGATTTCATTTTGCTTGACCCCAGAGTCAATGCTCATTAAGCAGCAGTCAAGGAATCAAACCAAGAATTGCACTGGGAAAATCTGCTGCACAAGACCCTTCCCACCCCCACCCCCTACCTTTTAATTTCTTTGAAAAATATATATTTTCAATTTTTAGTTTTTTAACTGGGGACTCTTACAGCTCTTATCACAATCCATGCATATATCCATTTTGTCAAACACATCTGTACACATGTTGCCATCATCTTTTTCAAAACATTTTCTTTCTACTTGAGCCCCTGGCACCAGCTCCTCATTTTCCCCATCCTCCCTCTACTGTCCCTCCCCCCATAACCCCTTGATAATTTAGAAATTATTCTTTTTTAAAATAATATTTTTATTGACATATCTTACTCATCCCAATATATCCCTTCCCTTCCCATACAGTTCTGTAGTTCAGTTGCATCAGGTGCGGCTACACAGTCATCAGTGTTGTCAACTCCCCTTCCCTGCCCCCCCCCTTCCTGTACTCTCAGGGAACCCTAAGTCCTGTCAATATCTCTGAGGGGTCCTCTTTCTTGACTACCATGTACTGAACAATCTTAAATGTACAAATGAACATATGTGATACTACATATGGACCGTAATAGTAAGGGGAGGACATCTTAAAGAACCAGAGGACAGTTCTGGGGTTCATCAGTGCCACCCTGCACCCTGGATTTGTCCTCCAGTCCATGGGGCCCTTTTAAAAGGGACTGTCCAATTGTCTTGCTGGTGGACTTTGGGTCTCCACCTCACCCGCTCCCCTTCATATCAATTTGGATGCATGTGTTTTGAACTCTAATACCTTTTCCCATAGACCCCTCATGATCACACAGGCTGGTGTGCTTCTTCCATGTGGGCTTGGTTGCTTCCCTGCTAGATGGCCGCTTGTTTAATTCCAAGCCCAGATGCTATAGATTTTGATAGCCGGGTGCCATCAGCTTTCTTCACCACATTTGCTTATACAACCATTTTGCTCCTCAGCGAACACGTCAGGGAGGTGGGTATTATACAGTGCCACTTTATTAGAACAAATCATTTTTGTACAGAGGTAAGATTTAAGTGGAGGTCCAAAGTCTATCTACTTGTTGAATTTACATATGTATACATATATAAACACAAACATATTCACATATATTTATACAGCTATGAATGTACAGGTGGTTTTGTTTTTTCCTCCTACCCCACGATTAGGCTTGCTGTCGTCTTCTTTCAGCACTTCCTCTCAGATACAAATCGATCGATCAGACACGCCCAGAAAAGCCACCCCTTCCTTGCGGTCCATTTTAGAACTCTTACTATTTTCCTGTACCCGTCATTGTTGGCTGGCCGCTGTCTCCATAAGACTGCCCATTCTGCATTTGTTGTATAGATCAACACCAAAAACAAAACCAAAATGATAATAATGAAATAAAAGGTAAAAAACAAAAGAAAAACTAACAAGCAAACAAAAACTACAACATACAGATAGCCTCCAGAGCAACAGAGATCATGACCTAGAGCCGCATTCGTGTCTGTGGCAGTTACCTAATTACTGTCAACTTGAGGAAGGAGTGGAGTCTAGCCTGTCAATTAGGTTGTAGCTAATGAAGCCTCTGTGTGAGCATGGCCTTCTCCTGAGGATTCTGGGAGCATCTGTCTTCCTCTCAGGAGGCAGGACACACACTCTATGTTTGAGACACTCCTGTTGACAAGCCACATGGAGACACACTGATGGAGCCAGAGCCCTAGAGCTGGAGGAGCCATGTAGAGACTCATGCTAGTCCTGAGATGCTGCCACTGCCACTGGATCCATGAGACTTCCCACCAATGGCCTGTGATCTTCCTGCATTTGGTGTCATTGCATGTGTTGTGTGGAGTCAGAAGAGGAATTTATTGACTGGTATTGGACATACGAGATAATAGCGAACTTGATCTGGACTGGGCTGGGATGTTGTCTTAATATACAATCCCTCTTTGATATAAAGCTCTTTCTTACACACATACAAGTGCCTATGGATTTGTTTCTCTTGTCAACTTGGACGAACACAGTGTCCAAAAGGCCAGTTTCCCATAGGACCACGTTGCTATTTCCACAGTCCAGGATGGAACTGTCTCGTGCCCCGCCCCCATTTATGCCTTAAACTTTCACTATGGCACCCTTGTGAGTAACCCCCAACCAGTTCAGTGTAAGATGCCAAGTATTGCTCCCCTGAGTTGGAGGTCTACAATTGGGGTTCCTTGGGGACTTCATGGCTTTGGTCCCATCACTGGTCTGTTGTACTCCCCTCTTGGTTTGCCCCCATGTGGGCGGGTCAGACTGGTCACTTGCCCGGAACTGTATCTGCAGGGCTGTCTTCAGCAACACTGTCACCTAGAGAGAGGCCAGAGAGCAAGCAAGGATGCCTGTCACTTTGAGAATTAAGGTGAGGTTGACCCAAGTCATGGTATTTTCAGTCAACCACTTATAGGTACGGGAAGATGGGACAGTGTATAAGGATGACTACAGATGAATTGATGCATTTGAATTGTGGCATCTACAGTTCCTTGGACTGCCAGGAGAACAAGGACATTGGAAGACGTACAGGCGGAATGCTCCTAAGAAGGGAGACTGGTGAGACGTGATCTCATATATTTGGAGCAAGTCATCAGGAAAGACCAGCCTCTAGGAAAGGACACCATGCTTGGTCAAGTAGAAGGTCAGCGAGAAAGCAGAAGACCACCGATGAGCTGGATTGATGCAACAATGGGCTCAAGTGGAACCACTTTGGTGAGGCTGGGGCAGAACTGAGTCATGTTTTGCTCTGTGATACATAGGGTCTCTGAGCTGGAACCAACTAGATGGTACCTAATCACAATAACAAAACACAACCAAAAAACCAACCGGGCGCAGCAGTGCTGGGGCTCTCCCGGACTCGGCTGTCCTGTGATTAGCCGAGGACAGCGGCGCAGGAGGTGATGGCACAGTGCCCACCATCTGGGGTGGCCCCCCCGCAGAAGCATTGGAGACCAGGGGCCGCCACCACCCCAGCGCTGCTTCCGCCCACCTCGCCCCTTCGTGCTTCCTCTCTGCACTGGCACCGTGGCTGATCCGCTGACCAAGAGCAGATGGCTGAATTCAAGGGGGCTTTCCCCTGATTTGATACGGTTGGTGACGGTACCATCACAATAGGAATGGTCATAGGCTCAGTGGGTCAGAACCCAGCACATTCTGAATTACAGCCTGTGGCCCTCGTGGGTCGTGGATCTGAAAGTCAGACTTCAATGATGACAGACAAGTCAACTATCCTCAGACATAGATGATGACTGCAAAATGAAGACCAGCTTTCAGCTCCTTTATCCCCGACCTAGAAGAATCAAATGGATCTTTTACATACCTCTTGTAAACAAACAAAAAGGTTCATCTATTCATTGTTCCTGTATAGCAAAACCGAATGTCTAAAAGTACCTTCTGTCCACACACCACCACCCCCGCCACATCTGTATGTATTGGTTTGCAATCCTGTCCCCAAATATCAAGCTACACATCTGTTTTATACATCAATACTAGAACGAAGCTACCAATAAGGAAGCACTCAGTGGACTCCTTCTAAATCCATTTGCTAGTGATGTGTACACTGGGCTGGCCAGTTTTCCATGCGTGCCGCTTAACAATTGCACCCAGCCTGGCATTTGTATTAAAAATGAAAACTTCAACAAAACAAAACAAGAAAAGAAAAAAAAGAGCAAACTTCTAAAACCTGTTCCAATGGGTTCTAGTTAAGTTTGTTGAGCCTAAATTGCAGCTAGTTAACCGAAAACAAACACATTTGAGATGTGCGTCCCTCAGGATGACGTGTGGAGGAGGGGGAAGGCGAGCGTAGTCTGTTGAGACGCAGCCCCCGTGCTTGGAGGGTCCTCTTAGACACCCTGTGCTCCAGCCCATGGTGGCGGTGACGCCCGCGGGTGCCATGCCTGCCTGCCTGCCTGTGCTGGCTTCTCACCTGCATTGTGCGTGAAGGCCAGGCGGTCACTGCTACTGTTAAACAAAATAAAATAAATCAAAACAAAACCCTTCTGAACCATGACTCGGAGCAGGCTGTGGTTGTGGACTCCGATACAACCACCAGCCTTGCTGTTTGAGAAATTACCACTGATGTGCATTCCAAGTTTAAATGCTTGTTGTCTCCTCCTCCTCCTCCTCCTCCTCCAATGTAAGATCACTAACTTAAAGAACAGGAAAAGCAATCAGGTCATGGTGTAAATGATTTGCTTTAAACTTTCTTAACTTCATTTTGCTTTGGGAGAATCTGCTGCAAGCGGCCTCTTTAATGTGGTCAAAAGGAAAGACGCCACCCCCAAGCCTAAGCCGGGATCCTTTCAACAGTCTCCTGCGGGCGACAAAGCTGGCCAAATAGGAAAGAGCGCAGAGTGGCGCATTTGGCAAAGCACATGGAAACTTCAGTGGCCTGCCGGAAGAATTAAGTAGCTCTGCCAGTGTGCGTCAGTTCTTCTTCAGTCTTCCGTCTTCTCTGCCCGGCTCTTACACTGCAAATGCTGTGGCTTAGGTCAGGTCCCTCGGAGGTCTTTTGAAGCCCAGTTGCCCAGTGGTTTGACTTCTTGACTGCTGCTTCCGGGGGAAGTGGCATGAGGGGTGCAGTGGGTTAAATGCCAGGCCGTTAACGGCAAACTCACTGGGAACTTGGCCGGGGAGAGGTGAGGCTGTCTGCTCCCATAAGGACTTTGAGTCTTGGAAACCTTAGGGAGCAGTTCTAATCTGAGGTCACATGGGGTCACATGGGTCTATGGGGTCACATGGCAGTGGCAGGGTGTGGTGGCTTCCACGGGCAATGGCTGTAGACCCAAGTAAAATGAAATTCTTTATAGCACCAGTCTTTTTTGCTTATCATAATGTTTATTGGTCCAGGGGTGAGGCGTTTGTTTGGTTTTTCAGTGTGGAATTGTAATCCGTACCGAAAGTTTCATTTTTGGAGCCTCAGCAGTCAGCGTTCAAGTCCATGACTTTCAGCTCTGCATATCGAAGGCTGTTAGGAACTCTGCCTGTCAGTCAGTCCCATGCCCCTCTTCCTCCAGGCTGCCTGCCCTCTCGGGTCCTTTGCTCAGCCCACAGGCTGAATACATGTGGGGAAAAGGATTCAACCTGGACACAGCGTTTTCTTGATTTTAAACCGCTCAGCAATTTCCCCTTGATCAGGTTTATAAACTGTAGATGGTTCGAAAGACTAGGCCCAAGAGGTGGCCTCTCAAATATGAACCCCTCAGGGCAATTATTAAAAGTAGAGGCTGCCGAATTCCACTCCAAAATGTTGTTTTAGTGACATTAGTAGGCAGGACTATGTTCCTCTCTCCCTAAGATGCGTACATCTCGATCGATGGAACCTGTGACTGTTACATCTCATGGCAAAGGGAAATAAGTTTGCCAAGTGGATTTGAGTTGTTAGTCAACTACCTAAAAATGTACAGTCTCAGAGACCCACGGGGGCAGGTCCACCCTGTCCTATAGGGTCGCTATGAGTTGGAATAGACTCCTTTTTAATCCCTTGGGCCCAGTGTCATCATGAAGGTCCTTAGATAGAAAAGAAGGCGCTGGGAGAGTCAGAAGCAGAGAGATGTCATCGTGTGAAAGGCTTAACTGGTCCTTGCTGGCTTTGAAAAATGCTTAGCAATATATTATTTTAAACAGTGGTGTGATTTTTAGGAAATGTTAGCTGGACATGACAGTGAATTCCTACCGGACCCCAGTGATCCTGTTTTTTGTTGCTGTTGTTTGTTATTCTTAATCGTGTCACTAGCCTGGCAGGACTGAGCACTCGTGGGATTTCAGTAAGGCACCGAAGTCAAAGACTCTATGATCTGTCCTGTGGAGAAATTAGGAATTGGGTGATACCTTAGCATCACCAAGTCTCTATGATTGTATGCATTTATGACTAGAGATGTCTGTACAGATAATGTCTGGACCTCCTGGAAGTTTAATTACCCAGGAAATGTACAAAGAAATATTATACAGTGTATGTCATATATACTATCACCTGCTAGGATATGTAAGATAAGAGAGGATAGGGAGGATGAAGAGATGAACATGTAAGTTTTAAAATGACTGTATATTGATTTACACAAATCCTTCAATGTGCAGGCAGGTCCTTTGAACCTGTAATGTTCACAACATCAGAGGTCCTTGTAAAGGGGTTGGCCTAAGTTAGATCTTGGAAGACAATTGGAATTTTGACGCCTGAGCTTTTTGACCTTTCCTTTGACCTTGTAGGACTGCATTTTCCTCTTCAAGGAATATCAGGCATCTTTCCACAAAACGAGAAAACAGATTTTAGAATCCTCCGGGGAGAAATCTTTTGAGGTTTCAGAAATGTATATCTTTGGGAAGTTTGAATCGTTCTGTAGACGCCTGGAGAAGGTAAGCATGACGTCCCAGTACCCCACGCTCACGTAAGATCCGATGTGATGCGCCGTCTCACAGATGGCTGCATTGTGGTATAACTGAAAAACAAATCCTGGTGAGGGTCGTGCCAGTCAACACAACTTTAATGACAAACGTCACCTTCCTCAAGACCCCACCTGTACCTCTGCCTGTGGAAACTGCACTTCCAAAGCTTCTGCTCTTGACCGGAGTGTGAGCTTGAAAGAACCTCACTCATTTTACTGTGCTGAGCCCTCATCGCAAACACTGAGTTCTTTGTGAAACGAAGGGGTGGGGCACCCTTGCATTGAGCAGGTCTATTGGCACCATCTCCCCAACATATGTGTGCCCTTCGTGCCTCTGTCACGTTTTGGCAATTCTCACACAGTTGCCCACTCTTCCATAGTGCACACTTAACAGACTGCAGGATAGTGTAAGCATAACTTTCATAGGCACGGGGCAGGATACCCTACCCACGCGGCTTGCATTGTTGTGCAATTTTATTGCAGTGGCCTGGCACTGAACCTCATGGTATCCTCAAGGTATGTTGGTACCTGGCAGAGCCCCAGGGTGGTGGAATGGCTGGGTGTTCCAGGCACCTGTCTGCTTCTATGCCCATGTATGCCATTCTGCAGAAATACTGCATGGGTGCCTTGGCTGAGCAGACATGGTTCAGAAACATTTTCTATGTTTTTCTTTCTTTATTAGGACTGGCATTGCCCCCCCAGGGGATATAAAATAGCTCCAATGTCTGACCTTTCGAGACAGCGCTGCCAGGCTGTTTCTCAGAGCAATCGGGCCATTTCATAGCGCCAACGGCAGGGTGCGATTTTAACGGTTGTTGTTTTTAACTGTGGTTTTAATTGGGCTGGTCCTCTTTTTTTTTTTAAAACATTTTATTTGGGGCTCATACAACTCTTATCGCCGTCCATACATATACATACATCAATTGTATAAAGCACATCTGCACATTCTTTGCCCTAATCATTTTGGGCTGGTCCTCTTTTTGTTACTGAGTTGCAAGGGTTCTTTCTGTGTTCTGGATACAAGTCCTTGATCAGAAATGTGGTTTTGCAAACACATTCCTCTTATTATGGACTTTGTCCTTTTACTTTGTTGCTGATGTCCTTTGTTTGATAGTTATTTCTCCTTTTTAGGTGGCAGCTAAGAAAGCATGTGTGTGTGTATGTGTGCGTGCGAGTGCGCGTGTGTGCAATAAGGATTTTTTGGGGGGCAGATGCACGGTTGGGTGAGTTCCTGGCATTGATTACCTGAACAACCAGCCCCAGGTCAGAATTGTTCCAGAAGGATGAAGAGAGGCAGAGGTGCTCCTTGCCCCATGGGTGGCCCTGCAAATTCAGCACCCGTCCCTGCTCCGGTACCACAAAGAAGGAACATAGCAGCCAGGCATGGTGATAACGTGTCGTTTCCCATGGTTACATAGAGCACACGAGTGTTGACATCCTACCAGCAGTCTGTGGCTCCTTCCAGTTGAGATTGGCTTCTAGGATGACAGTGGCTTCCTATAAATGCCCTTTGCCTCCCAGTTCTTTCCTCTATTTCCCTTGACTTCCCTCCTGTCAACAGTGGCTTCCTTACAGTGAAACAAGTGCCACGGGGGCAGTAGCTGTTCTGAAAATGGCTGTTCTGGGCTGACACTCACGGGAACTGGATGTGGATTCGGCCGGCTGTATGGAAGGGCTGGTTGCGTTCCCTTCGTGGAGTCTAGTCTTTGGAGGACTCCCCTCAGAACAGATTGTGGCTGGGTCTGACCATCAGTCAAATGGGTCACTCCTAGAGAGCTCTGAGCATTGTGGGCCAACGCAGAATAAAAGCCGGGGGGTGGGGGGGACTGACAGAACGAGGGAACTGGGTAACCGGTGGACATGAAAAAACGATGTTGACGTAGATAGCCTTGGTACATTCCTTTCAAGATGTTAACATATGATTGTAAAAAATCAAATGTCCCTTTTCTTTTTAAGATTACGGAAATGATAACTATTGTGCAAACATATTCAGCCTTGAGTAACTCTACCATAGAGGGAATAGATATCCTGGCAATCAAATTCAAGAATATTTATCAAGGGGTGAAGAAAAAGCAATATGACATTCTGGATCCAAGAAGGACAGAGTTTGAAACAGATTTCTTAGAGTTCATGTCTAAAATCAGTTCTTTAGAGGTAAGGCGCTGTGTCTCCTTTCCCTTGACCAAGCTGCCAAGGTATCAGCATGATTGGCTATTCAGATACTTTATTTTTTAAAATTGTAAATTATGCTTGTAATTTGATTTTTTTAAATTGCCAGTGAAAATCATTGTGTACTTTGTCCACGAAGTATTGTCCATCCTTTTTCTTTTAAATGAAAAAGAAAAGCGGGGAGAGGGATTCTATTCAATAAAAAGACAGATGCCTCAATAATCAGAATCTCAAAGGGCTACTATAGCCGGAGTCCATTTAAAATTTTTATTAAAACTTTTATTTGTTTTTTGTTGTGCCCAGGAACCTTGCTGGCATAGTGGTGATGTGTTAGGCTACTAAAACGGCAGACTCAGCAGTTCAAACCCACCCGCTGCTCCAAGGCAGAAAGATGAGGCTGTCTAGTTCTAGAAAGAGTTACAGTCCCAGAAACCCACAGGAGCAATTGTATCATGTCTTGTAGAGTCCCTAGCTCTATGTCTAAATGGACTAGGTGGCAGTGAGCTTGGGGTTTTGGTTTGGAGCACTAAGGAGCCAAGGGCATTTTTCTAGTCTGAGAGAGAAATTGCAATCCTTGTTCTTTAGGTGTAAAAGGATCTGAGAGCTCACTTCCCAGGTCTCGACGTCACCTCTGAAGTAACCTCCATCCTCTGTGTCTTGGGTTAAGGCCTCCAGAAGGATGCAGGGTAGTTAAGTCAGTTCAGGTAGGCTGTCACGTACAAGAGGGATTCAAAATTTGGTGGGAAAATTCCGTTCTCATTGAATTCCATTTTCTATGAGCATCTCGAAGCCCCCTTACCTATGTACTTATAAACAGGCCAGGCAGCACAGTGGATAACGCATGGCTGGCTGCTAACGAAACGGTCAATCTTCAAACCAATCAGCTAGATCTCAAAGTAAAAGTGATTTCCAAAATGTGCTTTAGTCTCTTGGTTGGGTACCTAGACTTTGGAGCTTATTGTTTGGAATGGCTGGAAGAACTTCCTACCTCATTAGCATGGCAGAAAAGATGCTCAAGGTCTCCAGGTATCAAGTCGATCTCACAATAGTCAGGAGCAGAGGAGTCCTGGTGGCATATGGCTATTTGTTGGGCGGCTAATTGTGAGGTCAGCAGTTTGAAAGCACCAGCCACTCCTTGGGAGAAGGACGAGGCTTTGCATTCCTGTTAAAGGTTACCTATAGGGGTAACTCTAGGGGTAGTTCTATCTTGTGCTATGAGTCAGAATCAGCTCAATGGCAGTGAGGTTTTATTTTTTTAGTATCCTAAATGTCCAAAAGAAATTTGGTGTGAGATACCACTTGGAATAACATCTTGGATATATGTTTGATAAGAGATTTTATTCCTTTTATTTATTCTCTATATCAGCAATATCCAATAAATATAAGTCACAAATGAAATCCACCATACCCAAACCAAACCTATCGTCAGTGAGATTCCCTAGCAAGCCTCTACGTTTCTGAGACTGTCGGTCTTTATAGGAGTCGACAGCTTCCTCAGTCTCTCTTGGAGAGGCTGGTGGGTTCGAACCACCAACCTTGTGGTGAGCAGTCCACTGGCAGTGACACAGTGCCACTCCCCCCACCCCAGTAGCCATGTTGACTAGTTTAAAAAGAAACAGGAAAACTTTTTATCCCACCCACGATCTTAAGCATTTTGTCATTTTATCAAGTCATCAATAGAAAAACCATTAACGAGGCATTTTATTTTATTTCATGCTAAGTCTTTGAAATCAAGTATTTTACACTTATCTCACTTTCATATGGTGATGTTTCAAATACTCAGAGGCCCTCATGTGATCTGTGGTCACTGCACTGGCCAGCGCAGGGCCCTTAGGTAGAGGGGAGATGTTTCTAGGGTCGTGGACTATATTGTTCTCTAGGACTATTTTGAAATTGAGGCCCTACAAGACTTTGGTCCTAAGCCCCCAGGCCCAGTGAGTCATCCCCACAGATGTTTTGTTTTGACTAAGAAGTTTAAATACTTGTGTCCTTTGTTTGCTCTCTTCTATACATGGATATCTTTATAACTCATAGAAATAATGTACATAGACATCTTTTTCTGCCAAGCCAATGAACATTAAAGTATCAATCCTTTATTTTAGGTACAAATCCAGGCATTTATGAGCAGTACTTTTGGAAAAATCTTATCGTCTCAGCTAGCTCTTCAGCTTCTCCAACGGTATTTATAATGCATTGAACAGTGTAGTTTCTAGCAAGGATAACTGCGTATCTGAAAATTCAATTCCAAATAAGATGATTCAGGACTCTCTTCTCCGTAAACCTTTAAACGTAAAAGCATCAACCTTTCAAGCACCTCTCAGAACTTTGAAATAGAGTGTGTTATATTTCGTTGTGCTTTTATGTCTTATAGCGGGAAGTCTTTAAATAAGAAAATGAAATTATGTCACACACCCAACCCCCAACCCCCCCCCCCCCACTCCCCAGCCATGTGACATGTTTGAGGTTAGTTTCGTAGGTGTTACTGGAAAGGGAACAAACAGTGCTTAATTCTACAGACTGCGACTATTTCTGGAAGGCGAACGATCTAAGAGCCGTGGATGTCAACACTTTCCACGTTTACTCATGCAGTTTCCTTTCCCTCCACTCCTGAGAGCAGGGCTCCCCATCCTCTCAGTGGTCGGGATGCCGGGTCACACAACAAGCAGTCCAGGGAGGGCTCAGGACTCCTGTCAGGGAGCCTTTTGGAACTTTCCCCAAAGAATCAAAATGATGGCTTATACCTCCTGAGACCTTATCTCAGTCATCATTAAGAGCCCCCAGCACACGAAGCATCATTTTTGTGAGGGCCAGTGCTGTGCGCACGGCAGGTACCATTAATTTTCTAGGGAAACTCTCGAGTGCTGCTCTTTATTTCTGATCCCATCTCTGCCCTGGGCTCTCTCATCCTCTCTCTATCTCTCTGGTTCTCTCTCTGCCGCTCCTTTCCCCCTACCTTCTTCCTCTATCCCTGGTAGGCCCTTTTTGCCCTTCTCCCTCCCTCTGCCTCTGTCTCTTTCTCTCTCCCCTCCCTATTCCTCCTCTTCCTTTTCTCCCCCACACCTCTTTATCTGTAATGTGCCAGGGCCAATGCCTTTTATGATGCAGACATGGCTCTTGTCCTCCCTCTGTTTAGTCTCCTAAGTGGAGGTGTTATTTAGCTGGCTGCCAGGATTATGATTATGCCTTTTTGAGTTCTAGGGGCCTTTGTGTTTTAGCGAAGGCGCATTTAATGGGCTCCTGCTTATCTTTGCTAACTCCCCACTCATTTAAAAAAATCTCAGTTTAAATGGCCCTTTCTTGAGAAAACTCTCTTGCTTGGCTAGGCTCCCCTCTGAGTTATATGCATTCCCAGAACCCTTATGATTGAAACAATTATTCATGCAACTCTTGATTGAGATCTAATTACAGGGTGAGTGAGGGCTGGGGCCATACCTGTCTTGCCCCTTGTTTCCTCCCAGCCTGGCAGCAGTGTTTGTCAAGTGAATGAACGGGAACTTAGCAGGACAGCAGCTTTGAAAGGCAATTCTAGTTTACTTTTTCATGGTCTACCCTTCACTGGCTTTCAGGTTCCAGAAGCTGAACATTCCCTGCCTTCAATTAGAAATAAACCACACAATTGAGCGGGTTCTTCAGTGTTACTTAGCTGAACTTGAAGCTACTAAGAAGGCAAGTATTGTGTTTATAAGCAGAATAGGACAAAACGTTAAACAAACAAAAAACACCTCTGGAAGGTTCTGCCATCACCTTGTGCTAAGCTCCACGGAGCACGAATTTCACTGTTCAGTACCTTGGAGATGTTCCCTCTCTAGGTGGGGAGGCCTATGGACAGTCCCGGGAGACCTTTTAGCCATGCAGCATCCAGGCCTGTATGGCAATGCCAATGTCTGTCAGTATTTTCATGGGTAGAAATATGGGCTCTGAAGAATGTTATGGCAGATAATATGTTGCTGTGAGCTCACTCTCTTGAATACCTCCTTAAAATTTGGGATAAGGACAGAAAAAATTTTACTTGGGAGGTGAAAGAGGGTCCGCAGATTATATGTGGAGACGGGCTGGGGCCCATGCAGAGAAAGAAAGATCAGGGAGAGAGGCCTGGGGAAAGACAGCTAGGTGAAAGAGAGAATGGGTTGATGCTGAAAGGCAATAAGCCATCATAAGTGGTGCTGTACTCAAGAGATGCTGAGTTATTGGCTAAATAACCAGGAGGTCCCAGGATTTCACACTGACTTTGATTATTTGAGTAAATCACTTTAATGACCAACCTTTTCTGGGGGGGAGGGGGGGGAGAAGAAGACGTAACAGAAAATAAGGGAAAGTGAGAATTCAGGGTGGTATACTGTACATATCAGTTGCTGAGCCTTAAGTTATCTTCTCTGTAATGCGTCCATAGATTTCTTGACCACCTACTATGAATACAGCGCGAACGATGGTGAAACTGACACAGACATAGCCGTCTGCTACTTTATTGTGTGTGTGGCTTTCTCCACTGTGTTGGATTTTAAACATTAATTGAAGCCCTTTAATTACAGCTTTACCATTCTCAGAAAGATGACCCCCCTCTTGCTCGCAACATGCCTCCTATAGCAGGAAAAATTCTGTGGGTGAGGCAGCTCTACCGCCGGATAAGTGAACCCATCAACTATTTCTTTGTAAGCCAATCGTTAAAGTTGCAATATATATAGGTTGTAGTTGGTTTTTGTGTAAGAATTCCATTTTATACTTTAAAATCTGTGTCCAGTAAAGGAGTTAGAGCCAATTCTTTGGTTGGGCATAGAAAATTTAGTTTATAAATATGCCTGAGTTAGACTAAGCCAATGCTAGTTAGATAAATCAGTTTAAGCACCGTTATCTCAAAGCAGGCACATCTTCTAAGTTTATGTGTTTTAATAACCCAGGAACTTTATAAGCAATTGAAAAAATGCTTGCAAAACACAATCAAGTACAAGTCTAGTGCTGAAGGTTGCTTTTATCTATAGACTGAGGTCACTGGTGGATTGTTAGTGAAGGTGATGATTAATATCAAGCTGCTTATAATATACCAAGCTGCTTAACCACTGGCTGCATTGCCAGCGACCCAAGGGCAGAGCATGCCCTTAAGCTTATTAGCTTTCTGAAAAGCACCAGGATGGTCTTAGGTTCTTGTGACACTCTCAGATGGCAAGTTTTCTCTTTCATGGCTGCCTTTTTTCCTTTAAGAGGAGGCATAGCCACATGGAAAGGATGATAAATCCAGGGTGCAGCATAACCCTGCTGAAGCCCATAGCTATTGTCTAGTTCTTAATATTTCCTTCCCTTACCATGATGGTTTTTATTTGTTTTACCTCATTAATCATGTTAGACTTGCGTATGTTAATTTGTGTAATTAGGATATTTCAAGACGTGAAAGCCAAGATAGATGACCCCTCAGAAACAGTAACAGGAGTAATGGTCCTTGAGGGAACAGGAAGTGTGGGAATGGGGAAAGCGAAGAGGGGCCAACTGGTAGCACTGATGACTGTATAATCCTACTCGAGAGGAGGGAACAACAGGATTGTATGTAAGTGGACATATTGGATGGTGTAAGATGTGGAACAAAGAAATAACAAGGGTTCGGGGTTAGGAGTGGGGGTGAGGGATAAAGGGGAGCTGATATCAAGGACTTCAAGAAGAAAGGAAATGTTTTGAAACTGATTGTGGTAGCAATCATACAATACTGCTTGATGTGATTGAACTATGGAATGTTATGATATCTGTAAGAGCTCCCGATAAAATGATAAAACGTAAGAAAGAACATCAGTCAGCTTAAATCCAACAACAACAACAACAAAAGAGGAGGCATAGCAGGGGAGACTTTGGTTGGTATTGTGATTTATGCCGAAGCATAGAATAAGATAGTTACAAAACCATAGTCCTGTAAGTAATTTTATTATATAAACATTATTAAATATTAGATTTCTAGTATTTTCATTGGCTGCCATCCTTGAATTTTTTTTTTTAAAAGAATGAATTTTAAAACTCTAGCCTGAAACCAGAGGCAGGACCTTTGTAGAAAGGAGATTGTACCCAAGGGGTTGAGATGTAGGAATTTGCTCTGATCCTCGAGAGATTGCAATGCAGGAAAACCAGACGAAGTGCCTTGTCCCGGAGACTGTGTATCTGTCAGGGTGGAGATGAAGAGTTGGAGAAAGAGCCCCTTAATGCCTCAGATGAGCTTTTTCCTTGAAAATTCCTTCTTTTCTTTTCTAATTACTCCCTCTACTCATAATTGTTTCCTTCAGTTTGGAGCTTATCCGGCCTTTCCCATCTCTGAAAAAAAATTGGTAGCATAATTATTTGATGTCATTTTAAATATAAACCATTGTATGACTTGGACATGTAAACAGTCTGCCATCTCTTTAACGAAATGTTTATTTTCCCTCCCACCTTAAAAAACAGCAAAACTCAGATATTTTGTCGAGTTCGGAAGGCAAAGCTATCATCCGTCAGTATAACAAAATTTCCTATGTCCTGGTGGAGTTCGAGGTGGTGTATCACACGGCCTGGGGCAAAGAGATCTCACAGCTTCAGTATGGTGTGTATATGGCTTTCCGGTGCTGCTCAAAAGTGGACAGTAGGTGGCTCTGAATGGGCTCATGGTTCTAGGGAATTAGATTTGGGGTGACATAATGACTGCATGGTTTATGGCTACTAAGAATATTCTGACAAGCCCCCAATAAAATGATTTAAAAGAATATTCTGACATTTAGTAACAAAAATGATCATGGCTTTGAAGTTGACATAAATTTTGACTTTCTGAAACCTTGACTTTTTTTTGAAAGCACAATATTTAAAAGCACACATTGAAACTCTTTAGAGCTATTTCTCCATCGAGTCGTGAAAGTTTTCACATCAGCTTTATCATGTTGTAGATTTGAAGCTCCGCCTCCTTCCTCCCTTTCCACTGTTCATCCCGGTCGTTCTTTGTCTATAGCGGAACCTAATTTCAGTTTTGAACTTCAGTGAGTTGTTACAGGGGATTTTGTGACGCTACGCCGGGTGTGAGGTCGGGGTTGGTCCTTAGGCACCTTCCATCCAGATTGGCATCATGGGAGTTACTCTTGCTGGGTCGATCTGTTCAGTATCCTGCTTAGTCCTATCATAACCTTAAGCGCTTTATCATAGAGTTGATCGCCTGTCTATACATTCGCCTTCAACTCTTGGCCACAGCTCTTTGAATTGTGTGACACGTGGCTGTGTGGCATGAGAAACCTCCTGCTGCTCCCTGGGCCAGTTTGTAGGGTCCACAGCATCCTGTAAAGTTCTCCCGGGGAGGCCCTCTCCATGAACTGCATGGGGCTGCAGTCTGCTCCTGCCCCAGGGTAGCAAGGAGAGGACGCTGAGGAGGGTGCTGCTTCTCTGGAGCCTATCCAGGACATGGGGCTGGGCTGTGGATGGATTGATTCAGAGTCACTAAGTCTTGCTTCCCACTGCTGCGGCTTTCTGGGGGTGGATAATTAGCGTCTCCCTTATCTTAACCACACTCCTGCTTTTCTTCAGAAAGTGCCGAGAATGTTGCTGGGCGTGCTACTAGGAGCTCTTTACCTATTTTTAAAATGTTCAGCATGTAGCGATCAGACAACGCTTTTATCAAGTGTGCTGGAGTTTCTTCTCTTGAAGCACACACCTACTGGGTGGACAGCAGATACTCCTTTCAGTGGGTTGAGCCCACGAGAAGTGGTAACCAGTGAAATGAGCAATGTAAAGTACAATTCTTTCCTGTGAATACAGGCTACTTCACTTCACGCAGTGCCGTGGAGTTGATTCCGGCTCCAGGACCCTAGCTAGCAGAAAGGAATTGCTCGGCTGTGCTTCTTGGGCTCTATTGACGTAACTGTGTTGAACTCTAGAGGAACTTGGGGTACTAATAGGATGCTTAGCACTGGCCTCCCTTAGTCGCTTGCTTTGCCAGGGTTCTCCTGTGCAATGAAAGATGTGGTCAGGCCTGCAGCAGACATCCTGCTGTCATTATTAGGGGGTCTCCTGGCCAGGGTGCCCTTTCATGCAAGTTCAGACAGGTTTCATCTGATGAATGCTTAAGAGTGATTTGGGATCTTACTGGGAAGAATGCGTGATTTCTAACCCAAGCTGCCAAATGAATTGGACAAAACACCTTTTGTTGAAATTTTCATGAAACAAATGTGCATCATGACCTGTTATCAAGACCCATTGACTGACTTAGAGACATACAGACTATTTTATATTGCTAAAACACAATGGTATGAAGGAACGCACTTTAGGACATCACAACACACAGGGTTGGACAAATACTTCTTATTGATATGGAACCTGATGATCAGAACTCCACGTGGTGTGTCATGCTTGTATAGTTATGGCCTAGCATAGTAGTACACACCTGCCCAGGGTCTACTTGACCCAGGGGTTAAATCACAATCCATAAAAAGATAGTGTGATTACACTGGCATTCTCATGTCAGCCGTAGTGTGTGTTCAAATCAGACATGCTGGTCGGTAAGTGTCTGAATACTTCCTGGTGGGGTAACCAATGACCTAAGGCTCCCTGCCATTTGAGGCTGTGTATTTCAATCCATAATAAAAAGCCTATCTAAAGATGCTTATTGACATGAACCATGTTCATAGGGGAGGCAGTGTAAACAACACGCTCCTGTGTTTTGAGGGACTCCACCACACGTGGTGTATAACAAATATTTCTTACTGTTCTTGAACCTAATGATAAACAATCTATGTGCCATTGCTTTAGAGTTGTACATGTCTACCGCTTTTTCTCCCAGCGGTTAAGTCACAATCCACCAAAACGAGCTAAGATTGTGTACTCATTCTCTTAGACCCATTCAGAAAAGTACCGATAGCCCACAGCATCATGGAAGTTTGTTATTTCTAACCAGTCTCACCTCTCTGGATCGGGCGTTACAGCTCGGCAGACACCCTGCATTCATTTGTCTGAGAGTTCATGCACACTGACGGTGTGTCAGGTCTTGGGCCTCAGCATCGGTCCCTGAACACCTAGGCCTGATTTAGCACTCGGCACAGCCAGAGCTCTTGTTCCCGCCTTCGGAAGTCAGTTGTCTAGTAGTGGGAATGACAGACAGGTAGGCGGACTTGAAAGGAGTCAAAGCCTCCCTAATTGGTGATGTCAACAACCTTCCTTTGTAGCTTTACAAGCCACGCTTTTTGTGCGACACCCGGAAACAGGGAAGCTGTTGGTTAATTTTGATCCCAAAATTTTGGAAGTTGTGCGGGAAACCAAATGCATGATAAAAATGAAGCTGGATGTACCAGAACAGGCAAAGAAGTTGCTAAAATTGGAAAGTAAATTGAAAGCAGACAAACTGTACTTGCAGGTAAGATTGAAACAACAGCAGCTCACTGCCATTGAGTCCGCGTCGATTCACAGCGACCCTACAGGACAAAGTAGAACTACCCCTAGGAGTTTCTGAGACGGTCACTGTTTCTTGGAGTCCAAAGTCCCATCTTTCTCTGGGGAGTGGCTGGTGGTTTCAAACTGCGCACCTTGAGGTTAGCAGCCCAACCTGTAACCACTGTGCCATATTTTAATTTTTTGTGGTGTTGTTGTTTCCATGATATGTTGATTTTTGATAGTAATAAAATTCTGACTTAAACAAAAGGAGGAAGAGGAGATGGCAGGCCAAACATCTAAACAGAACCGTCCCCCCCAAATGAGCTGATCACAAGGGTTCAAGTAGAAAGCAAATGCTTTGAGAATGATGATGGCAACAAATGTACAAATGTGCTTGACACAATGGATGGGTGTATGGATTGTGATAAGAGTTGTATGAACCCCCAATAAAATGAGAATGCATACATACATACATACACACATATACAAACATACACATACAGCCCCCCGAACTCAAATTCACTGCCATGGAGTCGATTCTGACTCCCAGCGACCCTGAAGTACAAAGTAGAACTGCCCTGTGCGTTCCTGAGACTGCAAATCTTTAAGGAAGTGGAGCGTCTCCTCTTTCTCCCCTGGAGTGACTGGTGACTTCTAACTTCTGGCCTTGTTCTTAGCAGCCCAACATGGAACCACTACACGCCTGGTGCTCCTTTTAGATGGTCAGTGGAAAGTGGAAAATCATCACAAATCAGATGTTAAGATAATAAAGCAACTAACTCGGGAGCTGAAACAAACAATATTCTTACTATTAGAGTCCCGTAGATTGTTTTTGTTGTTAGCTGTTGTCAAATTGGCCCTGATCACGGTGAGCCCAGGCACATGAAATGAAACACTTTTGGGTCCTGCGCCATCCCCAGGAGTGATCAGTTTCAGGTCAGACCATGGTGACCCGTGGGATTTTCACAGACTGATTTTCAGAAACAGATCACCAGCCATTTCTTCCTCTCCTTTTCCATCTTAATCGGGAAGCTCCACCGAAACCTGCTCAGCATCGCAACACGTAAGCCTCCCCTCAGATGGTGGTGCCTGCGCCTGCCATGCGTTGTCTGGGAATGGACCCTGGGCTTTCCACACTTCAGACAGTAATTCTATCACTGAACCACCCTGCCTCTGATGTTGTATGTTGTTGTTGTTAGGTGCCATTGAGTGGGCTCCAATTCTTAGCGACACAATGTACAACAGAACGAAATACTACCTGGTCAAAAAAAAAAAAAAAAGAGGACCTGATGCTAAGGGCTTAAGTGGAGAGCAAATGCTTTGAGAATGATTGGGGCAGGGAATTGCGGATGTGCTTTATACAATTGATGTATGTATATGTATGGATTGTGGTAAGAGTTGTATGAGCCCCTAATAAAATGTAAAAAAAGAAGAAAAAATACTACCTGGTCCTGTGCCATCCTCACGATTGCTTATGTTTGAGCCCATTGTTGCAGCCACTGGGCCACTCCATCTTGTTGAAGGTCTTCCTCTATTTGGCTGCCCCTCTGCCAAGCATGCTGTCCTTCTCGAGGGACTGGCCTCTCCTTGTAGCTTGTCCAAAGTATATGAGACAAAGTCTCAACCTCCTTCTTTCTTTTTAAATTTCTGTCAGTAAGTGCTTATTTCTTTTTTAAAAATCATTTTATTGGGGGCTTGTACAGCTTCTATTACAATCCATCCATCCATACATCCATCCATCCATCCATCCAGTATGTCAAGCACATTTGTACATTTGTTGCCATCATCATTCTCAAAACATTTGCTTTCTACTTGAGCCCTTGGTATCAGCTCCTGATTTCCCCCCCTCCCTTCCCACTCCCTCCCTCATGAACTCTTGATAATTTATAAATTACTATTATTTTTCATGTCTTACACTGTCTGACGTCTACCATCCTAGTTTCTAAGGAGCATTCTGACTGTACATTCAAGACAGACTTGTTTGTTCTTTTGGCCCCTTGTGGTACTTTCAATCTTCTTCATTAGCATGCCAATTCATATGCACTGGGTCTTCGATAGTCTTCCCTCAATTTCCAACTTTCACATGCTTCTGAAACAATTGAAATTACCATGACTTGGGTCAGGCAGACCTTAGTCCTCAAAGTAACATCCTTGCTTTTCAACACTTTTAAGAGGTCTTGTGCAGCCGATTTATCCAAACGCATTGTGTTGTTTGTTTTTGGACTGCTGATTCTATGAGCATAGATTGTGTATCTAAATAAGATAAAATCCTTCCTAACTTCCATCTTTTCCCCATTGACCATGATGTTACCTATTGGTCCAGTTGTGAGGATTTTGGTTTCCTTGATATTGATTTAAAAATTAAAAAAAAATCTAGTAAGTATTTTGATGTTCCCAATATGTTTAATTCCAGAGATACTGTGATATAAATATATAATAAAACCAATACAGTAGGATGACTAAAATTACATGAGTGGAAGATGATTCTTCAACATTGTGAGGGTAAAATCAAAACCAAACTCGCTGTCATCGAGTCGATTTTAACTCAGAGTGACCTTACAGGACAAGGTAGAACTGTCCCCTGTGGTTTCTGAGATTGTAACTCTTTATGGGAGCAGAAAGCCTCATCTTTCTCCTGTGGAGTGGCTGGTTGTTTTGAACTGTTTACCTTGTGGTTAGCCCAATGCGTAATGGGGCAGACTAAAATGATAAAAATGACAGTTTAACAACTGATGTTAAAAACTGGTTGAAACGGGCTCAAGTGGGAAGAGAATGCTTTGAGAATGATGATGGCAGCATATGTGCACATGTGTTTGACATGCTGGATGAAATGTATGGATTGTGATAAGAGATGTAAGAGCCCCCAATAAAAGTATTTTAAAAAAAACTCCAACTGGTCAAAAGTGGTTGAATCCAAACTATATCCAAATTTTAAAGCATCATTAAAACCTCCACTGTCTTTGCTTTCTCCAGGGAGATTGTGGATGTGTATTTTGGAGAACCAGGCAAATACACACATACAAGGATTTCTTCTCTAGCACTGCTAGTAATAACAAATGACTGGAAGCTAAATCCAACGATAGTGAATTGCTTAAATAAATTAATAGTACCACAGTGCAGCTGTTTAAAAAAAAAGATCATGAAAGCTTTCTATATACTTACAGATATGGAGATATATTTAAGAGGTATTGCTAAATGAAGAAAAACAACACTAGGATCAGTATGGAGTAGTGATGGATCAGTTGTAAAATTCTTGCCTTCCATATGGGAGACCTGGCTTTGAGTCTCGGCCATTGCACTTCACGGGCAGCCACCACCCCTCTGCCAGTAGAGGCTAACTGGTTTCAGTAGTGCTTCCATACTAAGCCTAAGAAGAAAGGTCTGGTGATCTACTTTTGAAAACCAACAAGTGAAAACCCCTGGGAACTCAATGGTCTGACAGAACCGGGCAGCGCTCCTCTCCTTTCTGCCTGGGGGTGCCTTAAATCGAGGCTGCCTCTAAGTGAGCTACCAACAAAAGCAACAGCAATCAATGGGTATCGTGTGCAATATGTGCTCAAAAAAAATCATTAGCTGCTTCTGGGAAGAACACCGGGAATGAGTTAGGGGGAACAACTTATTTTTTTAGTGTAATATGAATGTTATACCCAGGTACACGATACAGATACATGAGGGGGCTTCTAAAATGTTGTGGAAAATTATCTTTCAATTCTACTTTTCCATGAACTCTTTGAAGCCCCTACTATTTACTTATTTAATTATCAAAATAAAACATGAAAAAAATTCTGAATTTAGATATACTGAGGAACTAGCCAGAAATCCAGACAGAGATTCACCTATAAAGGTATTCATGACATTATTATTCATAATAGTGAACGCTTGTATGCAATATAAAATTATTTTCCAAATGGAGCTGCTAAATGCATTTCCAGGTGCAGCCCTGTAAGGACTGATGCATCTGCTGGAAAAATTCTTTTAAAGATTTTTTTCTTTCTTTTTTAACAATACAGTGACGCCAAGAAGGAAGGGAAAAACCCAAATCATATAAATGGTACTGTCGCAACTGTGTTAAAAAAGACCATGAGCATGTCTCTAATAGACTAACTAGAGACCTGCCCAAATGGAAACTGTGTTAGTCTCTGGCTAATGAGATTCTGATTGACTTTTATGTTGTCCTTTATGATTTTCTAAAACAGGTTTGTATTACTTAAATGAAAACTAAAATAGCGGTGGAATTTGCTTTGACTCATAAAAATAAGGACTATGAGAAAATATTATGTATTTAAAAACAACAATCAGCATCAGATTTAATATAGAAGCTACAGTGGTGTTCTCAAAAGAGGAATTGCACAACCATGTCTCTGGTCAACACTCTTTCTTATTGCCAACTATACCATAAATGGTAGTGATATAGAATAGAAGTAGGAATGATGGGCTGCTAACCACAAGGTCAGCAGTTCAAACCCAGTAGCTGCTCTGAGGGATAAAGATGAGGCAATGTACTCCTGTAAAGAGCTGTCGTGGAAACCCAATTGAGGGAGTTTTGGTTAGGGATCTAATAGGAAAAATGAATTAAGATAAGAACACAGAAAAAGAAGCTGTAACAGTAACTCTCTTTTCAGTACTCAGTTGACTATCTGGGAACTTAGGCCAAATAAGGCAAACAGTAGATGAACTTAGTATATATGAGGGGACTTCAAAATAGTGCGTGGGAAAAGTCCACTTTTAATTCTCTTAATTCCATTTTTTAGTTTTATCCATTCCATTTTTCTATAAACGTTTGGAAATGCACTCTGACAGGATAACTATCGGTTTATAGGATTAAGCATAGTGGACATTAATGAATAGACTGCTGATGACTCAGTGCGACTAGGAATACTATTTACTGTGGAGCAAAATGTTCCGGCTGCTTTTAAACCTGTACTGTAATCAGTCAATAAAAACTTTCCCTGTTTCTTGCTGGGAAGAGGAAATTTGTATCGGTCATTTTCCCATTCATCACTATAAAGTCTCTTGGTTTAATTAAAATCCCTGTCTGGCCATGTAGACAGCTTGAAAATGAAGTTTTCCTGGAAACTAACAATAACGTCAAATAATATTTCAAAATTTTATGCTAGGAAATTATAATAAAATTTAAATGACAAGTATATTAATATGTCACATTAATAGCAACAAAGAGTGGAAGTGCTAGAATAGAGACCCCCCTAAACAGTTTTAAAATAACAACTCTCTTGAGGAATAAATGACATACTCTATCAGTTAATGACTTTTAGTGTATTTTAGTGAAGTGTTGTGTCACGGTCACCCAATCAATTCCAGGACATTTTCATTACCCCGAAGATAACCCTGGTCGCGTTCACAGCTACTACCTCTGTCCCCTCCCCCCATCAGGTCCACTGATGACGACTAGTGACTACTCTCCTTTCTGTCTCTGTGGGTTTGTCTGCTCTGGAAATTTCACATAAATGGACTCAAACAACGTGTAGTCTTTCGTGACTGGCTTCTCGAACTTACCACAAGGGTCTTCCGTGCTGTAAGCGTGCATCGGAGCTTCATTCCCTTCTAAGGCTGAATGGGATTCCAGTGTGTGGATTAACATGTTTCCTTTATTCCTTTATCAGCCGTGGACATGGGGCTGCTTTTATTTGGGAGCTAGTATGTGTTATGCTGCTTATATATAGGCTCCTTGGTGGCTCAGTGGGCAACAAGATGGAGCTGCTAAGCAAAAGGTCAGCAGTTCGAATCCAACATTCACTCCTAGGGAGGAAGATGAAGCTCTCTCCCTCGCCCCCTGTAAGGGATTTCTAGCCTCAGAAAGCCCACAGGGGAAGTTTTGCTCTAGCCTGTGGAGTCAGTCCCTATGAGTTCAAATTGGCTGGGTGGAAGTGGGTGGGCCGATGCACATACATTTCGGTATGGACAGATATTTAAGTCTCTCTGGGTGTACACCTAGGAGTGACGTTGATGGAGCAGATGTAATTTGATCTTGAATTTTTTGAAAAACTTCCAATTTTTCCAAATAGCCGCAGTCTTTTACATCCCCACAGCAATGTATGAGGGTGCCCGCTTCTTCATGTCCTTAGCAGCATTTCTTGCCTCTTTTTAAATTGTTTTTTCTATTATTACAAACCAACACCTTAGTGTATTTCCCTAAGATGCCCTGGTGACACTGTCAGGAGAATGTTGTTGGACGGCTGACCACCAGCTGCTCTCAGGGATAAAGACGAGGCTCTCTCTACTCATAAAAATGTACAGCAGTGGTTTCAACCTGTGAGTCATGATGACCCCTTTGGGGCTCGAATGACCCTTTTACAAAGATTGCCCAATTCATCACTGTAGCAAAATGACAATATGAAGTGGCAACGAAAATAATTTTATGGTTGGGGGTCACCACAACACAAGGAATTGTATGAAAGGGTTGTGGCGTTAGGAAGGTTGAGAACCACTGATGTAAAGAAACTGTATATAGGGTCACTAGGAGTTGAATGCACTCTGCAGTGGGTTAATCGCTAACGTAGGCATCGTTTCATGTGCCTTTTAGGCATTTGTCCCAAATCTTGTAAAGTTGAGCTTTTGACTTCTTATTATAGACTCATAAGAGTTTTGTATACATCCCAGGCTAGTATATCCTGCAAGTACCTTCTCAGATAGACTATTTGCAAATATTTTCTGGCCTACTGTGGGATATCTGCATATTCTTGATGATGTCTTTTCACGCACAAAAGTTCAAGTCCATGTAGAAAAAGAATGTTTGGAAACCGATGATGGTAACAATTGTACAATTCTACTTGATACCATTGAAGTATGTAATGATATATGTTTTAAATCCCAACGAATAAAAGAAAGAAAGGAAGAAAGAAAGAAAAAGAAAAACTCAAGCCCACCAGCTGCTTAGCAGGAGTAAAACGGGCCAGTCAAGCGTCCTTAAAGATGATTGCGTAGGAAACCCCGTGGGGCAGTTCCACTTTGTCCTGCAGGATTGCTATGAGTTGGAATTGACTCAATGGGAACACATTTTAAAAATGTATGAATCAAGATACGTTGCTCAAAAATGAATTAAACGTTGCCATTTTGACTTTTAACAGGGTCTTCTGCAGTATTACGATGACCTGTGCCAGGAGGTTCCTACTGTGTTTGTTAACTTGATGAGCCCTAAAATGAAAAAGGTTGGTGGTGTTTGTGTTAAGCCCAGCTGATGAGAGAACAAATCCAGGGACACGTCTATATGTCTAAGAAAGAGCTTTGTATCACAAAGTAATTGTATATTCAGAAAACATCCCAGCCCAGTCCAGATCAAGTCCATAGTCCGATCCGAGGCCATAAGTCTGATACTAGTCCATAAGTCCCTCTTAGGACTCACGCAGCACATGCAATGATGCAAAATGCAGGAAGATCAGAGGCCAGTGGTGCAGCCTTGTGGATCCAGTGGCGGTGGAAGCATCTCTAGGGATTTCACAGGTCTCATCAACAATGTGTCTCGTCAATAGGAAAGTGAAGCGGAGAGAGGGTAGCCCGCCTCCAGTGAGCCATTTATCTTGATAAGCCCTCCAATCAAGCTGCGACCTGATGGACACGCTAAACTCTGTCCACGTGTGCCCACATGTGACACAAAAAAATCTAACTATCACAATGTCGAAGGCTTATAGTCATCTCTTGGGGCACTGGAACCATCTGGGTGGGTTGGGTACGGGCCTATAGTACAAAGGTTTTTAATTGCCGGGTGGGTGCTAAGTGATTTTTTTTCTGAAAGGGGGGTAGGCCAGATAAGTTTGGGAACCTATGATTTATCAGCTGTACAGCTCTGCTTTTTCTACAGAATGATGTCCTAAGTGTTGTTGCTTTGAAAAACAACTAAATCTAAACAACGAGCACTTTATAAAAAACGGCATGATAGCGTCACGGGCAGCCCAATGTTAATTTGGGATTCATCTTTATTAGGCGTAATATGGGAACGATCTAACGAAGGAAATATGAACAACCCTCTTTCCAGGTAATACGAGGAAGCTTTTGGTGTAGACGCAGGCGGGCTAACGGAAGCTGCTCTCCCCCCTCTTCTAGGTGGAATCTGTGTTGAGACAAGGACTCACCATACTGACATGGTCATCTTTAACCTTAGAAAGCTTCTTTCAAGAGGTTGACGCCGTTTTGGATATGTTCAATCAACTACTAAAGCAGGTGCGATTAGGACATTAAAAAGGTGGCACACATCCAGATTCAGGGTATAAGTAATAGGTTGAACATCTTTGAAAACCTTACACCAGGGGCTTGGGCGGAGAGCAAAGGTTTTGAGAATGACGAGGGCAACGAATGTATGAGTGTGCTTTACACAACTGATGTCTGTATGGACTGTGATAAGAGTTGTATGAGCCCCTAATTAAAAAAAAAGAGAAGAAACCCTCTTAAAGGGTGTGCCATTTATCTACACAAAATCTATTTTAAAATATTGGCTCTAAATAGCTTTGCTTTTTATTATTTATTTATTTATTTTTTTGCTTGTCCTTTAAAAAAATTTTTTTTATTTTAACAATTTATTGGGGCTCATACAATTCTTTTCACAGTTCATACATATACATACATCAATTGTATAAAGCACATCTGTACAGTCTTTGCCCTAATCATTTTTTTCTCTTTTCTTCTTTTACATTTTATTAGGGACTCATACAACTCTTACCACAATCCATACATATACATACATCAATTGTATAAAGCACATCCATACATTCCCTGCCCCAATCATTCTCAAGGCATTTGCTCTCCACTTAAGCCCCTTGCATCAGGTCCTCTTTCCCCCCCCCCCTCCCTCGCCATTCCCCCCTCCCTCATATGCCCTTGGTAATTTATACATCGTTATTTTGTCATATCTTGCCCTATCCGGAGTTAGCTTTGCTTTTTCAATGAGAGGACCTCTGGTGGCATAATGGGTCATGCATTGGGCTGCTGAGCTAACCTCAAGGTCAGCTGTTCGAAACCACCAGCTGCTCTACAGTAGGAAGATGAGATTTTCTGCTCCGGTAAAGATTCGCAGTCTTGGAAACCCACAGGGGCAGTTCCACTCTGTCCTGTAGGGGCACTATGATTCGGAATGGGCTTCATGGCAGTGGCTTTACGTTTTCTTGAACTTAAGTTATACTTTAAATATATTCTGGACAAAAATCCTGCTATTCTTGGTTTGCAGAAAGCTCTGGATGACAGCAAAAGCCCCAAATCCATTTGTAGAGTCCCCCCTCCCCCCGCCCACAGATTTAAATCGCCATTGAGCTCCTTGGGACCATCGACTAAGCCTGTGAATAGTCCTGCCTCAGACAGAGTGCATAGGAAAGTGGATTACTGCAGAACTAGTTAGGTTGGAATTTAAGATACTATCACTTGTTTTCCCATTTGACCCATTTTAAACTTGTTCTGGTGAAATCAGGAGCCCTGGTGGCATCGTGGCTACCCATTCGTTTTCCCCCGTGAGCAGTTGGAGACCACCAGGTGCTCTGGGGGAAAAGGATGAAGGTTTCTACTCTTTAAAACCTTATGTGTAGTCTCAGGGGCAGTCCTACCCTGTCCTGGAGGGTGGATACGTCAGAGTCAGCTCAATGACAGTGAGTTCTAGTTTTTATTATGTTCTGCTTTCTCTTGGATTGAGGCATTTTGTGTGTTTTATTTTGTTCTCATTGTTGGAGTTTTTTTAATATGATTTTCTTTATATGAAATCCAAGATAAGTAAATCCATGGAAACAGTAATTAGACTAATAACTCCATAGGGTCACGGCACAGGAGGCTTGGGAGGTGGTGGGGAGCTAGTAATAATGGGTACAAGGATGAAGAAAATGTTCTAAAATAGATTGTGGTAATGATATATCATCTTTAAAATATATACTGAAAACCATTGAATTGTATGACATGTGACTTCTATGCCAAATAAAAAGGTTTTTAAAACTCCTGCTCCAAAGGACCAAGACTATTCATTCATTTATTCTTCTTGGCAGGTCAGTGACTTGTGTGAAATGCATATTGATACAGTACTGAAGGAGATTGCCAAGACAGTGTTAATTTCCCTGCCAGAAAGCGGTGCTACCAAAATTGAAGACATGTTGGCCCTCAATGAGGTAAGCTTCTAAACATGATAATGAATCATACTGACCCATAAGCTCAACTGAATTTGCAATCTGAAAGTTGAAATCTGCGTTAGTAGCATCTTGGTAGCCTAACTATTTTTTGAATATTTTCAGCTTGAAAGAATTGGCATGGCTTCACCCAGAGCTGTATTTACAACGGCCCTTTGTTCTAATGCCCACAAGCTTCTCTGAGATTCAGGCACTCCCATTCTGCGTGTGTTCCCCGGGCAGTGGTCTCATCTAGTCTCATGGTTTTAAATGCCACATACTTTCCAACCTCCCAAATCAGACTCACTGCCATTGAGTCAATGGCAACTCATAGTGACCCTTTAGGACCGGGTAGAAAGCCCTGTCTAAAAAAAAAATTTTTTTTTTTTACAAGAGTAGAAAGCCATGTATTTCTCCCATGAAGCGGCTGGTAGTTGGAAACTCCTTGAGGTTGGCAGCCCAATGCATAACCCCTACACCACCAGGGCAGTGACTCCTAAAGCCAGGTCTTCCATCTGTATCCACTTCCCAGGTTCCCGATTAAGTCCCTGACTCAGGCTGGACTCTGTTCTGATGACTGGTCTAAGTCAGTGCTGACTCATGTTGAATACTCCCTCCGCCATTGATATTGCCTTTCATCATCAGAATCTTTGTAGGCCATCATTGCAAAATATGAAAGTGAGCATAGCATCTGAGAAAGGTAACATCAGAATAGTATATGCCACAACATTGTTTGTAGTACATATTACGAACAAGAAGATGTAAAACATAAATTTATAAAGGGTGATTGTAAGTACGGGTTGTGGTAACTTGAATGTGTCACAAATTGGGATGACTGGTCCTGTATCCAGCTGCCACATCAGACGCAAGCACATTGAGAACATGTCACTGTTCAAGGTCAATTGGCATAGAAATCTACAAAGGCATAGAAATCTACTTGGCTGTGTAGTAACTGGGAGGTCTTAAACGCTTCTGTCTGAACCAAAGAAGGGAGAAGACAGTACCGGGGCAGGGAAACAATTAGTCCCGTGGACTAACCAACCACTCAAACAAACCTCAGCCTCCGCCATTCAGAGATGAGAAGGAGCCGATGAGCCTGGTCACTACAACTGACCACAATAGGAGGTCCTAGGGAGACTGGCAGAAAACTGTGGAACAAACCTCAAAATAATAATAATAGGCTTATTGATATGCTAGAGATTGTGGATCCCCTGGGAGACTGTGACCCTTAGTCACCATTTAGCCTTTCAGCCACTTTTGTGGCTTACCTTTCACCCAAACAGTAGGCAGGCCTATTAGGTGAATGATAACACCATAGAGGTATGAGTGTCCCAGAACCACCATCCCTGTGAGATCAAAGGGCAGCATTTGACCAGGGAGAGAGCTCAGCTGGCAGGAGGGAATGGGAAAGGAGGAGGAATGGACGCACGGAACACCGGGAGGCAATGGGAAGCATTCTATGCATTTGTGGGAATTGCAGTCAGTGTCATGAATCCAAATGTGCATGAATTGTTGAATGAGCTCCAATCTACTTAGTAACCTTTCACTCAGATCCTAAGAAAATGTTAACGATAAATAAGCCATCTGATGTCACCTTGTCAGTGAATACCACATGCTCCTCCTCTTTCTCTGTGTCTTGGTGAAGGCAATCACCCTCCTTTAAGTCGTAAGGGCGCTTGCAAAAGGTTGTGGGAAAAAAGAATGAAAGAATATTGGAATGCCCCCATGAACTTTATAAAGCCCCCCTTGTAGATCCCCTGCTTCCTTTTAATCCTCTCCTCCCTCCTTTCAATGCTTTTTAGTTGTTGAAGAAACTGGATTATTTGCCTTGTTGAAATTTCCAAGTTCTGGATTTGGCTAGTTTCCATCTAGCTGTGTGATTTAGCATAATGACATATTCCTTTAGCCTTTCAATTTCCTGTAAGTCATAATTAGATCCAGTAGCTTGATCCAGTTCAGATTCAATTTCCTTTTCTATCAAGAGTAGGCTGTAGGTGACAGAACTGTTATCGCACACTAGCCCCTTTTAGTGGAGAACTGGTATTTGGACATTACCATCTAGGTACTATGAAAAGCACCCTAAACAAAAGATTTTAGAAAATGGGCAGTGTAAGGTTATGCAAGAAGAATCACATTTATTTTTCTTATAAAGATAGTTTTATTGACATATAATTCACATAGCGTACACTTTCATAATTCAGTCACATGAAAGAGAGCTGTGTAGTCACCACTACAGTCAGTTCTAGAACACCGTTCCCCTTCTTGTACTCATTACTAGTGCCCACTTCTCTCCAACCTCCCCTCTCACACCTTCAGTTAGCCATTAATCCAGTACCCTGGGTTTCATATACTGGAAAACATACCAAAAAAAAAAAAAGACCAATAACAGTAACAAAAGAAACCAAAGAAAAAACTTCAATTGAGAAAAGGGCAGGAAATATTAGAAACTAGAACACGTTTTAGAAGGGTCAAAGGAGATCATTTGAACTTAACCAAATCTGCCATAACTGAGCTGACAATACCCTCTGTCTGACAACAAGGCGATTCATGTTCCTCGACTCTGGCCAGAGAGGATCCACCAAAACCTCAATCCAGGCAGAGATCCTGCAAACGGATTTTGTGCTCCCACTGCCACCCACAGCCTACTGCAAATCGGGTGTTCACAATTTAAGTGCTGATACCATTTCCTCATTTGGATTTGGATCTTATTCTCTATCATTCTTGCATCACACACGCTGCTGTGCTTCTTCTATGTGGACTTAGTTGACGCCTTACTTAGTGGCTGCTTGTTTGAAAAAAGCCTTTAAGATGCCACATGCTAATCTTTCTGATAGCTGGGCACCATCAGCTTTCTTCACCACACTTTGCTGTAGCACCTGTATCTTTCAGTGATGTCTTCATGAGGGTGAGTATCGAGCAGGGCCATTTAATGGGAACTAATTGTTCTTACATTAGGGATAGAATTAATCCATTCACACATCTATGGTTTACATACATCTCTAGTGCATTTTACCTCCAAAGTCTCCTTCTAATTTTATGACAGAGAATCATCCGTCATCCCTCTGGGCATAAGATAGTTCTATTATCATTAACTTATCCAGTGGTATAGAATTTATCACACTGCTGAGAAAAGGAAGGTAGACTTGTTTAGACCATCCCCGAATTCCATGAACTGTTCATTTTTACTGATTAAACTCTTAAGTGATTGGACACTTATAGAGGTCTAAATATAGGCATGTACACATGTAAATATATTTGTATATAATGATAGGGATATAGGTCTATGCATATATTTATGTATTAAGTCTTAAGGTAGCAGATGGACATTGGGCCTCTACTCAACTTCTCCCTCAACACAAGAACACTTTGTTCTAATAACCTGGCATTCTGTGATGCTCACCTTCCCTACATGATCACTGAAGACAAAATGGGTGCAAAAGAAAATGTGAAGAAAGCTGATGGTGCCCAACTATCAAAAGTGTAGTATCTGGGATCTTAAAGGCTTGAAGGTAAACAAGCAGACATCTAGCGGAGAAACACCAAAGCCCAAATGCAAGAACCACACCAGCCTGTGTGATCACGAGATTTGACAGGATCAGGTATAAGGCATCAAAGACCCAGAACAAAAAATCTTATCATTGTGAATGAGGGGAAGTGTGGAGTAGAGACCCAAAGCCCATCTGTAGGCAATTGGACATCCCCTTACAGAAGGGTGTCAGGGAGCAGACGACCCAGTCAAGGTGCAGTGTAGTACTGATAAAACATACAACTTTTCCTTAGTTCTTTAACTATCATGAACCTCCCACTATCATGATCCCAATTCTACTTTATAACTCCGGATAGACCAAAGGATGTACACTGGTACAGATCAGAGCTGGAAACACAGGGAATCCAGGACAGATAAATTCCTCAGGACCAATAATGAGAGTAGAGATACCAGGCAGATTAGGGGAAGGTTGGATAGAAAGGGGGAACCGATCACACGGATCTACATATAACCCATACCCTGGGGAAGGGATAACAGAAAGGTGGGTAAAGGGAGACATTGGATTGTATAAGACATGGAAAAATAATAATAATTTATAAATTATCAAGGGTTCATGAGGGAGGGAAGGTGGGGGAGCAAGGGGAAAAAAAGGAGCTGATACCAAGGACTCAAGTAGAAAGCAAATGTTTTGAGAATGATGATGGCAACAGATGTACAAATGTGCTTGATACAATGGATGTATGTATGGATTGTGCTAAGAGTTGTCTGAGTGCCAAGTAAAATGACTTAAAAAATCAAAAACATGCCTAGTTGGCAAGGTGTAGACTGTGATAGTTAGGTTTACTGTGCCAACTGGGCTTACATAGGAACATGTGGGCGGAGTTTAATCAGATCACTGCTTGATTTGAAGGTGAGAAGATAAATGGTTTTCCAAGGTCCCCTTCCTCTCTTTCTCCCTGGTGGTCAGACCAGCGCTTTGCTCCCTGAGCTAGTCCTTTGCCTCAACTTGCTGCGCTACTGAGGACTGAGCCAACCCTTGGATTGTTTCATCTTGCTGTGTGTGCATCGCTAGAGTTTGAGGTTCCATCGAGACCTGCTTCACTACACTTCTTGAGGATCCATCAGGACCGTTTTGCTACACTCCCATGCTACTGGCCTCTGCTTCACCTTCCTGTTAAGGAGACACACATGGAGAGCTGGAGATACGTGCCAGTGCTGGTTCCACAAGATTGTGCACCTACTGGCCTGTGATCTTCTGCATTTTGCATCATTGCATGTGCTGTTTGAGTCTGAAGAGAGATTTATGGGCTGATATCAGACTTATGGACTTGATCTGGACCGGACTGGGACATTTTCTTAATATACAATTACTCTTTGATATGAAGCAATTTCTTATACATATATGAGTGTCTCTGAATTTGTTTTCCTAGTCAACCCGGCATAACACACTAGCCATCTGGGAGAAACATCAAAAGCAATAAAGGGGTTTCATTTAAATCCACAATAATAGCCCAATGAAAACAAACAAACAAACACCAGAAAAACGTATCTGGAGAGGGTTTGGAGAGATTGGAACTCTTAGACACTGCTGGTGGGATTGTAAAATTGTACCACCATTGTGGAAAATGTTATGGCTCTTCCTGAAACAACTGGGAACAGATATACTATATGACCCTGCAATACCTCTGCTGCACATATACGCAAAGAAGAAAGAGACAGCGAACAGACATATTCTCTCCAGTGTTCATTGCCACACAGTTCACAAGATCAAGAAGCTAAATGCCCAACAGTAGAAGAATGGTTAACCAAACTCTGGTACAGGGACACAATGGAATACTATGCATCCCTAAAAAATAACGACGACACCACGAAACACCTCATGGCACAGATGGACCTGGAAACCATTGCACGGAGTGAAGTAAGTCAATCACACAAGGACAACTATTGCATGAGTCCAGTACTATAAGGACGAAAACAAAGCCTGGACTCGGTCTCAGGATGAGAACAATTCCCATTAGCCATTGATCACCCCTTATTTGAACATCTTAAAAGACGCTCCAGATGGGTTACTTTGCCGTGTTGTGGGGAGAGAGAGAAGATCAATCAATTCCTGTCATCTAGCACATGTTCTATGGCCATCCCATATCAACAGACACTCCGACAAGAGTAATCAGTGACCCTTACTGGGAACTCAGATCAAGAGAGATGGCTGATATGTCTGTTTCAGAGAAGGTGCTTACACTTCGGATCGTGGCTAAATAGGGCAGGCCACGTTCCCATTGATAAAAATGCCTAACATTACTTTTATAGACCCCAGACGATAAAAACGAGCCCTGGGAGTATAGGGGTTACATGTTGGGCTGCTAACTCCAAGGTCACTTGATCGTAGCCCTAATAAAAGAACAACTTGTTCTTGTGACAATGGCCCTGCTCCAGATTTGCCCTCATGAGGAAATCACTGAAGGTATGGGTGCTGTAGCAAAGTGTGGTGAAGAAGCCAGATGGTGTCTGGCTATTAAAAAAAATAGCATCTGCAGTCTTAAAGGCTTGTCTCAGTCATCTACGTGGGAAGTCAGATAAGTCCACATGGAAGAAGTGCACTAGCCTGTGTGATCCAAAGATTGTAATAAAATCCAAACCCGGAGGAGGGAATGGTACCAGAGCCTACATTCTAAACACCCAGTTTTTGGAAAGCTATGTATGATACTGGAAATCCAAAATTCATTTGCAGATGCCTATCTGGATTGAGTCTCCGGTGAGCCTCCACTGACCATCATCTAGGAATGAGAATAAAACATTGTAAAGTGGATTTTAATAGCTGTGGTTAGGCTGGAATGCAACACCTTGTCATTTGATCACCTTTTGACCCAGTTTGAATTTATTCTAGTTTTAAAAAGATATTTTATGAGATTTTCTTCTTCTTTCTTTAATCATTTATTGAGGACACTTACAATGCTTATTACAATCCATACATCAATTGTCTCAGGCATATTTGTCCATATGTTGCTATCATTCTTTTTTAGACAGTTACTTTCTATTGAGCCTTTGGTATCAGCTATTTTTTCCCCCTCCCCACCTCACCCTCGTGACCCCTTGGTAGGTTATACATTATTACTATTATTTTCATACATCACACCGACCACCGTCTCTCCTCCCCCATGATTTCCGTTGTTCTTTCCCCTGGAGGGTGGTGCTGATCATTGTGATTGTTCCCCCTTCTTCCCCCACCCCCCTTCTCCCTTCCCATTTGGTATCTTTCTTCCCATTCCTGTTCCTGGGTTGTGTGTGTCGTGAGCTCTTATCTCTCATCTACACCCGTGGACATGCTCCGGTCTTGTCTGAAGTGGGAGGAATCCCTGGGGTCATGGTGGTGGGGGTGGTGAGGAAGCCTCAAGGAACCAGAGGAATATTGTGTGTCCTGCTTTGTTTTCGATGGAACTCCCCCTCATTTTATTTGCTCGTTGTTGCTGGGTCCTTTTTTTGTTTTGTATGCTTTTAATTTTTCTTTCTGTATCGGGAAGTCAAGATGTGTGGACATGTAAAGACAGAAAGGAGTTTACTAATTCCCTGGGGGTATGGAAGGGGAGGCTGTGGGAAATGGGCGGTGGCAGCACTGGGCACCGGAAGAAAGGAAAGGCGGTGCCAGCACTGGGCACCGGAAGAAAGGAAAGGTGGCGCCAGCACTGGGCACCGGAAGAAAGGAAAGTTTCCAAAGCAGATTGTAATGATAATTGCCCAACCTTTTAAATAGGATTGAACTGTTTAATTTTATGATACGCGAATTATAGCTCCAAAAACTGCTAAGAAAACCAAAGCAAAACCCTGATTCTCGCTCATACTTTTGGCATCATCTTTTCACTGCTCCTTCAGGCTTTCTCCCTTTTGTCCTCATGAATGCGAAGCAGGTCCCTGTGAGCTGTGGTGGGATTCAAATAATTCGACCGGTGGTTTGCTGTCCTAGTGACCATTTTAAGTATTAAAAAGAGATGTACCACAAGGTAGTTTGCTATTTCATACAGATAGTACTTAAATGAGAACCACAAAAGAGGTACACAAAATTAGAGTATGTTATAAAAGGTTTCAAGTATGAATGAAAAATATTAAGCAATTCCTGACACACATGATAAAACTGTGATTTAAGGGATTTCCATGTTGCTTCCTGATTGATGTCCTCACTTGCAACATCCCTGGCTGTGTTCTGAGCATCATAAGCTCTCTGATTTGCCCTTGACCATCTTTTCATGGTAGGAGTAGGTCTCTCTCCTTCAGAGGTAGGCCGATCAGACAGTCGTCTTTGTGTTTGTTAGCTTAGAAGCAGGCAATTGCTTTTCTCTAGACAGCTTACTTCATCTTTGAAAAACCCAGGCCTGCAATTGTTTAGGTCTTTGGACACTTGTGGGAATTGCATAATTCACTCCCAATGTTTCATAGGGATTTGGGTCACAACACAAAGCTGAAGCAAATGACAGTGGGTCACCCTGTGTCTGTTTGGCACTTTTTCTCTTTGTGTTTGTTTACTGTAGTAATTCAAGGAAATAAAAAAATGTAGCTTTTCATCAAAAGTATAGCGAATTTTATGAAAAAAATATTAGAAACAAGTTCTGTCAACTTTATTTTTATTTTATTTTAACATCATTTTATTGGGGCCTCTTACAGCTCTTTTAACCATCCATATATCGATTGTATCAAGCATATTTGTACATATGTTGCCATCATCATTTTCTAAGCATTTACCTTTAATTTGAGCCCTTGTTATCAGCTCCTCTTTTTACTCTCTTGCCCCCTTCTCCCTCTTGTGACACCTTGATAAATTATTATTGATTTGCTATCTTACACCAATCGCTGTCTCCGTTCCCATGCAGTTTCTTGTCTCCCCTCTCCCCACCTTCTCCCAACCCTCCTGGTATTGCCTGTCCCATTTCTGTTCCTAAGGGGTTTATCTGACCTGGATTCCATCTGTACCTGTGTACGTGCTCTGGCCGAGCTCCAGGTCAGATCAGAGATGGAAAACCCATCTGTAGAGAGTGGGACATCCCCTCCCAGAGGGTCACAAGGCAGGGATGATTCAGCCAGGGTGAAGTATGGCCCTGATGAAGCACACAATAGTCCTCTGGTTGCTTGTGACGTCTTCACCCCCACTGTCTGTCAATTTGCTTGTATCTATGGAAAGAGTGAGCATTACTCCAGGTGCTTAGAAGACACGGTTGCACAGTTGAACGTTTTAAAAAAAATAAGGACTGTGAACTTGTGGTTTCCACAATGGGTGACCGAGCAGCCGCCCACCTCAGAGAGAACCCTGATTGCAAGTGCCCTTTTAACAACCGGTGCAAAAAACGAGGTATCGGCTCTGCCAGACTGGTGCGAGCCAGCTGGATCCCTGCACTGCTTGTAAGGCAGGCAAAGGGCGGAGCCTTTGGAGTTTCCTCTTTTGCCTGAGTGCCTTTAGCCAGGCAGAGTTCTGCATTTGAAGCACGATGCTATTGGTCACCACCTCCGGTTATTTCCGCCTGAAGATAATTATGCTTTCATAAAGTCACATTAATCATCTCCACCATGATTTTTTTAGAAAGGATCTGGGAGCGCATGATTTATTATTTCCTTATTTAATAGACATGCACAAAAGAATGGGCTGACATTTTGAACCACAAAAGCAAGCACGTGGAAGAAGCTGTCAGAGAACTAATATCAATATTTGAGAAGATCTATGATGTTAAGAACAGCAGAAAATCTGCCCAGGAGTCATCAGGTAATTTTGCTGGTTACAGTGTTTGAGTGGGAAATACTGTAGACATGTGGATGCTTTGTCCGTTGTCACCACTGCTCTGCCGTGTGACGTAGCAGGGATTATAAGCAACGTCTCTGGGAAGGGAGGAATTGTGTCTTACAATTATTTTGATGCTCATCATTTTGAGCAGGGGGCCTTGCATACAATAAGTCTGGGGCCTATTTGTTATTTCACTATTAAAAAAGATGGTACAGACGCTAACGAGCCAGACCTGGGTTGAAACTCCAGCTTTGTCATTTTGATTGTGCGTGTCTTCGGATAAACAACTTGACCCATCTAGCCTCAGTTTTCATCTGTAACATGACAATATCAGTTATACAGTTCTCATAGAATTTTCCCGATGATTCAGTGAAATCAGTACAGTATTTAGCTCAGTGCCTGTCACAGAGTAACATCATACAGTAAAATCGTATTTTTACCAAAAAAAAAGTAACAGTATCTTCTATGGTTTTTGCCCTGGCTAAGTATTTTGTATGTGCTGATGGCATGATTTTGTTTTTGACACTTTTACTGTAGGACAGAGTAGCTATGCAGGCTTACAAAAAGAAAACCCCACATGATTTGCATAAAACAGTAATTTCTAAGAATTCGAATTAGCTCTTACATCTGGGTCTTTGATCCATTCGTACATTTTGTGTGTGGGGTGAGGGGCTACGTACGTTCTTTTTGTAGAAAGTTCCCATATTCTAGCACTATTTGTTAAGAGACTCTTCTTTCTCTGCCCGCGGGCTTAGAATTCTTGGTCAAAACAAATTTCCCATCGCTGTACAGCTTTGTGTCTGGACTCTCATTTCTTCCATTGATCTATATGTCTGTTGTGATACCGGGAACAGGCTGCTTTGGTAACTATAGCTTTATTATATGTTTTGAGAAGACTCAGTTATGTTACCTGCTTAAAGATTCAGTGCTAGGGTCAAGAGCGATACCCGAGGACTGGGGTTAGAAGCCCCAGTCGTGTCTGACCGGGAGCTGCTTTGATGTCTCCTCTGTACGTTGGAGAGATGGGAGAGCTGGTTTCCCTTTATGTGTGTATTATTTGAGGTCTAAGTGGCACTTTGCCTGTAATCAGTGCTGTTGATGTCACCCCCAGGTCTAGACAGTGATCAATGGCGTTGGGCGTAGATGAGGTTCCCTCAGAGGACCAGACGTGTAGGTGTACTCACAGTGTGAATCATGACAACAGGGCACAGGGCACAATCAGCACAGGACGAGGTACAGAGCGGAGGTCCCCACGAAACCAGGCACCGGCTCCCATGAGTCTTCTCCCAGTGGAGTCGCACAAAGTGTGCCACGTTTCGCCCGCGATGAGTTGTGACAACATGTGTGAAATGTTGTCTGCCAGTGACACTCACCAGGAGCGCACTCAGCACTCACGTTTCTATTGGCAGCTTGTCAGGTTGGAAAGGAGCATTGGCATCATGGTGGGTTAATTAGTAAGCCTTGGGCTGCGAACTGAAAGATCAGCTGTTCAAATCTACCAGCTGCTTCTTGGGAGAAAGATGAGGCGATTTGCTTTTGGCAAAGATTTACAGTTTTGGAAACCTTATGGGGTGCTTCTACTCTGTCCTCATTGGGGGGCTACGTGTTGAAATCGACTAGCTGGCAGTGGGTTTGGATTCGAGTTAGTTATGGAAACTTCCTCGGTTTCGTATGCAACAAAATTCCAGACTCCCAGAAGGACAGCATGCGTTCAGCATGAACCTCATTGTCCTGACCGTGTAGGCACATTGCTTATTAGTCAGGGAATGGTGGAAGCCTCCCTGAAATCCAAGTTCCCAGACCGACACCAGCCAAGGAGCAACCTCGGAGACACGGCTGTCTGAACACTGCTGTGTTGACTCTGGTCCAGCATTCTCATCCTGACTGTTTGACTTATGTTACTTTTTATTTCCTTCCCAAGTGAACTAAGCAAAAACAAAATTAAAATTTTCATGAATCTGGAAGCATTACTATAGATGAGACTGGGGTTTAAGACTTTTAAGTAGGCGCTTCTCTGCAGAGAATGAGCCACTGCGCATGCTCACTTTCAATAGGTACACGGAAGCTAGTGGAAGAGCAGATTTGTCTGGGCTTCACTGGCCATGTGTCACAACAAATGGTGCTTTATAACTCTGCTCAAGATTTTGTCACGTGGGCCAATCTGCTTGACTGGGAATAAGAGCTCACGTGACCAGGTCTCTTGAGGAAACTCGGTAGGACAGGGCGCCTGCATGATTGAAAGTGGTAGAAATCATTTTGAGCACACTGCATTTCCTGTTGGCCCAATTTCAGAATACTATATTGTTCTCTCCAAGACAGCCCAAGGGTTTAATCATTTCATCAACTATGTTAGTAAGCCTGTTGCAAGAATTAGGTTCTTGTCTTATCAAGAGGAAGATGAACTTTTGTGAGACATATTAGGAATAGGGGATTTTTTTGGATGGTAATAAATATGTATACATGAGAGGACTTGCAAAATTCATAGAAAAATGACACTGCAAGATAGTAGAATTTATCTACAAAATATATCTACATTCATATATATACATATAATTAATCACTATCCTCTTTCAAATAATTCCACAACCATTAACAGAATTTACCCACAAAAATATCTGTATTTCTCTCTCTAATATATATATGTATATATATATACATATATATATATATTCATTACCCTCTTGCTAATAATTCCACAACCAGTAACAGAACTCAGTGCTCCCTAAGCCAAGACTCACCCTCTCCCACTTCCTGTTACGGGATAGAGGAATTTAAGAAAAGGTTCCCTGCATCTAATTTAGGCCTAAGGAGGTGTGTCTCTCCATCCGGATCCCTGTTTGTTCAAATATCTGCTCTTCCCACTATTCCCTGCTCAGGCAGGCTGTCTGAGGTGGTGTTTGGCAGGGCAGGACACGAAGTGGACCAGGGCTGTGTTATAACAAGAGTGTGCCACCCACTGGTTTCAAGAGACAGGGGTGCCCACCAGGGGTAATGTTAATTAGTTAAGTAGTATTTGGAGTGGGAAATACATGGGGAATTGGCTTATTGGGATGAGCAAGCATTGCAGGCAGGCAGCGATCCCATGATAGTGACGCTCTAAGGTGAAAGGGAAGAAACACACGGAGGTATCAGAGCCCAGATGGTGACCCTCAATGGACAGTATGGTTTACTTGCTAGGGAGACATTTGGCAATACCTGCAGACTTTGTTGTTGTTGTTGTTGGTTGTCACACAGCTTGGGGAGTTGCTAATGGAATGTCGTGCTTAGAGACCAAGGATGCTGCTAAACAATTCTATAGTGCACAGGATGGCCAGACAGCCCTTTCCCACCCTCACCCCCCAAACAAGGAATTCTCACTGCCGTTGAGTCCACTGTGACTCAAACAACCATATAGGGCAGAATAGAAATGCCCCCTTGGCTTCACCCAGCTTTTAAATCTTTATAGGATCAGACAACCTAACCTTCTCCTTTGGAGTGACGGGTGGGTTCAAACTGCTGACCTTGCAGTTAGTTAGCAGCTGGGGTAGCTGACTTCGCCACCGGGGCTCCTTAACTAGGGCTGAGGATGAGATTAAATCAGAATGCTCAACATGTCCTTTTTCCCCTAGAGTGTCTCACTTGGCAGTTTAATTAGTTTTCTTCAGAAATGTCAAAATGACAAAAATAACAGCACATTAAATGAGAAAACTCAAAAGGTAAACAGATAACTTAGAAAGATAATACAGGGAAATGCACGTAAAATGTTTCCTAATTCTAGATCCTAAGATACAGGCAGGGATATCTAGCGAGTCTATTTCTCAGTGGAATGGTGTTTCTGTTGAGATGGGTGATTACGATAGAACTGAAGGATAGCTTTCAGGATGAAAGTTTATGTTTTCAAGGTCAGAGTTTTAATAGGAGCCTCCAAGGAAGCGTTGGCCGCCAAACAAAACAAGACCCCAAGCCCCCAAACTCACTACGGTCAAGTCAATTCCGACTCATAGTGACCCTCTAGGACAGGCTAGAACTGCCCCCGCGGCTTTCCTAGGCTGTAACTCTTTGTTTAGGGAGTACAACCCCGCCTTCTGCCCAGAGTGGCTGGTAGTTTCAAACTGCTGACCTTGCATAGAGTAAGCCAAATGCTAAAACATTAACTGCTGTATTTTGGGATCTGTCTTTTACCCACAGAACAGCGGAAACACGTTGTGTTTGGAAGTGAAACAGAGGAGGGCGAGGGTGCTGAATTTGATGCAAATATTGGGAGTGAAGATGCGAATGATAAAGAAGATGAATTTAAAAAGGTAACGATTGGGAAACGAACTTACGCGATTTCACGGAATTATGACTCTTGAAACATAGATCCCGGAGGAAGGGTGGGAGGGTGTTTCCTCCAGGGAGCGCTGCCCTTAATCTGCAGTGTGCATCCCGAAAAGCGGTCTTTGATTTTACACTACAGGTTCTGACCTAATTCAACCCTCTCCTCCAGCCAACCCAATCCTACCCAGTCTCAGAAGGACAGGCCTGAGAGCAAAGAGAAGCAGTAAAACCGGAGCCTGGCTCTGGGTGCCTGACTTGATGTGCAAGGGAGGGCTGGTGGAGATCTCCACATGCCCTTTCCCCTCCCACTTCCCGAACCAGCCACGCTGCTGCCAGCCGCTTCGTGCATGTCAGAGTAGAGCCATGCTTCATATAGAGTTTTCATAGCTACGACTTTTAAGAAGCGGATCGCCAGGCCTTTCTTCCGAGTTGTCTCTGGGTGGGGTTCAGAATGCCAACCTTTTGGTTAGAATCCCAGCCTTTGACTGTTCACCCCACCAGGGGCTCCTAGATCCCTGCCCAGCCAGGTTCATTCAGTACATGCCCTCCTCTCTCAGCAATAAGCATGTCTGTTTCTCCTGCAGAGGGTTAAACCACAGGCACGGGAAGAAGGTAGGAGCTCTCTGCCAGGTGTTTTGTTATCGTGGGTTTCAGAACCTGTTAGATTCTTGGTTGCTGGGATTCTGGACAGGTGTCAGCAGAGCTTCCAGACTATGTCAGATAAGGAAGAATGTCTTAACTGTCTACTTCTAAAAATCAGCCAGCCCAATCAGAAATCCTGTTGAGCATGGGGTTGTCATGAGCTGGGCCAAATCTACAGCAGTGAACACAACAGCACCTGCCAAGCTGAGCCTTTATGGGGATGAAGTATCCTCCTCTTGTGCTCCCCATCTCCACGCCCCCACTGCCATCAACATAAAAATGTCTACCCCAAGCATGGAAGAACTAACCCCTCTTGGTTCATTTCAGTTGTGTTGAGGGAATCATGGCATACTGGTGACCACGATTATTTTGAATAACCTGATTTGAATTTTGGACTTTTGCGTACATCTTTACGTTTTGCCAGTGTGTTTTATGCAGACACACTTTTCATATGGGGCCATTTGATTAGCAATAAATACAACACGGGATTTAGGATTGAACTCTTTTCTACAATAGAATTGAAACTGGCTCATTATATTTTACTATTCGAGGGTCACTTTTCCTATTGTGCAATCCTTTTCATCTGAGATTAACCTTAACACCATTTCTGATTACAGGAATGTAAAGAAGTCTTCGCTTTTTTCACTCATCAGCTACTAGATAGTCTTCAAAAAGCCACACGGCTGTCTTTGGACACAATGAAAAGGAGAATATTTGTGTCAAGGCAAGTGGAAAATGCCAAGTACTCAAATGGCCAGACTTAGTCCATGTCATAGCGTGATACGAAGCGAATAGCATCGCTCATTTTTATCAATACACTAATTTTTAAACATATGAAATATGTTCTTTACAAGATTGCATGAGACTGTAAATGTGTCACACTGCAAGAACACTTATCAGATGAACAGCCGGGCTCCTAGAACGCAGGCCAACATAAAAAGCTCTACCAAGCCCCTTAGAGCGGGCGGCGGGTGGGGGGGGGGAGGAGGGAAGGAGAGAACTTTGTGTCTGTCACAGGGCATTTGGGTATTTACCACATCATTCCTGCGCCATACAAGGTTATCAACTGAAAATTAGCTCGCTGCAGGTCAAACATCTAACGAACTCGCCCCTAATGTGGTGACTGGCACTGCTCCTGGGATGTTAGCTGGTATTGTGATTTCATGGGCCTTCCGGGACCCTCGGGCTCATTGAGAAGGAACTTCCACCCTGAACTTTGTGTCGATCTTGCCTTGCTTTCCCTTAGAGACGAGCACATGGACATAGCCCTACTCAACGGGACATTCCGTTTGGCCTGTATAAGAACGTTGCCCAGTATTTTGCTTTTGGGTTTCATCTGGGTTGCTTTTCTGCTCTTTTCACGGCTGTAGAGTTGGGATATGCAACCCTGGTGGCACAGCAGGTAAAGCACTCAGCTGCTAACTGAGAGTGGGGTGGTTTGAACCGACCAGCTGCCCCATAGGAGAAAGATGTGGCCGTCTGCTTGTAAATATGGTTGTTTCTGGGTGCCGTCAAATTGGTTTTGACGCTCAGGGACCCGATGCATGCACAACACAAAGAAATGCTGCCTACCTCTGATAGACACTAGGCATTCAGTAAATGTCCCCCTTTGTGCCTCTGATCTTTTCTTTAAGTGATTGCTGTCTCTTTGTATTGTGTACCTGATGTTAGAGCATTTCTTAGCTGACCCTCTGGTTTACTAAACAAGCTACTGACTGATGGGAGATGCGGTGTACTGCCTTGACTAGTTTGGCTGTGCGTTCAGGTGACTTCATACCAGCTCAACTCCGATTCGTGGCAACTCCGATTCATGGATTAAATTGGAGTTGTGAACTGGAGTGTTTGCAAGGGTTGATTTTTTTTTTTGAGGGGGTGTTCTTCTGAGGCACCACTAGGTGGACTTGAACCTCTGACCTTTTGGTTAGCAGCCAAGGGGGTTAAATGATGTAAAACTGGCTGTTTGGTATCAGAGGTCCTCTAACTTCAGCACTGAGGAGGATAACCTCCATCAGTATCAGCCCAAGGATGATTTCTAGATGGGCATCAGATAGCCCTACGCTCACCAATTTTTTTTTTTAAACCAAAGAAACAGCAAACCAATTATAACATCAGTTGTCCCCACAAGGCACTTTCTACTTCTCTGTTGGGTTCATCAATTGATTGCAGTGGCCTCACAGAACTCCCAGGCCGTACTCACAAATAGGGATTTTATTAGGGAAGTAATCGGTTACAATTCAGAATCAGGATCATCTTGGAGGTAAGAAGAACAGCTCAGGCTACAGTTCTTGGATCGGGACCGACTCTTCTCGGTTGCTCTAGGCACTGCACTCGCAGCTTGGGACTTGTGCTCTCGGCTTTTGCCCCTTCTCGGGCCCTTGCCATGGTTCTGTTCAGGCAACTATTAGAAAGCTCTGTTTATTAGTGTCTGGTGATATCCCGCTCTGCTTACAAAGGCGCTCGGCTCTCCTGCTCCTTGGGTTTGTAGGCCTATTGTCATTGCCTTGCACCATAGTCTGGAAAGGCCACTGTCCAGTCTTGTACTGGCCTTCTGGATCTGCTATGCTTTTCTCTGCCACCAGACCCTGCTTCACACCAGCTCTGGCGTTACAGCTCTCTCTGGCTCCTGGGTCTATCAGGTTCTCAGTGCAGGGACTATGCATCCAAAGGGCCCACTGTGCTCCAGACTCTTCTGGGATCGCCTCCTTCTAAACATTAAGGGATTGTGTTAGGTAGAGTTCTCTAGAGAAACAAAACCAGGATACTTAAGATTGTATATAGATAGATATAGCTATAGAGAGCTATAGAGAGGTTTATATAGCGAGAAGGAACATACACTGCAGTACAGAGGGCTCGGTTCAACTCACTTTCTTGGAACAGTTAATATACTGAAGATACTTCAACTCACTCAGCCTGGCAGCCCAAGGTCAAGGAGAGTCGTCCCTCAGACAAGACAAGCAGGGTCTACCCAAAGACAGCAGACAGCAGGGTGGGTGGGTCAGCAACAGTTGTTTGCACCTGTAGCTTAATGAAGCAGGTCAGGTGTATGCACCAGCTACACAGTGAATCAAGTTTCAAAGTAGCCTCAAACTCTAGCTATGTAATCCATGGGTTGGTTTGGCCCCCAGGTAGTGCAGCACAGGGTTGAGGCAAAGAACTAGCTCAAGCAGTAGGATGCTGGTTCAATCACCAGGGAAGAAGAGAGATGGAATGTGGGCCACAGAAAGTATTTATCTTGGTAGGCCTCTGTGTTAGTCTGGGTACATTAGAGAAACAAATCCATAGAAATGCATATGTATGAGAGAGAGTTTTATATATATGGTAAGTGCACATCAAGAAAACATCCCAACCCAGTGCTGCCCAAGCCCACAAGTCCAATATTAGCCCATATGTTCAACACCAATCCACAAAGTCCTCCTCCATCTCACAAACCACACGCAATGATGCCGACTGCAGGAGGAAAGCCGAATCTGTGAGCATGTAAGCAAGCATCTCAGCGCTGGCAGGGGTCTTCACATGGATGCTCCAGCACCCAGGGCTGCATCAGGGTAGGTCCATGTGTCCATGTGGCTTCTCCTCAGGGATGTCTTTCAGGAAGTGAACCTTGCCAGCTGAAGCAGGGAACTGGCTAAGGCAGCTGCACCCTGGTCCGGCCATCACAAAGCATGAGACCCAAGAAGCAGAAAGGCGAGGCTCGCCAAGCCATTTAGCTCTTCACCCTTCAATTAACCCCACATGTGTTTATTGGCCAGGTTGGCACAATAAACTTTAACTATCACAGCCTCCAATCAAGCTTCGACCTGATTAAACTGTGTTCCTATGTAGGCCACATGTTCCTATGTAGGCCTCGTTGGCACAATAACCCTAATTCTCACAGGATGGCAAAACTAACCAGTCCCTTCATTAGGGGTTTTTACATACCTTATTTGCATAACTAGGGTGCCATGCATTTTATTTGCATAGTCTCACTCAATCATTTTGTGGGAATTACCAGACCACGCTTGATGGACCATGCAGAATAATCTACTGCTTTGCAATGTTTTCACCACCTGGGGACGCCTCATTCTCACACTGCTCCTTTTTATTAGAGCCTGTCTTTGTCTTACTGCTTCACTTTGGCTTTCCCAGTAAAACTGTGAATAGAGACTTTTTCTTTATTTGCTAGCTTTTATTTCAGAGAGTTCTTAGATACTAAGTTTAGCTGGGAGCCATTGACACTCAGTCTTAATGGTCTTCACTTTTGAACTGTGGAGTCTGTGTTTCTTGTGATTTTTTTTTATCATTTAAAAAATACTTCTATTGGGGGCTCTTACATCTCTTATCAGAATCCATACATTCCTCCAATGCGTTAGCACATGTGCACATATGCCAACATCATCATTTTCAAAGCATTCTCTTCCCACTTGAGCCCCTGAGATCAGCTCCCCATTTCTTTCCCCTCCCTCCCCACCTGTCCTCCCTCATGAACCCTTGATAAGTTATAGATTATTTTTTCCATATCTTGCATCATCCTCCGTTGCCCCTCACTCACTTTTCCATTATTCATCCCCCTGGGAGGGGGTTCTAGATTGATCCTTGTGATTGATTTCCCCATTCTCCCCCCTCCCCTTCCCCTAATCCTCCTGGTATCTCTACTCCTTGTTGGCCCTGAGGGGTTTATCTATCCTGGATTCCCTGTGTTGTGGGCTCTTATCTGTAGCAGTGTGCATGCTCTGGTCTAATCCAATTTGAAAGGTAGAATTGAGGTCATAATAGTGGGTGGAAGGAAGCACCAAAGAACTAGAGGAAAGTTGTGTGTTTCATTGGTGCTAAACTGCACCCTGACTGGCTCATTTCTTCCCTGTGACCCCACTGTGAGGAGATGTCCAATTGTCTACAGATGGGCATTGGGTCTCTACTCCATGTCTTCCCCCATTCACCTTAGTATGGTTTTATTCTGGGTCTTAGATGCCTGATACATGCTCCCATAAATATCTCATGTTCATACAGACTGGTGTGCTTCTTCCATGTGGGCTTTGTTGCCTCTGAGCTAGATGGTCGCTTGTTTATCTTCAAGCCTTTAAGAGCTCAGACACTATATGTTTTGGTAGCGGGGCACCATCAGTTTTCTTCACCACATTTGCTTATGCACCCATTTTGTCTTCAGTGATCATGTAGGGAAGGTGAGCATCATGGAATGCCGGATTATTAGAACAAAGTGTTCTTGTGTTGAGGGAGTATTTGAGTTGAGGCCCAATGTCCATCTGCAACCTTAATTCTTCATATATAAATATGAGTACATAGTTATATTCCCCTCTCATTATATATATATTTACATATGTATTTAGGCTTCTATAAATGTTCTTTGCCTCCTGGTTCTTTCCTTTTTACTTCCCTCTTGTCCCACCATCATGTTCGGCCATCATTCAGGTTTAGTAATTCCTCGCTGCTACATTGCCCTTGATTGGCCCCACTAGGTATCCTACGACCTTCCTTCCATTGATTGTTGTTCCCTTGTCCCTGGGTTGGTTTCCCCCCACCCTTTTCCTTTATCCCTCCTCTCCTTCACCATTGGTCCCATTCTTTTCATTTATTTACCCCACCTATCTTATCTAGAGAGACATGCAGATACATTAACAAGTGCAAAAACTAGGCAAAGCCAAATAAAACAACAAAAGAAGTCAAAACCAACAAAACAATAACAACAGCAAAAAACAAACACAAAATAACAATAACAAAAAAAGAGCCACCGACAACAATGGAAAAGCCAATAAATAGTTCAAGGTCTGTTTGCCTTTATGAGTGTTTTCCAGTTGAGTCTGATGGGGTGCCACACTCTGTCTCCCAAGTCTATTTTTGGTATTTCCCAGGGGTTCCATCAGTCTGCTCCCCTTGCTGCTCTGTTGCATGCCCTCAGTGCCTTGCCCCAGCGTGATGGGGACAGACCGTACACTGTGTTTCCAGTGCTGTCCCCCACAGCATCATGGTTTAGTGAGGGATGCCTTGTCCCATGGTGGGGCTGGCCCTACAGTCCTCCTTGTGCGTTGTCTGCTCTGAGCAGGAATATCGTCCTCAGGATTTGGTGGGCCAGGAGGTCCTCTCCTCCCTCTCCATCCCTTTGCGTTTCTCCCATGTGCTCTAATCCGACGTACCCCTCTCCCCAAGCTGTAGCCCCAGTGCTGTCTTCTGAAGTGAATTCTTTGGGGGGTGGGGGTGGGTGTATGTGTCTGCATAGTCAGGATTGGGTTCCATTATTTTTTCAATCTGTTTTTTTCTACAAAAGTTTTGGAGTCCTCTTGTTGCAAGTACAGCAGCCTACGTGTTATGAAGTTGATACATTTGTAACTGGGTATTTTTTCCCTAATCATTTTATTGGGAGCTCTTGCAGATATCATAACATTCCATAGTTCAATCACATCAAACATTATTGTTCAATTGCCGCACAATCAGTTTCAAAACATTTCCTTCTTATACTCCTTGATATCAGCTCTCTTTTATCCCCTCCCTCTCCCACCCAACCACCCAGGAACCCTTATTTATTTGTTTATTTGCCATGTCGTACACTATCCACTATATCCATTCATACAATTTTGATGTTTGCTCCCCTGGAGTGGGGTTATACAGTCCTCAGTGCTATCAGCTCCCCTTGTCTCTTCCCCCACCTCTCTTCCTGTCCCCTCAGGAACCATTACTCCTGTTACTGTTTCTGAAGGGTTACCTATCTTGGCTTTCTTGTATCAAACTACCTTAATTATACAAATGAATCATACCCAAGTCTAACATGATTAATGAGGTAAACAAATAAAAACCATAATAGTAAGGGGAGAAAATATTAAAGAATTAGAGGATAGTTATGTGTTTCATTAATGCTATGCTGTATGTTGGATTTATCATCCCTTCTGTTTGGTCCTTCTGAAAGGGACTGTCCAATTATCTTATTGGAGGGTTTTGGGTCTCCACTACATCTACACCCCTTCACATTGATTTGGTTGCTTGCTTTTGAACTTACAATACCTTTTCCTGTTGACACTTCATGATCACATAGGCTGGTGTGCTTCTTCCATGCGGGCTTTGTTGCTTCCCAGCTAGATGGCCACTTGTTTAACTGCAAGCCTTTAAGACCCCAGACACTATCTCTTTTGATAGCCAGGCACCATCAGCTTTCTTCACCACATTTGCTTATGCACCCACTTTGTCTTCAGCAATCATGTCAAGAAGGTGAGCATCATGGAATGCCACTTTAATAGAACAAACCATTCTTGTACTGAGGTAAGATTTAAGTAGAGGCCCAAAGTCCATCTACTTCCTTATTGTATTTACACACACACACACACACACACACATAAGCAAACACGTATAGTTTTATATTTCCATATACACATGTCTATACATATACCAATATATATATGTTCTTTCTCCTTCTTCCCTCCTGCCCCACTATCACGCTTGCCCACCGTTCTCCTCTCAGCAATTCCTCTCAAATGCAATTAGACTGGTCAAACACGACCAGAGAAGCTACACCCTTCTCGCCATCCGTTTGAGAACCCTATTGTTTCCCTGTCCCCATCATTACCAGCCCACTGCTCACTCCCTCCGCCTCCTCCTCTCCCATGCCCCCATCGGTCCCCTTGCTGTCTCTGTGGGATTGCCTCTCCTGCCTGTCTTGTATAGATAAACACCAAAAGAAAGAATGAAAGACCAGATAAATGGTTCCACGTCTAACGGACCCTGACACAGAGTAGATGCATATCTCTCTGTTAAACGGTGAGAAGGGCATGGTTTTTCTGGTGCGCTCATATTTAAAAGCAGAGGTGTCGTTTGTCAATAATTACTGTACTGGTTGCAGTCTAGAGAAGGAGAGAACGGGAAGTTCACGTTTGTAACGGTTTGTCTGGGGCAGGGATGGCGGTCAAGGCAGAGGGAGTTAGGCAAACTAGTTTGCATCAGGGATGCACTTTTCATTCCTCACACGTGTGTGTGTGTGTGTGTGTGTGTGTGCTTCTGTCTGTGCACCAGTGACAGTTTAAGAAAGCAGTTGTTGGAAGATTTTTACAAAAAACTGCTGTGTAATGTTACTATATGTATTTGAGAAGGTTTAAAATAATGGGGAATTTCCATTATTTTAAAATTCCATGAACTATTGAAGTTCCCTCATATATATAAATATATATGTGTACATGTGTATATATGCTTGTGTGTGTCATTGCATGTGTGTATATCAAACAATATACTTTTGTTGGTGACCAGTACTGTATCTGATACAGGGCTGGGAGCAAAGACTATCTTTAGAACTGACATTGGTACATGATTATGACTGAGAGATAGTAACATGAACGCAGCAGGAGAAATGTCCTTGAAGATAATATTTTTGTTTCCCATTCATGGCCACCGAGTCACTGCTGACCCATAGCGACCCCCTGTGGGTTTCTGAGACAGTAACTATTTATGGGAGCAGAAATGCTGGCTGAGGAGCTGCTGGTGGTGTTGAATTGCTGACCACTCGGATCATAGCCCAATGCTTAACCACTACACCATCGGGGCTCCATTATTTCTAAGAATATTAAATTGATTGATTGATTTTGGCTCTCTGAACTTTATGGTTCCAATGTAAATAATATTCTCTTCATATAATTGTTGACATTTTATAAGGTGACCTTACTTTGAGGATCAATATGGGAAGCGTAATGGGTTATCTAAGCTACTTTTGGTTTTTATGCCCATCTAATTACAGCCATTTTGGACGAAAGCGGTCAGAAGATATCATTTCCTTTATCAAATCTGAAGTACACCTGGCAATTCCTAATGTGGTAAGCGCAATTAAATATTCAAGTTAGAGCAAGGGAGCTTCCAAAGTTTGTTACATCCCCCCACTCTCACAGGGCAGGGGTTGTAAGTCCTGACTTTGACCTTCCTACCTGTAGAATGCATGGCAGATGTCTGAGTCACTTAGTCGACCGTAACAGAAATGCCACAAGCGTCTGGCTCTAAAGAACAGAAGTTTATCTTCTCATAGTTGTGAAGCTGGAAGTCCAGATTCAGGGTGTGGCTCTAGGAAGAGTTCTTTCCTTGTCGATAGCCCTGTGAGTTCCTTGGCATTCCTTAGTGTCCCTTGGTGCTTCTTGGCTTCTCACTTCCCCTGCGTGTGTCCATGTCACTGCCTAGCCTCTCCTCTCCTATTGCTTTTTATAGATCAGAAGTGATTAGGTTTAGAACCCATCTACTCTGGTATGACCTTACTAATATAACCAACGAAAACCCCTTAATTCCCAACAGAGTTTTTATATTAGAGGTGCCCACAACTGAACCAAACCAAACTCAGATGGAGTCAAACAGGAGTGGGCTATGTGTGAGTCTGGGTAGACTAGAGAAACAAATCCACAGAATATCATATGCATATAAGAGAGAGTTTTATAGAAAGAGTAAATATACATTAAGAAAGCATCCCAACCCAGTGCTGTCTAAGCCCGTAAGTCCAACATTAGCCCATGTGTCCCACACCAATCTACAAAGTCCTCCTCAATCTCATGAAACACACGCAATGACGCTGACTGCAGGAGGAAAGCTGAGTCAGTGAGTGTGTAAGCATCTCAGCGCTGGCAGAGGTCTCCACACGGCTACTCCAGCACCCAGGGTTGCATTGGGATAGGTCCATGTGGCTTCTCCTTGGGGATGTCTTGCAGAAAGTGAGCCTTGCCAGCTGAAGCAGGGAACTGACTAAGGCAGCTGCTCCCTGGTTCGACTATTAAAGAGCAAGAGACCCGAGAACCAGAAAGGCTAGACTCACCGAGCCATTTATCTCTCTGCTCTTCAATTAACCCCACATGTGTTCATCAGGCAAGTTGGCACAATAACCTTAACTATTTCAGGCTAGAACATCCCCACAGGATTTCCAAAACTACCAGTTGTTGTTTTTTAATGGAAGCAGACTGTCACATTTTTCTTCTGTGGAGCAGCTGGTGGGTTTGGACCACGGATGCTTTGCTTAGCAGCTGAGTGCTTACCATTGTGCCACTATTTACAGGGGTTAGAATTTCCACACATTTCGTAGGAGAGTGGGGGTACACAATTTAGTCCACAAAAAGAGGGAGAGACTGTAGCCCACCCTCAAATGTTGCTTTCCTTGAGCTGGTCACCCACTGGGCCACATCAGGCTTTCCTCACTTAGTGGAGTGTGTGTGTGTGTGTGTGTGTGTGTGTGTGTGTGTGTGTAAGAGATTGAGAGAGAGAGAGGAATCAGAGCGGTTCCCTGGATGTCCTGACAGTGCTGTGACCTTGTATCTTCTTCCTACAGATCATGGTTCCTAGTTTGGATGACATTCAGCAGGCCATCAACCGGATGATCCAGCTAACACTGGAGGTCAGCCGAGGCGTGGCTCACTGGGGACAGCAGCAAGTCCGTCGCATTAAGTCAGCCATTGTTAGTCCGACCCGAACCATGACGGACGTGACCCACATCAGCACGGGCAAGCAGGCCAAGAAAGAAGACAGTAAGCATGCTCAAACAAACCCCAGACGAATAGGCCTTCAGAGTAATAACAAGGACTGATTTGTCGTTGCCGTTCCTCCAGGCTTGGCAATTGACAGATTTTTCAACACACCCTTTTTGTGTGTACATTCGTTATGTTTTGCATTTGAACAAAAATAGTCGTGTTGTTTATCCTCAGTCTTAAATATAAACAACTGGACATGTATTTCCAGCTCTTGGTCATGGATGCACAGGGGTTTTAATACTCTGCCATGATCATCATCATTGAGTTCTCTTCATTAATAACCTCTACTTTAGTTCTCGGAGTTCTAATAGGCATTTCAAGGGCTACACAGAACTCAAAAATGAAATTCATTATTAGAGGTTTACTCAGGAAGTTAACAGGTTGTAATACTTGGGGTTGACTTGTTTATCAGGACATGTTACAAAGTTCTTTCAGGGCTGCTGATAAATGCCCAAAGAGGCATGCCACTCTGCTGTAGCCTCAACCTGAAGGCATGCAGCTTCCTTCTGTGGATCGCCCAGCTTCCCCACAAAAGTGCCCAAAGGCACCTACTTAGCAAGTCTGTCTCCTGTACCAAAACACACACATTACTTGCTCTCTGGCATGGGAAGCCCATCACTCTGTACCGTGCTCTGGCTCTTGGCGCTGAAGCTCTGATGGTACCTCTGGCTTCATTAGGTGGCCGTTGGCTAGAAGAGTCACATTAAATGATTCCCTGCCCCTGCAATCATTTTGGAGCCCCGGTGGTGCAGTGTGTTAAGCACTTGGCTGTGAACTGATAGGTCAGCAGTTCAAATACAACAACGTAAATCTTTATGGGAGAAATATGTAGCAGTCTGCTCCTGTTACGATTGACAGGCTTGGAAACCCTATAGAGCAATTCTGCGCTGTCTTCTAGAGTTTTCTAGGAGTTAGAATTGACTCAATGGCAGTGGGTTTGGGTTTTATCATGACCTTAAATTCAAAATGAAAAAATGAAATAATTGCTCAGACACACTTGTAACATGGTGTCTGAGGAAGCAGAAGACAGCTGTACCAAGACTGGTGAACTGTTGGAAGGGGGACAAATATGATCTTACTACATCAATGCCCTGTGCGCTGTATTAAGATGGACATTAAGATGGACACAAGGTGGACATCACAAACCTGTTATGGACATTCTCTTTCATTTTGTTTTTGTGTGTTCATATTAAGGTGTATCTCAGAGGTGGTAAGTCATTGGGGTCACCCTCCTGAAGTTGTGCTATATGGTTTCCTGTTTTCCAGTAAATGAAACCCTGTATTGATGAAATTATAGGAAAAGCAAGTACAATAAGGGTTTCAGGAAGGGGGGCGTACAGGGGACAGGGAGTGGTGGTGGGGGTGGGGGTGTGGCAAAAGGGAGACAATGTCAAAGAGTCCAGAAAGAAAAGGAATGTTTGGAAACTGATTGTAGAAGCAATTGTACAATTCTGCTGGACATGATTGAACTATGGAATGATATGATATATGTATGAACTTCCAATTAATGATAAATTAAAACCAAACAAGACAAAACAAAAACATAGACCCAAGAATGGGTTTGGGCTCAAGCTAAATCCTAGCTTCAACCCAAGACTATCTTACATCATGGCCCTGCTTGATATACACCCTCAGGAAGGGAATAAAGAAAATAAGGATGCTATAGCAAAATGTGGTGAAGAAATTAGATAGTGCCCGGCTATCACATAAAATAGTGTCTGAGGCCTTAAAGGTCTGTCTCCAAACAAGCAGCCATCTAAGTGAGATGTCCAAATGGAAGGAGCATAAATTCACATGGAAGAAGCATACCAAAGGATTGTAAATTATATAATCCAAAATTGAAGGATGGATTAGTCTCAGAGCCTAAATTGTGCTAATCCGGTTTGTAGAAGTCTATGGAAGATGACAGGGGGAGCCCAAGATCCATTTTGGGGAACTACATAGGGAATAAGCTTCCAGTGAACTCCCTCTCCTCACAATCGAAGGATAGGGGGAAGCGAGGACTAAGCAGAGTGCATTGGAGAGATGAGTGTAGGCGATCAAAGGCCTAAATCTGGCTTGAACGGCTGAAACTCTGTCAGTTGATCCCCCATCTGATGCATGCTAGACCTGTTCTGGTTTTCAACATTTCCTGTATTTTTGGTTTGTTCTGTTGCGTTTTGTCGTTGTTCACATTAGGATGTATCTCAGAGGTGTCATGTCATTGGAGGTCACCCTCATGCAGTTGTGTTCTATGTCTTTCTGTGTTTCGGGACGTGAAACCCAGGATTGACGCACCTCTAGGGACAGCAAGTAGAGCCAGGGTTTCGGTGGGGGCTCTTTGAAAAGAAGCCTGCAGGTGGTTGGTCCATGTGAGGACAGATGCAGACATTGTTCACACAGTGCTGGCACCTGGAGGCACGACACAGCAAAGGGATGGCACACCTGGAGGCCCTATTTTTCCATGGACCGTAAGATTGGCTTGGGTATAATCTCCCCAAGCCCATGAGTGCCGTACACCACATTTAAGAAAATAGAGGATATAAAACATATGGCAGATTCTTTCTTTTAAAAATCATTTTATTGGGGGCTTGTACAACTCATCACAATCCACACATATATCCATTGTGTCAGGCACATTTGTACATTTGTTGCCCTTATCATTTTCAAAACATTTTCTTTCTACTTGAGCCCTTGGTATCAACTCCTCATTTCCCATCTCCTTCCTCCCCACATCCCCTCCCTCATGAACCCTTGCTAATTTATAGATTATTATTATTTTGTCATATCTTACACTGTCCAATGTCTCCCTTCACCGACTTTTCTGTTGTCCGTCCCCCAGGGAGGAGGTTATATGTAGATCCTCATAATAAGTTCCCCCTTTCTACCCAACCTTCCCTCTACCCTCCCAGTATCACCACTCTGATCACTGGTCCTGAAGGGATCATCCGCCCTGGGTTCCCTGTGTTTCCAGTTCCTATCTGTATCAATGTACACCCTCTGGTCTAGCCAGATTTATAAGGTGGAATTGGGATCATGATAGTGGGAGGAGGGAGGAAGCATTTACGAACTAGAGGAAAGTCGTGTGTTTCATCGTTGCAACATCGCACCCTCACTGGCTCGTCTCCTCCCTGCCACCCTTCGGTAAGGGGTGTCCAGTGGCCTAACAATGGGCTTTGGGTCTTTACTCTGCACTCACCCTCAATTACAATGATATGATTTTTTGTTCTAATGATGCCTGATACCTGATTCCTTTGACACCTCGTGATCGCACAGGCTGGTGTGCTTCTTCCACGTGGGCTTTGTTGCTTCTGAGCTAGATGGCCGCTTGTTCACCTTCAAGCCTTTACTCTAAACAGAGACAGACGGCCACTTCGTTCTCCCATTGAGCCTCTGGCAGTTCCCCACAGCTGACCTTCCCGTTAGCCGCTGAGCACTTAACCACTGCACGACACTGGCTGAACAAAAGTGCCCGTGAGGTTTCTGCGTGAGGGTGAATGCTGGAATCTTTGCTCAGGGGAGTGATGTGTTTCGGCATCTTAGTGCTGAACAGAGTGAAACCTGTGAGAGCCGGAACTCACTGGGACTGCCATGTTTCTCTGGCCGTCGAAAGTTTTCCACCTTTGACAGGGTGCATTCTTGCCACTCTCCTGTCACTCGTTTCATTGGAAAAAATTTGAGATTTTTCTTCTGAAACCTGGTTTCTAAGTTGGAGCAGACTCCGTGGCATCTAACCACCACGACAGATGTCTGCCTTCTGGAGGTTCCAGCTTGCCCAGGTTTTAGTGTAGCTACTGCATGATCTTGACTGATTGGAATTTGAGCTCCTTTAAGCCCCACAGTATTATCCATAAAGATGAAAGAGCTGGCCTAACGTCGCCGGGAACCCGTGAGTGGTGTAAATGGTGAAGCACTTGGCTGCTAGCTGAAAAGGTGGTTCTAATTCATCCAGAGGTGCCTCGGAGAAGCAGGCCTGGCCACCTGTTTCTGAAGTGTTGCACCCTTGAAAACCCGATAGAGCAGTTCTGTTCCGCACACACGGGCTTCCCATGATTTGAAACTGACTCGGTGGCAACTAACAACAACAAAGCCATTTGAGTAATCTGCTTAGTGCTTTTATCTCTTAATTACTATGCTATTATGTGGAACAGAAATGTCAACTACTTAACCTTTCCCTGGAGTCCCTGGGTGATGCAAATGGCTGACATACGGGCTAACTGAAAGTTGAGGATGCAAATACACCCAGAGGTGCTTCCAAAGAAAGGCCTGGTGATCTACATTTCAGAAATCACTCATGGAAACCCCTATGGCGCACAGTTCTACTCTGACACTCATGGGGTAACTGTGAGTCAAAGTCAACTCATCAGCAACTAATAACCTTCCTCTGAAGAACTTTTCCCACCCCACTTTATTTGTTTGTTTGTTGGATTTGGTCTTTTAATTATTGTCTTTCTTAATAGTTCTTCTACATTAAAAAAAGAGACAAAATAAACAAACCTACACCTCATATCTGATATTATAGTTTAATATAAGAGTGAGGAAAAAAGGCAAGAAAACAGCTCTAGTTACTTGGAAGGGAGAGTGTGTAAGAAAATATAGTTTGCGGGGGGCAGGGTGGTAAAAGACCCTATAAATATTAAAATTGATAGTAATGTGGAATGTAGAAGTTATTTGTAATGCAAAAACACCCATTTTCAGAATCGTACGAAGAAATCCCCGCGAGGAAACTGAAGAATTTCTACCCGGGAGTCGCGGAGCACAAGGACATCTCTAAGTTGGTGCTCCTCCTTTCCTCCTCCGTGAACTCCCTGCGGAAGGCGGCCTACGAAGCCCTGCAGGACTTTCAAAAGTACAAGACTCTTTGGACAGAGGACCGAGACGTGAAAGTGAAGGTATTTTTCAGGTAGAAAAGGCTAAGGAAACTCGTGGCACTGTGTTGGACGGTTAACTGCAAGGCTGGGCGTTCAAATCCAGCAGCTGTCCCGAGGGAGAAATATGAGCCTGTCTGCTTCTAGAAGGATGTGCAGTATCAGAAACCCGAAGCAGGTTTCTACTCCGTCTTAAAGGGTCACAACGAGCGAGAAGCAAGTCATTGGCAGTAACCCACCACCACTGTTGCTGAATTGATTCTCACTGTAGGGAGGACTGGAGCCCTGCTGGCAGAGTGATTATTCATTGGGCAGTGAGCCTAAAGCTCAGCAGTTCAAAACCACCAGCCACTCCTTGGGAGAAAGACAGGGCTTTCTATTCTCGTTAGCAGGTACAGCCTTGGAAACTCACGGGAGCAGTTTTACCCTGTCCTATAGGGTCCAAATGAGTCAGTATCAATTTGAAGGCAGTGAGTGATAGGGAGACAAATACCCCTATGGGTTGTTGAAACTGTAAATCTTTATGGGAGCAAACCTCATCTTGCTCCTATGGAGCCACCAGTGGGGTTTGAACCTCTGACCTTGTGGTTAGCATTACCTTGCTTAACCCGCTGCACCACCTTGGCTCTTTTCAGTGTTAGTTGGTGGGGTTAATAAGAGACTGTGCTGTACTTTGAAGGGTTTTAAGTGTTTTTATGGATTGTGATAAGAGTTGTATGAGCCCCTAATAAAATGTTTAAAAAAACCAAAAAACAAAAAAAGTGTTTCTACCCAACACTTCAGGGGCACCAAACAAGTACCAGTGATGACAACAGGTACTGATGAAAAGAGACCCTATCCTTGCCAAACACCTGTGCCATTATCTCGTGTAATCCTCCCATGACACTTCAAGACAGTTGATAAGAAGGGGATTTAATTAAATTGGCTTACCCAACTGGGTGCTACTTGCGTGCCAGATATTTCCCAGAAGCCAGCAGTACAAGGATGGGTCAAACTTCCATTGACCAGCTGCCTTTTTGGCTACGGACAAATTTTAATGCTTTGAGCAAGGATCTTAATAGGCTACTAAACCCCCTCAAATAGGCAGCTTTCCCAGTATCATCAGATGGTCCATTCTTTCCTGAGCCTCTGCCGTCTTAGCTCACACAAGAGCAAAACATAAATAAAAATGAAATTAAAAAATTTAATTATGACTGCGAACCCAGTGAGAGCCCAAACTCCCTGGGATGGCCTGGTTTTGCTGGTTTTCTACCTTTGGCAGGTAGTCTAACTACTTTCCTACAGCTCCCTGTAGTGGGGACTGTTTGAGTTTTCCTTCCCCGACACGTTTCTACCTGCCCAGATTCTGACCTTCCCAGGGTTTGCTGTCCAGGTGTAACATTTATACTGTCCAAAATAAAATAAAATAAAATAAATAATGAACCGTTTCCTTACTGTAGGAATTTTTGGCAAACAACCCCTCTCTGACCGAGATCAGGTCAGAAATCCTGCACTATGCCACGTTCGAGCAGGAGATCGAGGAGCTGAAGCCCGTCATCGTTGTGGGTGCGCTGGAACTGCACACAGGTATGCGAGCGACTCGGCGGCACTGCGCATCAGCGTGTTCCTAAACCCAAACCAAGCCTGTTGCCGGGGAGCTGGTTCGGACTCGCGGAGGCCCCCTGTCGGACAGAGTAGGAACGCTCGAAAGGATGGCAGTTCATTACCACAGAGCAGCCTCTTCATAGGAGAAAGATGTGCCAGTCAGCCCTACCGTTACGATAATAAGACACGGGTCAGCAGTCAACATTACAGCCTACAGTACACACCCCCAGGGAGCAGTTCTCTGCTGTCACACGGGGTTGCTATGAGCCAACAGCAACCAACAACGACAACAGAGCCAGGCAGTAGGGAGTAGTGACCTTGGAGAGCCTGTTTCTTCACGAATACTCACAGTTCCCCAGAAGATCAGAATTGGCTGGACCATCCACAAGGCGTAGGGTATGGGCTGAGAGCAGACAAGCAACAGATTTTGCTGCTAGTTGAGGAGCTAGGCGCCCTGATTCTATCTTGATGGAGCCGCCAGCCGCTCTACAGGAGAAAGACAGGGCTTTCTACTCCCGTAAAGAAACCCACAGGGCCAGCTGCACCCTGTTCTAGAGGGGTGTCGTGCGGCGGCTTCCACTCCATGGCAGGGTGTTTTTGAGTGAGTGGGAGATAAGCTGGAGGAAAGAGTAAAGAATTCGGATGGGATGTCCAATAGGAGAACTGAATTCACAAGGTCTTTGCCATAAGGTGTTCTTCTCATGTACAGCTTTAACATAGTCCACCGGGTCAGGAAGCCTTAAACATCGAGTGTGTATTTCACCCTTACAACACATCTAGTTCAGACTAACCACATTTCAAGTGCTCACGAACCACATTATGAAATTGGACGTGCAGTTCTAGACACTCAGAGACATGTGACAGCTTCAGCACACACACAGCCACTGCGAACGTCTGACTTGATAGACGCTTGTACTTGCCCTTTAAGGTTATGTGTGTTTCGCTTCCCTTTGGAATGACTGACCCAAATCCCGACTGGCAACAAATCCTTCTGCACCGTGACCTTCACTGGCTAGACGGGCAGCTTCCAAATCATTGAAAAAGCTTCCAGGCCTTCCTTGCATTAAAGGAAGGCAAAATCAGAGCCCTATCCCCTTCTTGGCCCAACCTTCAACTTCACCTTACAGATACACTGAGCTCATGCGCAATCCCGGGACTGCCTGCATCAATCGTATCCTATTTTAATGTTTTCTTGTCTTCACCAGAGCCAATGAAATTGGCCTTATCGATTGAGGCTAAGGCCTGGAAGATGTTGCTTTGTCGCTATTTGAATGAAGAGTACAAAAAGAAGATGTCGGACATGATAGCATTTATCAATGAATACTTGAAGAAGTTATCTAGGCCAATCCGTGATTTAGATGATGTCAGATTTGCCATGGAAGCCTTGTCTTGTATCCGCGATAATGAAATCCAAATGGACATGACTCTGGGGCCAATTGAAGTAAGACAGGATTGCTTCCCGCCCTGCCCCTCCCCCCTTCTTGAAGTGTGGCGTATTTTTTCTTGGGAATGAAGACACACTGCAGTGATTCTCTTAATGTATTTCTTTACCTGCTCTCTAGTACCTTCTCTCTATTTCCTCTTTCTAATGTTGATGTCTCTGAGCGATTTTGAGAAGTATCAAGAGTGAACAGCATAGGATGCTAAGGAATGCCTTATACTTACAATGCTCTCCTGGCTTCAGTAATGTTTACTTTTTGATACTGGTACCAATGTTTTATAGAAAGGAGTAGTTGTACTCTGTACACCCCTCCCAGCCTGTCAGACCATTCCCTAAATAACACAGGCTTTCCCAAGACACCAGTTGTATGTCTCCCTCATGACCATGACCAGAGGCACGCCCAAAGTGAGGTGGTGAGTCCATCCAGGCTCAAGTGTAAGCTAGATGATTATTTTGGAATATAGGTCTAGACAAGATTTCTTTTCGGGGAAGAGGATTATATTAATTTTCTGTTGCGGTTATAATAAATGACCGCCCATTGAATGACTTGAAACAATACACATTTATTATCTTTGAGTTCTGGAAGTTAGAAGTTCAAAAGAACCAGCCTTATGGGGCTAAAACCAAGGTGCTGGTCGGCCTGTGTTGGAGGTTTGTTGCCTTGACCACAGTCTGCCCATGTGCTTTGGCTCAGGACCGCCTTCTAGAACTGACTGGACTTCTGCTTCTGTCTTCATGTCTTGTATGACTTTGCAGTTTTCTTTCTTCCCTTACATGAGAGCCCTTCAAAAAGCTTGTGGGAAAAATTCTGTTAACTTTCATTTCATTTACATAGAATTTTGTGATTAGTTTGGGCCCACCCAATTAATACAGGATAATCTCCCCATCATATTTATAGAGTTCCTTCAGCCACATAAAACAACATATTCATAGGTTCTGGAGATCAGGTGGTGGGAGTGTTCATTATTCTGTCTCCCACAAGTATTTTGTCTTCAACATTGTTCAGAGTTTCTAGTTTACGGTCATAATAAAAATTAGGCAGACTCTTAATTAATTTTAGTACCTTAGAATTCTCTATAGGCTATGCATCTCTTTAGTGCCTATAATTTCTAGAAAGGCCCATTTCCACTGCCCCCTCTTGGTACTCAATGTCATGACTCTTTTATGTTTTCTTCAATCCATTTAGAGTATACACTCTTTGGTAGAGAAATAACCCTCATCCCTTCACTATGTCTTTACATTTCAATATTTGGTACCTTTGGATGATGACCACCTCAAAAATGAATAAATTGCATATATATATATGATATATATGACAGAGAGAGAGACAGAGAATGCAGAAGCTTACTTCTTCAGCATAAATTCTCCCAGGAAAGCTATTTGCTTTAATGATTTAAATTTATTTTCCATGTAGTATTTATCACATCATCATTTTATTGTTACTTATATAGCCAACCCATATTATACTCGAGTATGAGGACAATATCCTGCGCAGTGTTGGCATAAGGTCAAAGAAGAAAGAGAGCGCACTGGTTCTGTAGGAAATGTGCTAGTGTAGCATCATTGCTCAGTGTGGTCTGTCTGTAGTTCCGTCAGAGCCAGCTGGGATTTACATACCTCAAACCTAGCGTCCATATCTGGTGGCTGGCGGGAGTCTAGAGGTGCTTTTGACTCTGTCTCTAATTTGGGGGACCACGTTTGCAGAACACGGGCTCTTCTTCTAAGAGAACACATGTGGTGATCGCTGTCCCTTCTGATGTTTTTCAACTCCATTTCGACTTCACAGGAAGCCTATGCGATTTTAAACAGGTTTGAAGTAGAAGTAACCAAAGAAGAATCAGAAGCAGTCGATACTTTGAGATATTCTTTCAACAAACTACAGAGCAAAGCTGTAAGTAACATTTTAATAATTTGTTACGAGCTTTAGCCAAGAACCCACACATGCATGTGTTTATTCCCAACAACACACGTTTCCATATGTCTCTGAAACCTGTGGATGACAGTGGGCAAGCTGTCTTAGGAACAGACGTTCTGTGTCCTCCAAGCACCTTCAGGGAAGGGATAACATAAAAACAGTGGGCTTCTCGGGGTACCTGCCCAACTGCTTACATTCAAGGCAGAGAGGTCAGCTCAGAAGGCTAAGGTGATTGTTTTTCTTTCCTCCAGACTCCAAGGGAGTAATCCTGAGAGATTTTCTTGAAGGAAGCAGGATGGTCATGGGGGCTTATTATGAAAAAGAACAAGAAATTTGAAAATTGGGAATTGAGAAAAAAGCTGAGAAAGTCATACTAAGGATGTTTTCTTCTTCCTATTACAACAATGCACCTGCTCATTCCCGGAGGCAGCAAAGGGAGCCCTAGGATAATTTTGCTGGGGTACCTTTCCCCACTCCCCATACTGCCCTAATCTTGCCCCTTTAGAGACTTAATTTTGTTCCCCAAATTCTAAGAACATAACTTTGTCTACCGAGGATACCCAAACTGCTGTCTTACCATGGTGTAAATACAGATGTTTGAGAGATGGAAAGGCCACCTCCATGATTGTATAGACCAGTGGTTCTCTCTACAGCAGCAGCTCTCAACCTGTGGGTCGCCCGATTCATCACAGGAGCAAAATGACAGTGATGAAGTAGCAATGAGAATAACTTTATGGTCGGAGGTCACCACAACACGAGGAACTGTATGAAAGGGTCTCGGCATTAGGAAACTTGAGAACCACTGGTTTACACCTAGAAGGAGGATATGTCAAGCGACAAAAGTTTGGCATTTTGATATTTTTGTTCCATAAAGTTTTCTATGATTTTATAGAAGCACTTATAAAGATAGTTATGTTGGCATATCTTTCACAGATACAATTTAAAAATGTAATCCTATTAAGAGGAGTTGTGCAGTGATCACCACAATCAATTTCGAAACATGTTCTTATTTCTTGAACTTGCTGCTAGCTCCCCACTTCCACTAATCTCCCCCGCCATGCCCCTTGGGTCATTATTAATCCGGTTACTCTCTGTTGATTTCCCTCTTCTAGATTTCATACACAGATAATCATACAAAACACAAGCAAACAAACCCGGCAACAACAATAAAACAAAACAGAGACAAACCTCAATTGAAAAGCAAGCAGAAATATTAAAAACGGAAACAACTTGAAAATGGGTCAAAGGGAGATCAAATGATAAGGTGTTACATTTTAACCTCACTCTCTCTGCCTTAATCCAGTTTACAATGCATTCTGTCTGAAAGCAGGGCTATTCAGACCCCTTCACTATGGTCAGAGGGGATTCACGGGAGGTTTAATCCATGGTGGGGAGCCTGCAAATGGATTGTGGATTTCCACGGTCACCCCAAACCTTCTGCAAACTGGTATTCATAATTTAAACTCTGGTACGGTTCCTTCCTTTGGATTTGGACCTTAGAATATACAATCCTTGGATCACACAGGCTGGTGTGCTTCTTCCATGTGGAAGAACTCAGTGGATGCCTCACTTAGATAGCTGCTTGTTTGAAGACAAACCTTTAAGATCCCTAATGCTATTCTTCTTCAAGTAGGGCCATGTCACAAGAACAAATTCTTCCTACATTAGGGCTAGAATTAAGCAAGCCCAAATCCATTCATGTATCGATGGTTTATATGTGTCTCTAGTTCACTTCAGAGGACTCATTATAATCTTATGACAGAGAACATTATAATTGATTATAAATCACCCCTGTGGCAATTCTACCCAAAGTGTCATTAATTTAGCCAATGGTACAGAATTTAAAACATTGTTCAGGGAAGGAAGTTATCCATGCGTAGGCCTGCTTTTTAGACCACAGACATGACTTGTTGCTTTGTACTGATTAAACTGGACACTATTTACACAAATAATGGGGGTTGATGAGAGGACATTTTCTTTTTTTAAAAAAATCATTTTATTAGGAGCTCATACAGCTCTTATCACAATCCATACATTTACATACATCAATTGTATAAAGCACATCTGTACATTCTTTGCCCTCATCATTTTCAAAGCATTTGCTCTCCACTTAAGCCCTTTGCATCAAATCCTCTTTTTTCCCCCTGCCTCCCCGCTCCCCCCTCCCTCATGAGCCCTTGATAATTTATAGATTATTATTTTGTTATATCTTGCCCTATCCGGCATCTCCCTTCACCCCCTTCTCTGTTGTCAGTCCCCCAGGGAGGAGATCACATGGAGATCCTTGTAATTGGTTCCCCCTTTCCAACCCATTCACCCTCTACTCTCCCAGCATCACCCCCCACACCCCTGGTCCTGAAGGTATCATCTACCCTGGATTCCCTGTGCCTCCAGCTCCTATCTTCAGCAGTGTACATCCTCTGCCCTATCCAGACTTGCAAGGTGGAATTCGGATCATGGTAGTTGGCGGAGAGGAAGCATCCAGGATCTGGGGGAAAGCTGTGTTCTTCATCGGTACTACATCACACCCTGACTGACTCATCTCCTCCCCTAAACCCCTCTGCAAGGGGATCTCCAGTGACCTACAAATGGGCTTTGGGTCTCCACTCTGCACTCCCCTCTTCATTCACTATGGTAAAAAAAAATTTTTTTTGAGAGGACAACATTTTCAATAACACCCATTCACAAAGGTAGAACCATACCTACCAGACTAATACATGTCATAAGCAAGCAAGAAGGACATCCGAATAGTGAATATATAGTAGCCCCAGGCCACCATTCTTCGGACACCCTCAAAACAAGCCATCCAAATCCAAGTCCAACAGCCACCAATTCCATAACCTCGGGATCTTGCAGTCCTCGACTGCTTTTCACACGCGAGTGTTTCAGCCCTAAGTCCAAAGGCATAGGCCGGTTCCTTACATCTACTGTAGGTGAGTTTGCGGCAAAGCCCAGTGAGTTTAGTGGGGTTACCACATCTTTGACTTCAGATTTGGCCTATGAAAGATGTTGTGCGCCTCGAAAAGACAGAATCTAAAGTCCTCGTAATCTGTGACAGCTCACCAGGGTCACCAAGGGGTGGACAGAAACTAGGTCAAAAGTGTCCAATTAGGAACATGGTGTCAGATGTAGTTTCTCTTTGGTTTCTGTAAAAATGTTGTCAAGCATTTTTTCCAATGGAAGCTTGTTCCCATCACACATGTAACCACCCTCTCTCAGACATCCATGCTCCCGTCCACCTGTCTTGACATTAGTTTCCAGTAAGGCTTGCTTATCACTCTTGTAGGAGAGTCTGTTGATAGCACAATGGTGGGTAAGTGCAACTGAATGGTCTCCCCCTTTTGTTGCCATCCTGAGAGACTGGCCCCAGCTGAGATGAGGTCTCCTCTGTCAGAGCAGTTTTTTAGATGTCCATATAAAAGGCATGATGTAGGATTCATGGGCACTAGGTAGGCTGTCTACCTCATTGCTTGGGAGACAGGATTAGATTACATCACCTGAGAGCAGAAGCCTACAGTAGTGGACTTGTTCATACTTGTCTTTTGGGGATTGATAAGCTTCATTTAGCATAACGGTTTCCATGCCCATCTATGTCATGAAGCATATTGTGGTTTCATCACTGTTTTTTAGGGGTGTACCTTAGTTGTGCATAGTTGTGTGTATGCCCCATAGTTTCTTTATCTATTCTTCTAGTGATGGGCATTTGGGCAGTTTCCAGCTTCTTGCTCCTGTGAACTGTGCTGCAGTGAACATACAACTGGGAGAGCATGCATCTGTTTGTGTTCTGTCTCACACTTCTTTGGCCTGTGTGCCCAGCAGAAAGGTGCTGCTGGATCACATGGTGTTTCTATACCCAGTTGTTCTAGCTTTCCTATATCAGTTTCCAATGATTGTACATGTGGACAAGCCCATAAGCAGTGCAGAAGAGTTCCAATCTCTCCACATCCTCTCCAGCATTTGCGGTTGGTTTCTCTGTTTTTTGGAATTGGGCTCTCATGGTGGGTATAAGGTGTTATCTCATCAGTTTTGATTTGCGTCTCCCAGATGCTAGTGATTGTGAACATTTCCTTATGTGTTAGTTAGCCATTAGAGTGCTGTCTCTTGTGAAATGTCTAGTCATGTCCTTTGACCACCTTGTAATTGGATTATTTGTGGGTTTTTTTTCTTATGGAAATGTGGTAGAATTCTATAGATTTTAGTAACTATTCCTTTGTCCGTTGTGTCATTGTTAAAAACTTTCCCTCCAATCTGTGGGCTCTTGTTTTACTCTTTTTAAAAAAAATCATTTTATTGGGGGCTTGTACAATTAAAAAAAATTTTAAACAATTTATTAGGGGTTCATACAACTCTTATCACAGTCCATACATATACATACATCAATTGTATAAAGCACATCTGTATATTCTTTGCCCTAATCATTTTCTTTTTTTTCGCCTCTTTTCTTTTTTTACATTTTATTAGGGACTCATACAACTCTTATCACAGTCCATACATATACATACATCAATTGTATAAAGCACATCCATACATTTCCTGCCCCAATCATTCTCAAAGCATTTGCTCTCCACTTAAGCCCTTTGCATCAGGTCCTCTTTTTTTCCCCCTCCCTCTTCGCTCCCCCCTCCCTCATGTGCCCTTGGTAATTTATACATCATTATTTTGTCATATCTTGTTTTACTCTTGATGACGTCTTTTGATGGCATAAGTGTTTTATTTTTAATAGGTCCCAGTCGTTTATTTTGTCTTCCACTGTGTGTGTTTCCTTTATTATATTTGGTAGTCTGTGTGTGCCCTGCAACAGGGGCCTTAAGTTTGTTCCATTTTTTCAATTGATGATCCTTCTAGCTCGTTAGTTTACATTTAGGTCTCTGATCCTTTTTGACTTGGTTTTGTGCCTGGCGTAAGATACGGGCCCTATTTGATCCTTCTGCAGATGGAGATCTAAGTTTTCTACCTCTGTTTGTTAAAGAGGGTGCCCCTTTCCCATTCAATGATTTTTTTGGTCCTTTGTCAAAAATCAATTGGCTGTAAATGGATACTTTTATTTCTGTGTTTTCTGTCCTGTCTGTGTATCTGTCAGTGTACCAGTACCAGGATATTTGGACTACTGTGGCTGTGTAATAAGTAGGTTTTGAGGTCAGGTAGTGTAATAGGCCTTGCCTCCTACTTGTTTTTCTTTCGGAGAAGTGGGTTTTTTGGTTTGTTTGTTTATTCCAGGCGTCTTACCTCTCCATATTAGTTGATGATTAGTTTTTTCCATTTCTTAAAAGAATGAAGTTGGGATTTGAATCAGAATTGCCTTGTATTTGTAGATTGCTTTAGACAGTATTGACATTTTCACAATTATTAAGTCTTTGTTTCCATGGACACAGAATATTCCTCTATTTGTATAGATCTCTTTTGGTTTCTAACAGTAATATTTTTTGACTTACCCTCATGTATATTACATTCTGTTTTTCCATTCATCTGTGGATGGACATTTCAGTTGCTTCTACCTTTGGGGTATTGTGAGTAGTGCTGCAGTGATTACTGGTAGTGTTGGCTTGCTTGGTTGAGTCCCCATTTTCAGTTCTTTGGGGGTATACAATACCTTGGACTTCATATGGACCAGATATGTTTACATATCTGTTTAACTATTTTGAGGAACTTCTAAATGGGTTCTATCGCAAAGCATGAGGGATTCAATTTCTCCACTTCTTGCTCAACACTCGTTATTTTCTGTTCTTTAAAATAAAAACTATACTAGTAGACCATGACCTATCTGCCAGTTTGCCTTGCTGTGTTGGCATGCTGCTATTTTCAAAGTAATGTCACTGGTATTTCAAATACCAAAAGGTGGCTTCAATGGAGCTTCCAGATTAAGATAGACTTGGAAGTAGAACCTGTTAATAATTCACTTGGTGGGGGTTGGTGGGGGTGGGGAAACCATTGCAAATCTTATGACTAGCATTAGAACATTGTTGGATACAGTTCTGGAAAGTGAACCCCTTATTGGATGGTGTACCGACTTAACTAATGTTCTATTGGTTCTGATATCCATTGCAATGTCTACACAGAAACTCATAGACAAAATGCATGATTAAAGGGTTTGTAAGGGAAGTTGACAAGTGGTAACATCAGTGAGAAATGCTCATGGTTGTTGTTTGCCAGGACATGATACAAAGGTTCAGGTCTGCCACTGTAAACTGTAATCTGAAGACACTCAGCTCAAACTCTGTGGGTCAGCCAACTCAGTTTCCTGGATTAAACGCCCAAAGGCACTCTACTCTAGTGAGTCTCAGCTCAGAGGCACCCAAGCTGCACTTCTGTCGGTCGGCAAGTCCGGCTTCCCCAATTAAGTGCCTTGAGGCACTCCACTCTGCAAACTAGCACTTGCACAAATACACTGGTCTTAACTTGTTTTGTGGGTTGGGAAATCCATCACTGTTCCATGCGTGGTTTCATGGTTCTACTGCTGATCCTCTGATGTTAAAGCTGTTGTCTGAACCAGGAGGACCACTGCACAGGGATCTCTCAGGTCCAGAGGTTGTGCTCCACTCCTGGCTCTTGCTGGTAAAGAGCTCCACAGTCAAGGCCCAAGGAAACAGCAGTTAGGAAATCAAGCATTGTATGCACCAGGCAAAGCTGCTGCAAAAGACCTCTTTAACGTGTTGGAAAGATATCACCTTTGAGACTAACGCATGCCCATCCCAGGCCATGGTCTTTCTAATGGATTTGTGTGCATGCAAAAGCTAGACAATGAGTCTGGAAGAAGAAGAAGAAAAGAATTGATGGATGTGAATAATGTGTTGGTGAGGAAGACCAAATGCTCTACACTGCCAGACCAAACTCGGAGGAAGCACATGCAGAACGCTGTCCAGCCTAGAGCAGTCACAATGATGGCCTGATGTGGGCCAATTGAAACCGCCCCCCCTTCAAAAAAAATACAGTAACAGGGAAGATCACTTTACCTCTTGATTCATGCATTGAATGATTTGTTGACTATTGGGGCTCTGGGTTTATTTTTATTACAAACAACAAACTATTACAGATCTAACTTTGTACATATAGGACACCTGTGAGCTATTTCTCATCTTAAATAGATTGCTTTTGTCCTAATGTTGAGTATGCTTTTTTTTTTTAATTCTAGGTTTCTGTACAAGATGAATTAGTTCAAGTGCAGCCAAAGTTTAAAAGTAATTTACTAGAATCCGTGGAAGTGTTTCAGGAGGATGTACTGAACTTTTCAGAGGCTTATGATAAGGTAATTTAACCACGTGTAAGGTGTGTGTTAAGATATTCTATCACACGATGGATGGATGGATTGTGACAAGAGTTGTACGAGCCCCCAATAAAATGATTTTTTAGAAAAGAGTAAAGAAAATTCACACACCATGGACTTGCAGACAAAAGAAAAGAAATTCTGTTATATATCTATATGAAAGGAAAGTGATAAAACCAAGAGATACATCATGATTTGTAGTTGCAAGAGACTATTTTTATACTTGCAACTATCAAAAAAAGGGATAGCTCAAATTAAGGATACTATTCATAGAATTTATCATGTTATCCTTTTGACCAATTTAAAATTGCTTCTACTTTTAAATTTGTTGTCTTTTCAAGTAAGGATTTTCAGTGTTTTGTTATTGTTGTTTTTATTGTGTTTTGTCATATTTATTTAGATAGGGTAGGTAATTTGTAATGTTCTCTAATAAGAGGATAATGAGATCTCTAAAGCGGACAGGGACATATGTGATCTACAGCTATACATAAATAGATTTTGAGCTCACATTTCATTGTAGCCCTCAACTAAGAACAGTTTTCTTATGACGTGACTGGACCTGATATTTGCTCCTCTGAAGAAATCACGGAACATGTGGGTGCCATAGCAGAGGGTGATGAAGAAGTAGGGTGCTATCCAGCTATCAGAAGGAATAGCATCTGGGGTCTTAAAGCCTTGTGTGCACACAGGCAGCCATCTAAGGGAGCTGACAGCTAAGTGCACAGAGAAGAAGCACACTGGCTGGTGGGATCCAAGGATTACAAATAATAAAATCTAAGACCAGAGAAGGGAATGGTATCAGGGCGAAAATTCTGAGCCCTCATACTGCCGAAGGCTATGCTTGTCTGTGAAAGGCCCAAATCTATTTGCCGGCCCCTCTTGGTCCCCACTAGGAATAAACCTCCTGTAAATCTCCTCTGACCACAGTTGAGGGAGGTAAGTAACCTTGCTACCAGACAAAGCACATTGGAAAGGAGACCGATGTAGATGCAATTAGGTTAAAACTTTAAAACTCTTCATTTGTTCCCCCTTTGAGCAATATTAAATTTGTTCTATTCTGTTATGTTTTCAAGTAAGGTTTTTCTGTTTTTGTTGGTTTGGTTTTTGCCTTTGGGGAGTGTGTATTTTATTTAGTCATTCATTCATTCACTCATTTATAATGTTTCCCTTTGACTGTGATCCAGGGTAGGTAGCTCCAACAGGAACGCATCACTTCTTGAGGCGGTGGCAGGGGGTATTGGTGGGGCACGGGGAGCTGGCAGTAGTGAATCCAGTGTGGAAAAGAAGATGCTCTGAAGTTGATTGACGTGATGACTACACAGCTCGTCTGCAATCTGTTCCCACTACTGATTTATATGGCGTGTGGATTAGAAGTCCATCGAGCTGCTAAAATAAAAAAAGAGATAGCTCGTCCTTTAAGCCAGCTTTATAGGGGAAAAAAATCGGCTATTAAAAGGAGTAATGCCTTTGGAGATTGGGGAAGGAGTTCTGTCCTGTGTGGGGACCAGAATGATCATACTCAGTGTAAGTTATTTGAAGTCAGCTTCTTCCTTGCCCTATAGTACCAAGATGCTGGAGTCTCTGGGCGATGGTGTCAGTAGTTATTTTTCTTGGTGGCTAACCTTAAAGTTGGAGATTTCCAGAGGCCCCCTTGGATGAGAGGTGTGGTGCCCTACTTCTGAAAATTTAGCCACGGAAAACCCCATGGCCCACAGTTCTACTCTGACACTCATGGGCAGCTGGAGCGAGGGTGCCGTGGACTGATTTTGAATTTCACAGCATTTAGCAAACCTAACATCAGGGTCACTGAACATAAGGTATAGCTACCATGATTGGTCAGTCCATAGGTCATTCGTCCTTTGCTCTGACTAACGATGCTCCGCCGCCTGCAGGTCAAGGAGCCCTGGCAGCAGAGTGGGTTCTGAGCTGGGGCAATAACTGCTCCTCAGGAGGAAAAGGGGGTTTTCTGCTTCAGGAAAGATCGACAACCTCACAAATCCAAAGGGGCAGTTCTACTCTGTCAGAGAGTGTGGCTATGTGTCTGAATTGATACTGTTTTCCTTTTTTAAAATTTTATGTTCTTGAAGTTAAACTCAGAAAGTTCCCTTAAAACTGACTATTTTTTTAGAGGTAGTGATAGAAGTGGCTCTACAGGATGATTTATGACCTTGGCGCTTCTTACATAGCACTTTAAAAATATGCTTTGTGCATCTCTCTAAGTTGGGCTAGTCAATATTTGATTGCCCTATCATTCCATTATTCTGGAAGTCTTGTCTATTAGTTCTGAAGCCAAACACCAAACTCACCGCCATGCAGTTGATTCTGACGCACAGTGACCCTATGGTAGAACTGCCACTGTGGGTATCTCAGACTAACTCTTTTTTTTTATTCCACAGCGGGAAATTTTTATTTTTATTTAAATGAACTACCATAGTAAAACTTCCCTAAGATACTGGTAATCCTCTTCAATTTTCTTTTCAGTTGGTTGGTAATTAAATTAATTCTTTTTGTTGTTGTTTGACACCAACTCCCATGTCACACAAGAATCCGAATCTGTGCCCTTTGATCTTTTCCTCATTTCATAGCCACTGAGATCAACGTTCAGCTCTGATGAGTCGGACTCGGGAGGGTTTTTAAGGTCGTGACTCTTCTCTCTTACTCCCCCTACCGCCCCATTATTATTAGTTCCAACAGTATCATTGGCATGTAAGTTATGTGTCATACAAGTTGATAGTTCAATCACACCAACAAGAGTTGTACACTCATCACCACCATCAGTTTTAGAACTTTGTTTTCAATCTTGAACTCGTTATCAGCTCTCCATTCCTCTCCAAGGCTCTAACTCTGGATGGGAGTAGAAAGCCTCTTGTTTTGTCCTGCAGAGCTGCTGGTGGTTTTGAACTGCTGACCTTGTGATTAGCAAACCCAAATGTAACCCACTGCACCACTAGGGCTTCTCTGGTGTATTAAGTTGTTGTTAGGTGCTGTCCAGTCGGTCCACTTCGTAGTGACCCTGTGTGCAACAGAAAGAAGCTCTACTTGGTCCTGCTCCATCCTCATGGCTCTGATAGTTGAGCCCATGGTTGCAGCCACGGGGTCAATCCGGTCATGGAGCACAGCTGTAATAGTCATGCCAGTGACATGCCCTGTTAATATCCTCAGCACCCTTTATGTTTCTATGAGGAGCAGACCTTGGGATGTTAGTCATGCCTTCACCATGTTGAGGTGCTTCTTGCTCATGCCCCCTACAATCTGCCTCCAGCTTCCGCTAAGTATTCAACAGACGTGGATCCCTGTTCCCATACGGAGTCGAACAGTTAACGAAAGAAAGCTGTTCTCAGAGCTCCATGTCGGCTCCTTTAATGTACAAGCACGGCATCATCATCTGCATTTGCAAATCAAATTAAACAGAGCTCGTGTGGCACAAACTTCACGCAAGATGCCATTGTCTCCTTTTCTACTAGCTCTGTCAAGGCCCTTTATCAAGGAATGCAAGTGGGAGTGATGAAAATGTTTGAAAATGAATGATTTCCACTGTTCAACTCTGCGAACATTCTAAAATGCTACAAGACCGCTGAGCCGTGCACTTTAAATATGTGAATTGCCAAGCACACGAATTATATCTCCATAAAGCTATTGCAAAAAAGAAGAGAAGTGAATGAAAGCTTCATATTACCGGGGCAAAACCAGCCCATTTAAAATTTTTTAAAATGTCTTCTATTTATTTAGAAGGAAATATTAGAGAAGCATAACAATGTATCAAAGACATAGGAATAAGAAATAAAATGTAGGCTCTATCGTTGATTACAGGAAGGACCCATGGTTCCAGGCATACCGCCCCAAGAAGCTAGCAACAGACTACAGATCTTTCAGGTAAGACAAACACCTTTTTTTTCTCTTTCCTGCCTTAATTATGTGCTGTTATTTAAGAAAGCATTTCAGGGACAATTTTATGTATTTTACCTTTGATAGAAAAAGTTAATGTTCAAAGTGCATGCTGATTTTGATTCACTCAATGATCAAACTAATTCACTAAATGTGGTAATCAATTCTTTCTCTGCGTCCTTTGGTGTTTTCCTTCATAGATCATGTAGCTGTAATTTTAGAGAATATGTTGATTTCAAACGGATGTGTGTATCTTATTTTAATTCCTAGTATCTCTTGGAATGTGGAATGGTAAAAAAAAAAATCCAAATCTTGTCAAATGGCTCCCCTGCCTTCTCTCAGTTCCCCTGACTTGACTCCGCACCTCTCTGTCCTACCCCAGACTCTACAATCCTTATTACACTGGGCCAACGTGCACTGTGGTTTTCAACCCTCAGCGTCTCAGGAGAATACTCACACACCCCTTTGGGTTCCTGTTTTGCCATCTAGGCCTAAGATCCACTCTATTCTGTGTAGACACACTCCTACAAACATCCATCAGTTCTTTCATCTGTCCTATTTCTGTTTTCTTGCTGTTTCCTGTAGAGGAGCCCTGGTGATGTAGTGGTTACGTTTTGGGTTGTGATCTGCATGGTCAGTAGTTCAAAACCACCATCACCTTCCTGGGATGAAGACTTGGGCTTTCTACTCCTGTAAGCAGTTGCCGTCTTGGTGCAATGAGTCAACACTGACTTGATGGCAGCGAGTTTTTTTGTTTTAATATGGTCGCTATAGAATACATCCGTGTTCTCTATATGTCCCCTGACCTTAAGCGCGGAATGTCCCCTTAGGGTTTTTGAGTCTGTAAATCTCTATGGGAGCCGACTTATCTTTCTCCTGTGGAGTGACAACTGACAGAAAAGAAAGGTAGAGAGAATTGCAACAGCATGCTCCATGTCCCCATCTAGATATGGGGTTGTGCTCGGAAACAGGTAGGAGGGACTCCCAGGCAGATGAGGGTGGACTCCTGGAAGGGAAGGCATTTAAGCTGTGTCTCCAAGGACTGATGAGAGTTAGCCCGAAGAAGGAGGAAATGTAGTTTGGGTAGAAGTTGTAACTCTGACGAAACCCAGGAGTGAGAAGACAAGCAGCGAGATGTAGGGAGATGTAGGGAGCACTTACGGAAACTCGGTGACGTAGCAGTTTGAAACCAACAGGCGCTCCTGGGGAGAAAGACGGGCTTTTCTACTCCTGTCAAGAGTTACGGTCTTGGAAACTCACAGGGGCAGTTGTACCCAGATTTCTATCGTTACTATGAGTCAGCATCAACTGGATAGTAGGGAGTTTGGTGTTAATTTTGGAGTGAGCACTTAATTGCGCACATGCAGAACTTGTACGTGGATTAAGAGGCAGTTGTGCGAACAGAACAAGGGAATCGGTGGTTTAAAATCAAGAAAGGTGTGCATCAAGGTTCTGTTCTCTCACCGTACTTATTCATTCTGTAAACTGAGCAAATAATCTGAAAAACTATGAGGAAGAAGGAAACACCAGGATTAGAGGAAGGTACCCTGCGATAAGCAGACGACACAATCCTGCTTGCTGAAAGCAAGGAAGACTTGAAGCCTTTGTTGATGAAGATCAAGGATTGAAGCCTCCAATGTGGATCACAATTCAATGGAAAGACAACCCAGATCCTCATCACTGGACCAACAAGTACTATCACGATGAACCGAGAAACACTTGAACTTGCCAAGGATCTCGTCTTGCTTGGATCCACAGTCAACGCTCACGGAAGAGCAGTCAAGAGATGAAATGAAGCATTGCGTTGGATAAATCTGCGGAACAAGACCGATTTAGAGTGTTGAAAAGCAAGGATGCTATTGTGGTAGTTATATAATCATTTGGCAATTTGACAGGATTATGAGTGAAGGGGTGGAGTCTAGTCTGTTAATCAGGTGATAGCCAATGAGGCCTCTGTGTGGGCATGGCCTCCCCCTGAGGATTCTGGGAACTCCAGTATTTCCTCTTTGGAGATGGGGGACACTCTTTCTGGACTCACTCTCTGGGAGATGCTCTATTGACAAGACACATGGAACTACACTAGGGCCCTCAGCTGGAGAAGCCCGGGGGAGAGCCCTGCCAACACTGAGATGCTGACATTGCCACTGGATCCACAAGACTTACCTACCCACCCCACAAAACTGGTCTGTGATCTTCCTTCACTTGGCATCATTGTATATGCTTCATGAGTCTGAAGAGGACTTTTATAGATTGATATTGTACATATGGCTAATATCAGACTTATGGACTTGATCTGAACTGGGTTGGGATGTTTTCTCAATATTCAAGTACTCTTGTATGTAAAGCTCTTTCTTACATACATATGAGTGTGTCAATGGGTTTGTTTCTCTAGTCTACCCAGACTAGCACATTACGGTAAGCATATGGGTAAATATGCTGAACAAGACCCACTTAAAGTATTGAAAAGCACGGATGTTACTTTGAGGACTAAGGTGCCCCTGTCCCAAACCATGGTATTTTCAATGGCCGCATATGTATGTCAAGATTGAACATTGAATAAGGAGGACCAAAGAAGAATTGATGCATTTGAATTTTGGTGCTGGCGAACAATATTGAGAGTACTCTGAACTGCCCAAAACCCAAGCAAATCTGTCTTGGAAGTAGTAGAACCAGAATGCTCCATAGAGGTTTCATCCTATGAACTTTGGACATGTTATCAGAAGAGACCAGTCCCTTGAGAAGGACATCATGCTTGGCAAAGTAGAGGAGCAGTGAAAAAGAGGCAGGCCCTAGACAAGGTGGATTGGCACAGTGGCCGCAGCAATGGGGTTCAACAGTTGTGAGGATGGCATAGGACAGGGCTGTGTTTTGTGCTGTTGCACGTAGTGTCATCATGAGTCGGAGCCCACTCAATGACACTGAGCAGCAACAAACAGGTAAATGCTTGACTGCTGTGTTAGTCCCAGTTGACTGGAGAAACAAATTCATTGACACTCATATATGTGCAAGAGAGAATTTTAGATCAAGAAGAAATCATGCATCAATAAAACACCCCAGACCAGTCTAGATCAAGTCCATAAATTTGATATTAGCCCCTATGTTCAATATTAGCGCATGAATTCCTCTTCAGACTCATGCAGCACATGCAATGATGCTGCATACAGGAAGATCACAGGTCAGTGGGTGGAAAATCCTGTGGCGTCAATGGCAGTGGACACATCTCCAGGGCTCTGGCTGCCATCGGCTTGGCTCCGTGTGGCTTGTCATCAGGAATGTATAGCAGGGAACGTGTGTGGTTTGCCTCCCTAGAGAAAAAGAGAGACTTCCCATGATCGTCATGAGAAGGCCATACCCTCACAGAGGCATCATTGGCTTTGACTGATTGACAGGCTAGACTCCACCCCTTCACTCATCGCACCTGCAAGTTGACACGAGATTATGTAACTACCGCAACTGCTAACCAAATGGTTGGAGGTTCAAGTCCATCCAGATACCTTGGAACCAATGTCTGACGAACTGCTTCAGGAGAACGTGCCATGGAAAACCCTTTGAAGCACAGTTCTGCTGTGGCATGTGGGGTTGCAACTCATTTTTAAGGAGCATGATGGGGCTGCAGCAGGCAAAGGTGGAAGAGGGGGAGAGTAGGGCTGCCACGTGGACAGAGGCCTCTCCTGGAGGGCTCATCCACTTTCATAGAGCTTTTGGTCCCATCTGGAGTGTTGGAGAGCTTTCCACAGGAAGGAATATGATCAGCTTCTAGTTTCTGAGAGTGACTATGGAGAATGGGTTTTGGCGGTGAGGATAGTTAACCTGATGGCCACTATACTGCCATGTTCCCAAGAAATTTTGAAGATTGAAGCCAAGCAATCGACACTTGGGATGGAGAAAACTAGATGGATTATGGAATTGTGAAGGCTACCGAATGGATAGATTTAGAGCCTGGGGTGAGGTGGGGGCGTGGGGTAGGTAATGATTTCCAGCTTGGGGAATTCAAAGACAGGGCAGCTTAGTAAAGTCATGTGCTTCTTAGGGCCGCCTCAAGACCACAGCACAGCGTGGGTGGCTTCAGGAGAGGAAGCTAATTGCATCATGGTTCTGAAGACTACAATTCCAAATTCAGGGGTGCACGGGGGTCAGGCTCTCGTGCTGTTTCCTTTACAGGATTATCCTTTTGTGTCTCTTTCAACTTTGTAGCTGTGGACTTTTCCTAGCCTTCCTTGCCTTGGAGCCAGGTGCACAGATTGTCCTTGGTCCCCGTGTGTGACTCTGATTCTGTGTCTGCTCCACTGTTTCATAAGACACACCTCAGAAGTGATTAGGACTAGGACCCATTCTACTCCAGTAGAATCTGACTGGTCACATTCGTAGGTATGAAGCTTAGAATGTTGTCATATCTTTTTTGGGGGATGGCAGGGTGGGATGGGGGGTCATGTACAATCCACAATAGAGGCTATTGCATTCAGCTGGCGAGGGGCTTGGACCAGAGTGATGAGAAGGGATTCGATCCTGGTTATTTTGAAGGTAGACGCCCTTCTTGTCTTTCCCTGGGAGTTACCGATTTACCAGTCAGCAGCTATGGTGTTCGTATGCTACTTTTTTTTTTTTAAACAGTGTTGTGGCTACTTCAAGGATCCCTAGGATCCCTGGTTGCACAGTGGTAAAGTAGTGGGCTGCTAAACTAAAGGTTGGCGGTTTGAACCCACCAGCAACACTGCGGGAGAGAGAGGTGGCAGTCTGCGTCCAGACAGATGATGGCTTCGGAAACCACGTGAGACAGGTCTACTCTGTGCTGTCGGGTTGCTTTGAGTGGGAATCGACTCCGTGACAATGGGCAGGAGTAGTTAGTATGTGAAGGTGGCTTGGTGGGGTAGTGGTTAAAGTGCTCAGGTGCTAATGGAAGATTGGTGGTTTGAAACCCTCCTCTGACCACACCCCCCTCCCCGCCCCAAGTGGCTATGCAGGAGGCAAGACCTCCCATAAAATGACTACCTAAGAAGCCCTATGAGGTCATTCTATTAGTTGGAATGGACTCGCGTGTACACAGCCCCGGTTGGCACTTATTTTGTCACAGGGAGAAAGACAAAGCTTTCTAGTCCCTTAAAGAGTTACAGTCTCTAGAACTCACATAGACAGCTCTTCCCTGCCCCATAGGGCTGCTATGAATCAGAATTGACTCCATGGCAGTGGATTTGGATTTGGGTTTTTATTTTACCATAGGTGGATTATTTCTGTTCGCTTTTGCGCTTTTAACACTGTTAATATTTTTTGCTCTAAGTGTATTAGCATGCTCAAAGTTGAATCAAAGAAAAATGAAAAGGCACGTGCATTACATTTTCTGATTTAAATGATTAGAATTATTTCACATGGTGCTCAAATGGTTTCTCCTGTTTTATAGACTCTTTAAGGCATGTAGAAAGAGAAAGAAAAATAGAGCCGAATGGATTATATTAACACTACACTCACTTGAGCCCCGAGGGAGTGGTGGCAAAGCTAAACTAGTGAAAAAAGCCTGAGTTATAGATTTTAAAAAAATATGGTTTTATTAGTTTCAAATGTATTTATAGAAACTTGAAAAATAGGTCTTCTAGGGACCACTTAATTTGTTAAAAAATTTCATATAAAATGAATGCTTTTAGAATGCTCAAAAGTTAATTTTCCTAAGTGCTCAACATTCCCCCCTGGTTGCTTGGCTTCATTATAACTTTGCCTCACAAATCCTTGTTTCAGAGATATTAATAGGTAAGCCTCCACTTCGATTTTATCCTGACTGTAATAAGTGTGGGTTTATTGGGGTCTGGATGAATTCTATCTATCTTAGTATAACTGTAAAAAACTGTTGTTGATACAGGCCAATTTTGATGATCTGTGGAGGAAATTTGTTACGTATTCATCCGGTGAACAACTTTTCGGATTGCCTGTGACTGACTATGAAGTTTTACACAAAACCAGGTAAGTAATGTCTACTGGCAGCAGTAAGGAAATCCAACGCAGTGGACGGATCGTGTACAGCTCCTCCTTTATCATGCAAAGAAGAGCCAGCCTTGAAACACTGTTGAATTCCTCCCTAATTCCCAGCGACTCCTTGACCCATTTGATACGCAATTTCCATGCACAAAAGAAACATTCTAGGGCGAAGAAAATGTGCGGCAGAAATTCTGGGCACGCAGGGCCCTTGTTTAGCCTGCGCGCCTCTTCTCTTCTCTGCCCTGCTTTTGGATCGTGTCAGTGATTGAGCAGAAGCACTGCGATTTCACAGAACTTTTGTTCACGAGAGGAATAACCATTGTTGGCTCTCCAGTTCTTCTTAATTGCGTTTACGCTAAAGCACTCGTCCCCATTGGGGAATATGTTGGGATTGAAGGCCAATAAATTGTAAACAATGGCAGGCCCAGGACTCCAGCAAGTGCATTTTAATAGAAGTTTTAATGGAACTTGCTTCAGAGGCAAAATTAAACCAGTGGTATTCATTTATTAGATTTTTGGTATTCGGAAAGCTCTTTTTGTTGACTTCCTTCCAAGTAATCGCGTGAAAATTTCATGGCAAACGAGATGTGATGTTGTCCGAAGAACCAGTGTTTCAGTTATTTAGGGTGGCTGGCTTTTATTCTTCTCTCAGAGAATGATTCTCCGAGCTTAATCCACGTGGCCCTTGATCTCAGGGCTTCATCTTCCATTTGTTGAATTAGGACTCTGGGATCGAACCCTAGGAACTCTGCTGTTTTACGTGTTCTCCGGGTGATTCCGTCTTAGGCCCATTCCATCTCAGAGTCAATGTTTTAGTCCTTGGAAGCTCTGGTCTCGCAGTGGGGTTAGCAGTGGGTGCAAACCACAGGAGGAAGAGGGAACTGCTCCCATGCAGAGGTGCAGCCTTGGAGATCCAAAGGGAGCACTTCTGCTTCGTCCTGTAGGGGCGCTATGCGTTGGAATCGCCTCAATGGCGGTGGGTTTGATTTTTGTGATAGCAGGCAAAATAGTCCTCACCGCGTGCCAATTCCAACATACTCAACCCACTGCCATCCAGTCGATGCCAACTCAAAACAACCTTACATTACAGGGCAGAATTGCCTCGTGTGCGTTTCCAAGAACTGTGACTCTGTACAGGGGTAGAAAGCCCCGTCTTTCCCCCATGGAGAGGCGGGTGGTTTCAAACGGCTGACCTTGCAGTTAGCAGCTGAATGCATCACCACTCTGCCACCTGGGCTCCTCTCAGTTCCAATATGCCCTTTAAAAAATTCCAGCAATGATTTTAAGCAATTTTATGAATACCTTACAAAAATAAAAATAAAGGGATGGTGAAAAGCAATTTTTATTAGAAAATCTAATAAAAACTGAAATCCAGCAGGCCACACTTTGGCTTTGAAATATCCTGGTTTCACGTGTAATAGTTACAAAGTGGAGACCTTGATTTGAATGCAACCAACTGCTTGCTCCTCGCCTGTCATTTGTGAGTCTGGAGCTTACCCAACTTGTAAACATCAATTCCACATTTCAGCTCTGTCTCTAATAGGTTCTATCTTAACATTAATTCAGATTTTTTCTTGCATTTACAATCCACAAATGAAGGCCATTGAATACGGTGACATTTATAATTTTGTGGAAGAGAGGACTGCCATCTGGCTTGAGCTATAAACATTAAAAATTTTATTCTTAGTTTTAGAATGATTAATCCAGTGATTTAAAAAAATGGACATTGTCTGTGTTAGTCTAGGTAGAATAGATAAACAAATCCTTGTGTATAGGAAAGAGATTTATATACAAGAGCAATTGAACATTGAGAAAGCACCCTAACCCAGTCCAGATCAAGTCCATAAGTCTGATATTAGCCCATATGTCTGATACCAATCTATAAAGTCCTCTTCAGACTCACGAAACACATGCAATGACGCCGAATGTAGATCACAGGCTAGTGGGTAGAAAGTCGTTGGATCCAGTGGCATTGGAAACATCTCAGCACTGGCAGGGGTCTCTCTGTGGCTTCTCCAATATCCATGGCTGCATCAGGGTGGGTCCATGTGTCTTGTCCATTGCTGTCTTCCAGGGTGTGAGCAGAGAGTCTCCCACTTCCAAGGAGGAAATACCAGAATTCCCAGAATCCTTAGGGGGAAGGCTATGCTCACACAGAAGCCTCATTGGCTATGACCTGATTGACAGACTAGACTCCACCCCTATCTGCTTAATCCTTAAATTGACAATTAAATAACTACCACATCGTCTATTTTCTTTGAATGCACAAGTGCCTTCACCATTTGTCTCCTTACGAGCTGTTTGTAAATAAGAAAGACTACGGTCACGTACCACTTTTTCAAAATGGGATGGCCTAAGTGCTTTTTGAGCAGTCCTAGTAGCATAGTGGTTACTCATTGGGCTGCGATCTGCAAGGCCGGCAGTTCGAAACCACCAGGCATTCCTGGGGAGGGAGAGAGGGCTTTCTGTGCTCGGAAAATTGTTACAGTCTCGGTAACGCACCAGGGCAGTTCTACTCTGTCCTATAGCGTCACTGTCCATTGGCATCCATAGGATAGCCATGAATTTGATTTGGTTTAGGGAATTCTTGATGTGAAATATTGCATGGTGAAGCTCTTCCTCTAGAAATACATTGTTCCTTCATAAATTACTGAGTTAAATAAAATTCATGTAGGTTATTGTTATGTATGGGAAACAATAATAACAAAACAAGTCGGGGATTCCTCGTATACAATCAGTTACACCGTGAGCACAGGAATCTAGAGTACTTTTTTGTGAATTTTCTGCTCTTTTCCTTTTTAACTAGAAAATGAAAAATCCTGCTTTCTCTGCTGCATTGAATAAAAGCTTAGTGAACCAACAAACCCCAAACCATGAGATTCCAAAGACGGTGTCTCCAGAGTTCTTTCTTGGAAAATGAGGCAATACTTTGGGTGACACAATAAAAACCCCTGAAGGATGATGCCGTAATAATACTTTTCTCATTATTGCACCATCTTCTAAGAAAATTTCATCATTCTTCTGTTCGCTGATGATCTTAGTCAATTTTTGTAGCATCTTATTTAGGAACAGTCAATGAGTAATAATGACATAATTCCTAGGCTCATTGAATAGCAAAATGAATCAAGAAGTGGGAAAATGGAACTGTGATAAGTAGCCCCACACGGCATCTTCATTTATAAACAAAGTAAATCTGATACAGAAAAATGAATCAAGAATTGGAAAAATAAACAAAATTTGTAGTAAGTAGACTTACATAGCATTGTGAAGAGTTTTACCTCGGACATCAAGGTAAAGAATTTGACCTTTAAAAATAAATACATTTTACTCTGATTTTTTGAACTAGCATGACAGAAAAAAATATCATGTGACTATTCAATCTTACAAATAGAGCTGGTCTGAGGAGAAACCCAATGATGAACATTGGGCCGGTGGACCCACTTGGGATGTTACGGGTTGAAGAATTCTGGGGTAATTTACAAATTCCATTGAGAGGGCAATTTTGTGTTTCACACAATGATGAACTTTTCCTTTACTTGGGCTTGGCGTTTTGGACACAACAGTTTGAACAGGAGGAAGTCCTGAGGCAAGAGCCCTGGCATCCGCTTCTGAAAGCCCATGGCCTGGAGAGCCCTGGGCAGTGCCACACATGGGCTGCCCTGAGCTGGTCTCAGCTCCACGCAGGCACTGCGCTTCCCAGGTTCGGTAGATGAGGAGCGGCTTCCAGGAGGAACGGGATGTTTCAAACTCAGACCAGCACTTAAACTCCCCTCCTGCCACCGAGTCAGTGCTGACTCATAGCGAGCCCCTCTGGGTTTCTGAGATGGTAACGGTTTACAGGAGTAGAAAGCCCAGTCTTTCTCCTGGGGAGCTACTGGTGGTTTTGAACTGCCAACCATGTGGAGCGCAGCCCAACGCATAAGCACTCCACCACCAGGACTTAGTCAAAGGAAACATTGTCATAAAAATCCAGCTTGTATTTGAAATTTAAAAAAATCAAGTAAAACCTTTGCTTTGGCTTTGCTCTCATCATCAAATTCTGTTCTCATTGTTTGAAAGGATTGGTCTAATATGTTCCTCATGGGGAAAAAAAAACCAGCAGGTCATTTTCTTTAACAGAATAATGGAACTCTGTTAGTACCAAGCCATCGCATGATTTTGGAATATTTGAGAGCTGCAACATTGACCTTATTGATCGAGTGAGCGCGAAGACTTTCCCTTGGCAGTGTTTGCAATTGTGTTCCTACTCAGACCACAAGACATCCTAGAATGTCTAAAACGTTTAATTGGATCAACTCTGCCAGCACCTAATGGACATTATTAAAAATACAAACTACGGGAGTGACTTAGCTGTTTTGTTTTACAGAAAGGAACTGAACTTGCTGCAGAAGCTGTACGGACTGTACGACACTGTAATGGGCAATATTAGTGGTTACTATGAGATGCTCTGGGGTGATGTAGATATTGAAAAAATTAACGCAGAGCTTCAGGAATTTCAAAACAGGTGAGTTTCCATCCAGCTGGATTTACCTTTACATTGCTCCTATCTTCTGGGGTATGTAGGCATTTCACAACCCGAGACATTGCTGTGTGCAGGTGGAACTTTCTTCGAAGAACTGTACAGGTGAATTTCTCATGTTTTCTCTTTGCCTGAAAGATGCCGTAAACTGCCCAAAGGACTTAAAGATTGGCAAGCGTTCTTGGATCTCAAGAAAAGAATCGATGATTTCAGCGAGTCGTGTCCTCTGCTAGAAATGATGACCAACAAGGCCATGAAACAGAGGCACTGGGATCGCATCTCTGAGTTAACTGGAACCCCTTTTGATGTGGAATCCGATTCTTTTTGTCTTAGAAATATTATGGAAGCTCCACTCCTGAAGAATAAGGATGACATTGAGGTAATCAGAGTATAAGGTCTTTTAAAATACTGCTTTCTTTCCCAGGACATTGTACCAACAGACATTTTATTAGAGGTATGGTATTTCTCCTCCAGAGTGCACCTTCAAAATGAGGCATGATCCCTGGAAAGCCTGACTTTTACAAGATGATCCTGTAACCGAGGGAGACTATAGGATTATTCTAAATACCTTGGCTTTGTAAACCCTCAATCTATTCTTCGTGTGCCTTAACTGTCCCTCCAGGCTTTTAACAAAATCTCTTCATTACTGTCTGTGCTCCTGGTGAACTATTTTGTGTTTAGAACTACCTCCCAAATTTCTAATTTTACACTTTCCTCATTAAATTTGCTATTATGTTTTTCTGAGTTTAAAATATTGTTTTGTATCCCTGGGTGTCCCCCGCCACCCTTTGTATACCCCCCCACCCTTTGTATATCTTTCCCCCATGGTCCTTCTTTTAGAAGTGATTTCTTATTCATCTGAGCACCATAAGCATGAATATTTTAATAGTTTAATTATGGAGAGTTCCAAACATATATAAAAGTAGAGATCCTTTGCTTCAATGATCATCAGTTCATGACCAATATTATTTTATCTACACCTCCCCATACTTCAATACTTTCAGAACAAACATAAAAATGCTCTTTAGCTTGGCATTTAAAATCAATTTCACTGGACTGAGTTTGGCTTCTCTGTTGGCCATTCCTCTGAGCATTGTTTGTTTTCTGTCCCATGACTTGAAAAAAATTTATACTGGGGAGGATTATTTTGAATGGCAAGTTAGGGAGTAAAAAGACATATGTTTTGCTAACATTGTTCCTTGAACTCTTTCTGTGCTTTAGCTCTTCTTGTCTAGGGGTTTTTTTGGTTTCCATCCCCACTCTCCATCTTCTCTGACCTCACGTTCAGAACCAGGTGTTAAAAAGCAGATCACACCCACTATTTGGTAATGGGGTGGTGGGTCCAGGCACGAGGTGACTTGGTATGGATCCTAGCTATGGAGTCTGTCTGTCTCATTCACCTAGTCCAGAGCTTCATTTACTCTAAAAGGCCAGAGAGCAGACTGGGGGCAGTACTTCCAGCCTCCTTCCACAGGTCTCAAGTTGCCACCCCCAGCTCTGATGCTTTCTCTAACCTTCAGGAACCTAAGACCTGCCCACTAAGAACCAGACATTCTCCCCCACCCCCCCAAGGCTTGTGGCTTCACCTCCGCCCACTGGTTTGCTTATTGGTTTCCACTTCTGGTCCAGGGAGAATGTCTTAGTTACCAGTGCTACTACAACCGCGACACTACAAATGGGTGGTTTCAACAACCAGAATTATTATTCCTTTGACAGCGCTGAAGGTCAGAAACTTGGATCCAGGCTGCCACCTCTAGGGGGCGTCTTTCTCTGCCAGCTCCCAGGCAGGTTCCCTCTTTCCTGGTTCCTGGGAGATCTCCTTGTGTCTTGGCATCTCTCTCACCCCATGTCAGATTGTTAGCTTGCTTCTAATCCCTTTTATAATACCTTTTTTAAAAAGAAAAAGAAAGGTGTGTTCCAGACAAACCCTACACTAATCCTGCCTCGCCGACATAACAGAAATAACCCATTTCCAATGGGGTAATAATCACAGAGAAAGGGCTGGAGATGACAGCCCATATTTGGGAGGGTATACAACCTAATCCATCACATTGCTTACTTCACCCACCGTCACTGAGTGGATTCGGATTTTCAGGGACTTAACAGAGCAGAGTGGCAGCGCTCCCTAAGGTTTCCGAGGCTGTAAATCTTTATAGGAGCAAAAAGTCACAACTTTCTTTCTTGGAACAGCTGATGAATTTAAACTGTTGGCTTGAGGTTAACAGCTCAAAATTCAGGTCCTTCCCACACGCAAAACTCATTTACCCTGTCATGTTATCACCCAAATCTTAAATTAATTCCAAGTCCAAAATCTCATTTTCTGGATGATCCACATCAAATCGAGATGAGCCTTTATTTTACTTTGTTCTTTGTTTCGGATTATCCCAGAAGCAGGTTGTTATCAGAGTCTACCTCTACGTCACGGATGCGTTCTTCTATGGATTTAAGAGTATTGACGGATTTCTGTGTCCTTCCATTGTGTTATGTCTTTCTGACATTTTATTGTTAATCTCCTGGATTTCCAGTGGTTCTTTGTGTACGGTGTCTACATGTCTACTTTATTTTGCCATTCTGTTCTTGTGTGAGGTTTCTCAAGTGGGTGAGGCCTCGGTGCTTGGCTTCGCACGAGAAAGAATTCTCGCCGTTGTCTGTTTTGTCATCCAAGTGAGTTTTGATCAAGGACGGGACAAGCTTCAGGTTTTATAGTCTGCAAAGGGTACACACTACTTCAGGGAGGTGTGCCGAACCACGAGGAAGCTGCGCTGGGGTTCACAACTGGACACGAGCCCCCTCGTGGGACTGCGTGCCCTCCCATGGTGAACTGAGGCCAGAGAGCGCCGCACGGCCACGTGGGCACTGGGTGGGTGGGGGGGGGGGGAGGAGAGTAAGTAAGAAAAGAGAATGAGGCTGTGGGCCCTTAATAGGCCCAGTGTGGGACACATGTGGGTCCCAAGTAGACCCAGAGCTGGAACTTAGGGGGCCTGCCCAGGCGGTGTGTATTTCAAACCTCTGGCTGGGGAGGTGCGGTCAAAGGTATTGGTTGACCCCATTGGCTGAATTAAGCCCACCTGAGCCTAGTTTGGGATGCCCAGGTGTACTGCCCACCTGTCTGGGGGGTTGAATTGGAGCATGCCCAATTAAGGGGTCCACATAGGTGTTGAATGCTCTCCTGCTTCCTTCCCAGCCTCCTCCAGGCGGCCTTTTGCCCGTCCCTGTCTGGCTACCTAACAATTGTATCACTTCTCTGAATTGTCTGTGATATGAAGACGCATGAGCTGATATATATATATATATATGCGCTGATATATATGATATCTCTATATCTGTATATCTATCTATTTAGTAGTAGGGTTTTATCCATGTTTTTCTTTCTTCGTGTTATTTCGGCTGGTGGAGTTCTTGGTTCCTGGTGTCTGGATGACTTTGGTGGTGTATCCATTGGCCGAGTGTGATTTCCTCAGCCCCATCCAGGAGTCCACTGCAGTGGGGCTCATAGGTCTTCTCCCATCAGATTGGGTGTAGGTGTCCGGGCAGGCCTGGAACTGGGTCACATGCGCTGGTGGCCATGTCCCCTCACCAGCCCTTGTTGGACCATGAGGGCCTTCTGGGTTGGTGCTAGCATTGAGTGCATTCTCTGGGGGTCAGTCAGGGAGCCAATCTCTATCTCCACTGAGAGGGAGTGATCCCCCAATGGAGGGGTGAGGCCCGCTGTGCCTGCGGAAATGAACAACACGGGGTTGAGTGCGTGTGCAGACTGCCTACGGGAATTACTTGGGTGTGAGCTCTGTGATGTTGTCCTGGGTGGATGTTGGTTGAGGGGGCTTGGCATTTGGCAGAGGTGCGAATAGGACCTGTCAGCAGGTGGCTGAGATTGCTGGTCGGTGTCCACCTGGTCGCCAGGGTCTGGGTGCAGGGGATATTTGTGCTGGTGGCTGAGTTGGCACTGTGTAGGCTCACTGGTGGTTGCCGTTTGTTGGCGTCTGAGTTTCAGGGAGGGAGTGGGGAGCACGGCTAGGCTGTGTAGACTCGTACATAGCTGTAGACTCGTACATAGCTTTCGCTTCTGGGAGGGTGCGGTGGGTGTGGCCTGACCTGCACATCTTGGCTGCTTGCTCACCTGGTGTGCGTGCCTCGGGGCACACACTGGTACAGATGGCAGGCTTGCACAGGGCCGTTTGTCTGGCATGCACGTGGGCTTCCAGTTGCCACTCTATGGGTTGGCTTTTCACTGGTGGCTCTTGCCTCTGGACTGGGGGGAGCTCTCACCTGCTCTCTTCCCTATTCCTTTGCGCACCCCACCTATACTTTCTCCTGCTCGCAGCTTACTTGCTCTAGAGACACGTCCCCATTGGTTCCTGGGTTTCAAAGCCATATTCTTCTTAGGAGCCTTCATCTCCAGGGCTCTCCCATCCCTGGCCACTTGCTGTTTAGCTTGGCATTATGCTTGCAGGTTGTTTGCACGAAGTATCTCCCTCCAGCTGTGCCCCCCCCCTCTCTGTAGCTGCGTTCCCCGGTTGCTCACACTGGGTTGTCGTTTGATACCTGGGCAAAATGATGACATTCTTCCACACAAGCAGGCGGGGCGGGGTTGATCTGAATATCTCGGTTTTCCTGACAGCCTTGGTCTCTCCCTCTCCTTCCAATTGGCACTGAGGCTGTTTCTTCAACTGTCTTTGCAATATGCTGGGCTCTGAGGTTCCTGTACTTTTTAATGTCGGGTTTACTTAGTTCCATGGGTCTGTGTTGTCGGGGGTTGTTATGGTAGATGTATTTAAGGTGACATATTAACCAGAGTCCAGCGACTTTAGGTTTAGTCCATCCTGGGATAAAATTCCTCTCCATCTATGAACCTGTACCCTGCAATCGAGATTACACGTTACCTGCTTTTAGAGTGCAAGGTGGCATGGGCACCAGGTCGATCTTTTCAATCCCAATGAGAGAAATTGGAAGGAAAGAAGGGGTAACAAGCAACAAGCACGTCCTAATCCAGCCGACAGTGTGCACTGGCTCTCAAGGTTTGAAAAGAAACCTCTCTTGTCTAACGCCGTCAGGGCACTGATCCAACCTTTCACTCTCTGGGTGTTGGCCACTGTGCTAGTCTGGGTAGACCAGAGAAACAATTCCACAAACACTCATACATGTATAACAAAGAGCTTTATATTCAAGAGGAATTGAATATTGGGAACACATCCCAGCCCAGTGCAGATCAAGTCTATAAGTCTGATATTAGCCCAGGTATACCATACCAGTCTATAAAGTCCTCTTCAGACCCACGAAACACATGCAGTGATGCTGAATGCAGCATGACCACAGGCCAGTAAGTGGAAAGTCTTGTGGATCCAGTGGTGTTGTAAGCATCTCAATGCTGCCAGGGGTCTCCCCATAGCTCCTCCAGCTCTGAGGCTCTCGTTGCTACCAGCCTGTCTCCATGTGGCTTGTCAACAAGAATGTCTCCCAGGGAGTGCTCAATCACATCTCTGTCATCGTATTTCGAGTAGTACTCTTATTCATGTGATATGTATTCTCTAAGACAATATTTTCTTTATAGCGCATCTCACCTCTTATTAACCTCTGATCAGAATTGCCTTTGTCATCCATAATTCTATCAGAAGTCTCTTGGGGGCAATCCAGGCTTTACTGTGACTCTACTTACTGCCATCGAGTCGATGCAGACTCACAGTGACCTTATAGGACAGGGTAGACAGCTCCTGTGGGTTTCTGAGGCTGTCACTGTTTTCTCAGGAGTGGAAAGCCCCATCTTTCTCTCGTGGAGTGGCTGATGGTTTTGAACTCTGCTCCCAGGATTCCTAGGCTCTACTATTAGGCGTACCCTAAAATTCTTCCAGCCTCTCCTCATTAGTCAATTCCAAAGCAGTTCCACAGTTTAATTATCTTTAGCACAGCACCCCACCTCTTCAGGACCAAATTAGGTCTTTGTCATTTAGAGCTGCTGTCACAGCACACCATAAGGGGGTCGCTTTAACAAAGAAATTCATTTTCTCCGTTTAGGAGGCTGGAAGCCAGAATCCAGTGTGCAGGCTCTTGTTTCCTTGAGCTTCTGGACCTGGGAGTTCTTCGAATGGCAAGGCATCGCTCTTCCCTCCTGTCTGCGTCTTTCCTTTGCTGTTGAATCTCTTTTATATCTCCAAAGAAACCGACTGGAGACAACCCTACTCTAATGCAGACACAGTAACATAACAAAGCCAATCCCTCACCAAATGGGATGGTAACCACAGACATAGGGGCGAGGATTGACAGCATATCTTTTTAGGGCATGTAACTTAATTCATAACAGAGCTATTATCTTGTTTTGAAGCCTGGCTACCATGGTTTTTTTAAGGGGCTTTGATGGCACAGTGTTTCAGTACTCACTGGAAGGTTAATGGTTCAACCCCACCGGTGACCCCCTGGAGGAAAGATCTGGCAGTCTGTTTCTGTAAAGATGTGTGTACAGCCTGGGAAACCTGCGGGCATGCCTCCTCTGTCCTACAGGTGGCTGTGAGTTAGAATCAACCTGTGAGTTAGAATCAACCCGGTGGCAATGGGCTATGGTCTTTTCCTAATTTTGTATCCGATGTTTTTGGAAAGTAGGATAGGTACCAGAATTCTACATCTATAAGTTTGGGATGTCTGCCTTAATTATTTGATGGTTGTGTGATTTCCTTTCTCACCCCCTTCCTTCTCCTCGTTGCTTTTTAACGACATATGCGTGAAAAGTTCTGTTTTCAGGCAATTGTGGCTCTAACAGTGGCTACTAACCTCCAGTTGGTGCTGTGAACACAGCCGGTGATACGATGGAGGAAAGGGCCGCTGATCTTCTGTTAGGACTACAGCCAAGCAAAGTGCATGGGGCAGCTCTGCTGTGACACGCGGGGCTGTCGCGAGTGAGCTGGAATCGGCTCACGGCAATGGGTGGGGGTTTGGCTTCTTGGTACACCAAAAAGTTACTTTCAAAGCATGTTTGCCCCAGTGGCCAATACACTAGGATATCCTTGACAGAAACAATTGAAAGGCTACAAGGTCTGTGAGCATGGTCGCATTTTCATAAAGTGGACTTTCACACTTAAGAACACTGTCATTTGTGGCTGCAGTTTGAAACTTTCATTTGATAATTGCAAAGAATTCCAAAGTTTCAGTTATGAAATCACGGTCCTCCAGCTTAGATTCTCAGCAGTTTACATCCCAGGCACAGCCTATCGGTCTGCCCACAGGACGTGCGATTAGCTAAGCTTGGGTTACCCTTTTTGCCGATTTCTACTCCCTAAAGGAGGTGTTTTCTTATTGTAAGGAAGGTCCTTTCCCGTCACTCCCTGTTGGGATCTCTCCAAATCAAACCAATCCAAGTCTGTCAGTGGCTATAAGGGATTCACAGACTCGCTCAGAGGGTTTGCTCACGGAAAGCAGAAGCAGATCTCCAGGATTCTTCCATGGTGTCTCCAGATGGTTCTACCCACCAACCTTTAGAGCAGTGGTTCTCAACCTGTGGGTCGTGACCCCTTTGGGGGGTGGGGTCAAATGACCTTTTCACAGGGGTCACCCGATTCGTAACAATAGCAACATGACAGTGGTGAAGTAGCAACGAAAATCATTTTATGGTTGGGAGTAACCACCACATGAGGACCTGTGTGAAAGGGTCGCAGCATGAGGAAGGTTGAGAACCACTGCTTTTGCGCAATAGTGGAGCCCAATCTGCCGTCACCACCCAGAGACCTGCTGGCATCCCACGTCCTCCTGAACGCTGCCTTCTCCAGGAAGCTGTTCCTCCGCAGAGCTCACGACAGTCCACACCGCTCCTGCCACATTCACGGCACACTGACTTGTGTTTTAATTATTGGTGGCCATGCCTTACACCTTTAAATTGCTTTCCCTCCAGACCATGCTGTGATTCTAAGTGTGAAAATAAGTCGAGGCATGGTAGGGAAAAGACTTGTTTTATATGGACTCCCTGGAAAGCCTTTCATATCAGAAAATCCCTTTGAATAAACCGTCATTGACTACTAAGGAGGACTGTCATAATAGTCACATGCTGCTCTGAGTTCAGTGGACTCTCACCTGCACTCTCGTTAGATGCTCTTAGCAAGCCTCTGAAACAGATTGGATGTCTATGCTGACAAAATAAATAACAGGGAAAAAATCCTGCAGTGAGTAAAGCAACCAAGTTATAAACTAAGTAGTATAAGAGGGGAAAAAAGATTAGTAGGCAGAGAGCCGTAAGGTTCTAGTTTGAATTTGCAACACAATGATCATGAACTTTAGTTTTCTGGCCTTACCATGACTAAATTTACTAGCTAACTCCTAGATCCCTTCCAAGCTAAGAACAAAACAACACCCCATCACTCTATGATCGTATGAAACCAAACTCACTGCCCCTGAGTAAGTTTCCAACTCATAGCAACTCTAGAACAGGGAAGAACTGCCCCTGTGGGTTTCTGAGACTGTAACTCTTTTTTAGTTTTTTATTCAAAGATCATTTTTGGGGGCTATTATGGATCTTAAAACAATCCATACATCAATTATATCAAGCATATTTGTACATATGTTGTCATTATTATGTTCTAAGTATTTACTTTCTATTTAAGCCCTTGGTATCAATTGAGACTGCAACTCTTTTTTAAAATCATTTTACTGGGGGCTCATACAACTCTTATCACAATCTCTAAATACATCCATGCGTCAAGCACATTTGTATATATGTTGCCATCATCATTCTCAAAACATTTTCTTTCTACTCGAGGCCTTGGTATCCTCATTTCCCCCTGCCTCCTCCGTCCCTCTGTCCCTCCTTCCCTCCCTCCCTCCCTCCCTCCCTCCCTCCCTCCCTCCTTCCCTCCCTCCCTCATGAGTCCTTGATAATTTATAAATTATCATTATTTTTCATGTCTTGCACTGTTTGATGTCTCCCTTTACCCCCTTATCTGCTGTCCATCCCCCTGGGAGGGGGTTATAGATAGGTCATTGTGATTGGTTCCCCCTTTCTCTCTTCACCTTCCCCTTCCCCTCCTGGTATGGCTACTCTCAATATTGGTCCTGGGGAGTTTATCTGTCCTGTATTTCTTGGGTTTCCAGCTCTTATCTGTACCTGTGTACATGATCTGTACCTGTGTACATGTACCTGTACATGATCTGGTCTAGCCAGATTTGTGAGGTAAAATTAGGGTCATGATAATGGGGGGTGAAAGCATTAAAGAACCAGAGGAAAGCTGTATGTTTCATCGATGCTATACTGTACCCTGACTGGCCCGTCTTCTCCCCATGGCTCTTATGTAAGGGGGATGTCCAATTGCTTACAGATTGGCTTTGGGCCTCCACTCCGCACTTCCTCCTCCCCCTCACTCACATTATGATTTTTTGCTCTGGGTCTTTGATGCCTGATACCTAATTCCATGGACACCTCATGATCACACAGGCTGGTGTGCTTCCATGTGAGCTTTGTTGCTTCTGAGCTAGATGGCTGCTTGTTTTAGCTACAAGCCTTTAAGAACCCAGATGCTATATCTTTTGATAGCCAGAAACCATCAGCTTTCTTTACCACATTTGCTTATGTACCTGCTTTGTCTTCAGCAATCTTGTCGGGAAATTGAGCATCTCAGAGTGCCGGATTATTAGAACAAAGTGTTCTTGTGTTGAGGGAGTACTTGAGTAGAGGCTCAATGTCCATCTGCTTCCTTAATACTAAACCTATAAATATATGCACATAGATCTATTTCCCCATCCTCATATAAAAATATATTTACATATGTACATGCCTGTATTTAGACCTCTATAAATGCCCTTTGCCTCCTAGTTCTTTCCTCTATTTCCTTTGACTTTCCTCTTGTCCCACTATTATGCTCAGCCTTCATTTGGCCTTCAGTAATTCCTCTTGGTTCCATTGCCCTTTATCAAGACCTACCAGGCCCCCTACACCCTCCTTGCCATCGATTTTTGGTCACTTGTTGTTCCCTTGTCCCTGGGAACTTTCTTTGCTGCCCCCACCTCCCCCTCTCCCATGTCCCCCCGGAACTATCATCCCAGTGTTCTCTCTTCTGGCTTGTTTATCCTGCCTATCCTATCTGGATAGATATGCAGAGACAACAATATGCACAAACACAAGACAGAGCAAAACAAAGCAACAATAGAAAATAAAACAATAGCTACAACAACAAGGACAGCAAAAGTCAATGACAAAAAAGGAGAAAAGCCTATAAATAGTTCAAGGTCTATTTGTTGTCCTTTACAAGTGTTTTCCAGTTGAGTCTGATGGGGCACCAAGCCCTGGTCCCACAGTCTACTTTTGGTGTTCCCTGGGGACTTCATTGCTCTGCTCCCCTTGATGCTCTGTTGCATGTCCCCAGCGTCTTTCCTTGGTATGTGGGCTCAGATTGGGCACAATTCCCACACTCTGTCTCCAGTGTTGTCCCCTGTAGCACTATGGGTCAGTGAGGGGCGTCATGTCTCATGGTGGAGCCGGCCATATGGTCCTCTGTGCATTGGCTGCTCTGAGCTGGAATATCATCCTCAGGGCTTGGTGGGCCAGGATGTGCTCCACTCTCTCTCCCTCCCCCTTCATTTGCTCCCGTGTGCTCTGATCAGACATGTCCCTCTCCCTGAGCTGTAGCTTCAGTGCTGTCCTCTGAAATGAATTCTTCTGGGGGGAAGAGACTGTAACTCTTTATGGAAGTAAAAAGCCTGTCTTTCTCCCAAGGAGTGGCTGGTAGTTTTGAAACCGCCGACCTTGTGGTTAGCAGCTCAATGTGTAGCCAGTGTACCACATACTTCGTCATTGAAATGTCATGACATGCTCTCTGCTGCTCCCCCCCCCCCAGGATATTTGCATATCTGCCATTAAAGAGAAGGATATTGAAGCCAAGCTGGCTTTGGTGGTTGAGAACTGGACCAACCAGAGCCTGAGTTTTGCGGCGTTTAAAGGAAAGGGAGAGCTTCTCCTCAAAGGAACGGAGTCTGGAGAAATCATCACCTTGATGGAGGATAGCTTGATGGTCTTAGGCTCCTTACTAAGCAACAGGTAACGTTGTCATTTAAGGGGAGGGGTTTCATGCGTATTTATGGTTGGTTATCTATTGGATTGTGTTCCCCCCAAATATGTGTTGGAATCCTAACTCCTATACACCCAGATCTAATCCTCTTTGGGAATTGGGGTTTGTTATGTAAGAATAGGATATGTCTTAAACCAACTCCCTTCTCAATGATGGTCATACAGAGAGCAGCAAAGAAGTAGACATAAGAGCGCAAACAGAAAGATATGTGCCAGGCCTCCTGAAGATTCCCAAGGAACTGAGGAATGGTAGAAAGAGATAAGAATCTTCCCCCAGAGCTTTCTCCTAGAGCCTTATGTACCTGTAGGAACTCACAAAAACCGGTCAGAGCAGAGTAGAACTGCTTCCTTGAGTTTTCTAGGCTCTAAGCCTTGATGGCATTGTAGGCTACTCTTTGGTCTGCTAACTGCCAGGTCATCTGTTTGAAACCACCAGCTGCTCCTTGGGAGAAAGATGAGGCTTTTTACTCCTGTAAAGAGGGACAATCTCAGAAACTCACAGGAGCAGTTCTACCCTGTCCTTTCGCATCACTGTGAGTCAGAATTGACTCAGTGGCAGTGTGTTTGCTTTGAGAAATCTTTACTGATGTAGACTGCTTAGTCTTTCTTCCATGGAGTCACTAGTGGGTTTGAACCACCAGTCTCTCAGTCAGCAGACAAATACTTAACCCACTGTTCCTCAAATACCTTGAGTTCAGACTTCTAGCCTTCTGAACTGTGAGAAGAATTTTTCTCCAATTAATAATAAAAATACTTTATTGTGTTTTTTTAAAAGTCAACACAGTAAACCAGGCTCTACTTTCTATACAAATTTCTCAGTGATATTACTTACATTTTCACCTCGAATCGATAAAACTCTGGGTTTTAAAGCTTCCCCTTTTGTGATATTTCTATCACAGCGGAGCCAGGACACTGTTGTTAGTGCTATCAACAAGTCAAGGTGGCACTGACTCCCGGTGCCTCTGTGCTCAATTGAATGGAGCACTGCCGGGCCCCGGGCCATCCCCAGGATTCTGGTTATGTCTGAGCCCATTGATGAGCAGCCACTGTGTCAGTCCATCTCACTGAAGGTCATCCTTTCCCCTTGACCCTCCACTTCACCTAGCCCGATGTCCTCTTCCAAGGACTGATGGCTCCTGGGCACATGTTCAAAGTACTTGCGCACAAGTCCTGAAATTCTCGTTTCGAAGAGACATTCTGGCTGCACTCTCTTCAAGACAGATTTCTCGTTCCCTGGCAGTCATGGACTTTCAGCCTTCATTGCCCACACCTTAATTCCAGTGCTTCGGTTCGTAGTCTTCCTACTTCACTGTCCCGCTTTCAGATGCGTATGAGATGATGGGAAATACCGTGGCTTGGGTCAAGTTCACCGTTATCCTCAAAGTGGCATCCTTGCTCTTCAACACCTTAACTAGACCTTGTGCAGAAGATCTGTCCCAGGAAATACATCGCTGGATTTCGTCACCGCTGCTGAAAATCTTCTCCACCTTCAGCAGGCAAGGTTGTGTCAGGTGCAGGTCACAGGTGGTGCATAAGCTTTCCTCCACTTCTGACGCCTCCTCATACAGTCCCGCTTCTCGGATGAAATGAGTATGGAAAAGGATACAACCCTGCCACGCACCTTTATGGATTTTCAACCATGCTGTGTTTTCTTGTTTGTTTCGACTGACTGGCTCCTATTCCGTGCGGAGGCTCCTCATGTGATGCAAGCAATGAAGCGGCATGGAATTCCTGCTTTTCACAATGTTACCTGTAGTTTGTTAGGAACCCCCGCTGCCAAATGCCTTCCACCTCGGCTTCATCTTCATTCTGTGCCCGCAAGAGCCCCGTCATCCAGATGAGCACCTTCAAGTCACCCGTCTCTGTGAACGGTTTCACCGACGTAACAGTTATTCACAATAACCAAAGGATGGAGACAAGTCTGCATTCATTAGCCCATGAATGGGAACACAGAGGGTGATCCCTTTGTATACAACGGAGTATTATTCAGCTAAAAAGAAATAAAGTTCTCATGCACGCTGTCACATGGATCAACCTTGAAAACATTATGTTACAAGAAATCAGTAAGACACAAAAGAACAAATTGTATGATCCGCGCCCCAAGCAATCCCAACCCAATCCACTGTCATTGAGTCCCATCCATTGGTGACCCTGAAAGAGGGTGGAACTGCCCGGGAGCATTCCCCACACCTCCATTGTTACCAAAGCGGAAGTGCCGCATCGCTCTCTCTCTCTCTCTCAGGGGCTGGTGGGTTAAATCATCCTTGAAACCTACTATTTCACATTCTTATTCTTGTTTGTTTGGTTAGGTATAATGCTCCATTTAAAAAGAACATCCAGAACTGGGTGTACAAGTTGTCGACGTCCTCGGACATTATTGAAGAGTGGCTGATAGTCCAGAATCTCTGGGTTTATCTTGAAGCTGTTTTTGTAGGTGGCGATATCGCCAAACAGTTGCCTCAGGTAAATGTGGCTTTTAGAACTAGTGAGGGAACCAGCTGGGTGTTTCTGCAAACATTTTCACAGGGACAGATGGTCCAGTCTTGATTATTTATGTCAGGAGTAGGCAAGCTACAGCTTCAATCACCCCCCCCCGCCCGTTTTGTAAATAAATTTTGTTTATTTATGTATTTATTATTTTATTAGGGGGAGTGTCAAGTCCTTTATTTTGGGTTTACATGAAAACAGAAGATGGGAGTGGGAGGGACAAGAAGGAGGGAGATCCTAGCTACCAAAATTTTATTTTTTTTAAGAGGAACATGATGTTTCGTTTATGGAAGTGTTGGCTGATTTTGATTTTTGATTTTAAAAAAATCATTTTATTGGGGGCTCTTACAGCTCCTATAACAACCCATACACCAATTGTATCAAACTCCTTTCTACATATGCCAGCATGGCATCAGTTTCTTTGTACTTGAGCGCTTGGCGTTAGCTCCTCCTTTCCCTGATCCCAGTTCTGCCCTCACAGAAGCTGCTCTGTTTGTGTGTCCTGTGTTTAAGGCTGTGTCGCTGCGGGTCGGACCGACTGGGCGACAGCTCGCAACCACAGCAGGCTGCTTCTGCAGGACAACAGCAGACTTGGTAGTTGTGACAGACACCAGATGGCCCACAAAGCCTACAATACTCACTATCCAGTCCTTTACCAGAGCTCTGGTGGTGTCATGGTTACCCATTGGGTTGCTAACCGCAAGGTCAGCAGTTTGAAACCAGCAGCCCCATTCTCAGGAGCAAGATGAGGCTTTCTCCTCCTGTGCAGAGTTATAGCCTCAGAAGTGCGCAGGGGCAGTTCTACCCTGTCCTGTACGGTCACTTCGAGTCAGAATCTACTAGAGGGCAGTGAGTTTTGGGTGGTTTTTTTCTTAAGCTCGGCCCATCACAGAAAAAAGAAAGAAAGAAAGAAAAGGTGTTGACCCCGATTCCTATCAGCAGAAAGAAGAAACATTTTCAAAATTAATAATCTCGAGAGTGGTTGAGGATGTGCGGAACATTAAAACAGGTACCATTAAATGTGGAGGCCATCACTTCCATGAGTTAACAGGACACTATTCCCCTACGAGTAGTATTAAAGTTAATGCAGAGTCTGTAGACAGCCGCTAACTTTTAGTAAATTCAGTAAGAGAAGATCAGAGAAGAAGTGGACTTGGAGACAAGGAAACTTATCTGAGGAACCCCCTGACAAACAAAATGTTAACACAGCTCTGTGTGTGTGTGGGAGGGGTGCTGCATTGTAAGGATCAACATGAACCCAATCCCCAGCACGCAGAGATTAATCCAGCCCTTACATTGCTACTTCTCCATCTGCACTGCCAGCTGCCCACTGAGCAGACTCTCTCTCTCTCTCTCCTCTCTCACCACCTGGAGTTCTCTCAGAGCTTACAAGTTAAAAGAACATCATTTTTCAGGCGGCCAAATAACCAGGCACCAGAACAAGTTGGGGGAGTCCATATGACACCCCACCCTGCTGACCTGCTGGCCACAAGTGGAGAGCTGATTTCCCACTGCCCTCTCAGGGTGCCAGCCACAGATGCAGGAGTTCACTTCATGTCTGACCTGCTGGCGCTTACCACCCCTTTGGAGCCTATAGCTCCCTGGAACAATTTCCAGAATGTATGGAGAGTGTACCACACTTTGAGCTACCGATTTATTATAGCCAAAATGTTGATCCATGAAAAGATGCAAAGGGCGTCCCCGGAGTTCCCAACACAAAGCTTCCAAGTTTCCAGGGAAACGCCGCTGTCCCAAGAGCTGATGTTCTCATCAACCAGGAAGCTCTCGGAGCCTTCCTTCACGTCCATGGCTTTTACTGGCCAGCCCTGCTTGATAGACTATATCCTGCCTCCTACATTTGGTTAATGTTGGCCCACCAAGGTGAGACTTTAGCAGTCCTGCCAGCCTGACTCCTCAGTACAAGGTGTCAGGTGGCCTGTCGGCTTCAGACCACCCACTACCCCAATGGCTATTCTCTGAAGTCCAGGACAAAGGCCATCTCATCTTACTTAGGGAAAACACTTTGTCCTTTGCCCCAACAAGCCCACACTTGTCAATTCTGACTCACAGCATCCTTATAGGGCAGAGTAGAATTGCCCCAGTAGGGTACCCAGGGCTGTACATCTTTATGAGAACAAACTGCCACATCGTTCAACCCCGGCAGAGCCAGTGGATTTAAACAGCCGATCTTTTCGTTAGCAGCTTTAACCACTGTGCCACCAATCTCACTGCCATAGAACTGATGCCGACTCACTAGAACTGCCCCTGTGAGTTTCCGACACTGCGACTCTTGAAGAGAGCGAAGAGCTCTATCTCTCTCCCTAGGAGTGGCCGGTAGTTTCAAACTGCCGACCTTGAAGATCATACCCAGCATGTAACCACTATACCACCAAGGCCTTTTAGAGAAATATCAATAATAGTAACTTTGTTCTGTGACGATACTTTAAAAAGTCTTCTTATAAAGTCAAGCCTGATTTGACTGAGTTTATACAAACAGGGGTTATATAGAGAAAAAAATCAATGACAAAATGTTTTGATTTCCCCTTGTAACACATTCTAATAGCATGAAGTTTAAAACTTGTGAATTTGTTTTTTAATCAGAAAGTTGCATTCTTTAAAGAGCCCAGATTATGGCAATTTCTAGAGGCATTATAGCAATTGAGAGCAAAGGTTATTATCATCCATAATAAATAGAAACTTTTCACTTTCAAAATGCAAATAGAGCTTTGGTTTAGGGTTTGTACTGTCTTTCCACCCCCTGGGGTACTTCTCACCAGAGAACCATGCTGCAGTCACAGCCTCCCTAGAGATTTACAGAAACCCTATAGGGCAGCTCTACTCTGTCCTATAGGATTGCTATTGGTCAGAATGGGGGCTATGTATTGGGCTGCAAGTTCATCAGTTCAAACCCACCAGCCACTCCTCTGGAAAACTATGAGGCCCTTTGCACCCATAAAGATTCACTGTCTTGGAAACCCATCGGAGCAGTTGTACTAGGCTGCCCCACGGGGTTGGAATTGCGGTATGGTAGTGGGTACTGATCTTCAATCATCCCAAGGGAACTGAGATGAAATTATTCTCATGCTTCTTTGGTTTCCTCATCGAACCTAAACACCTGAGAGCTACAAAACTGGATGCAAACTTCAAGTACATAGCTCTGCAAATTAACCATGGGGCATGTTAGGAAAAAAACCAAATAAAACAAACATGTTGCATGTAAGGAAACCATCCGTAAGCTCTGCTTTGATGAAGCAGTATCTCACATGCGGTTTTAGGACAGTGGGGTTTTGCTGTTCAAAATTAATTCAGGTGGGAAAAAAATGCTCCAGTTTGGTAGCTTGAGACTAACAGAGGCTGATTTGAAGAAATCGTAGGGAATTTCAAAGAGAAGATTTAAATTTATTTAATTATCCCAATGATCATCTTTAATGGCCATTAATTTGTCTCTCCAGGAAGCCAAACGTTTTCAGAATATTGACAAGTCGTGGATAAAGATAATGCAGCGAGCGCATGAGAACCCCAACGTGATCAGTTGCTGCGTTGGCGATGAAACGATGGGGCAGCTGTTACCTCATCTGCACGAACAGTTGGAAGTGTGTCAGAAGTCACTAACAGGGTGAGAGCTTCATTTTAAAATTGCCTATTATTTTTATTATCTTAGACGTGATGGTTCTTTAACCCAAGCGAGCCAATGCTATGGGGTGCATGTCGAGGTTGATCATGATGGTGGAGGTGTAGGGATAGGAATGTACAGTTGCACATAAATTTACTTTCTCTGGTGGGAAGCGGGGCACCTTTGCCTGGAGGGTTGGTGGGTGAAGGCACTGTATCACTTTTCTAGGGTGGCTGTAGCAAATCACCACCAACTGGGTGGCTTTCCACAGATATTTCTTCTCTAATGGCTCTGGAAGACAAACGTTCAATGTCAAGGCCATACTCCCCCTAATTCTCCAGGGAGCAATCTCTGCCATGACTTTCTCCTGACTTCTGGTGGCTTTGGGCATTCCTTGGCTGGTGGTTCTGGGCATTCCTTGGCTGGTGGCTTTGGGAATTCCTTGGCTGGTGGCTCTGGGCATTCCTTGGCTGGCGGCTCTGGGCATTCCTTGGCTGGTGGCTTTGGGCATTCCTTGGCTGGTGGCTTTGGGCATTCCTAGGCATAACTCCCACCTCTGCCTCCATCATCACAAGGCCTTTCCTCTTATTCTTCTGTCTCTTGCCATTGTATTTAATGCCCACCTGGATAATCCAAGATGATCTCCACAACTCAGAATTGGTAACTTAGGTCCCTATTCAAAGACCCCTATGGTAGTTACATAATCTGGTGTCAATTTGAGACTGCTGAGAGTGAAGCGGTGGAGTTTAGCCTGTCAATCAGGTCTCAGCTTGATGACTTCATTTGGAGGCACAATGAAGGTAAATAGCTCACTGGAGGCCAGATACACTCTCTGCTACACCTTCCTGCTGACAAGACACATGTTGCTACGCTGATGGACCCAGAGCCCTGGAGCTGGAGGAGCCATGTGGAGACCCACACCAGCGCTGAAATGCTTCCACTGCCACTGGGTCCACAAGACTTTCTATTCACTGGCTTGTGATCTTCCTGTACGCAGCATCATTGCACGTGTTGCATGTGTCTGAAGAGGAATTTATAGACTGGGATCAGACATATAGGCTAGTATCGGGCATATGAACTTGATCTGGACTAGGCTGGGATGTTTTCTTAATATACAATGACTCTTTGATGTAAAGTTCCCTATTACCCATATATGAGTGTTTATGAATTAGTTTTTCTAGTCCACCCAGACTAACACAACTCCTTTTCCAAGCATCCACAGTTCTGGAGAGTAGGATGTGGATACGCCTTTTGGAGGCTACCATTCAGCACTGCAATGCTTATGCGGTCCAAGAGGACCGTTATAGACACATGCAGTGATGGTTCCCTCCCCCTGCCCCCACAATTTTCTTAAAAGGCAATCTGTTCTCAATTTCAGTTTGAAACTAGGGCAACAGTATGTCCGGGTCAGCCCAGTTCAGTCTAAGCTTTGCCTCTACAATGACTTAATGGTCAACCAGCTCTCTTTCAAAATGTCCCAGTTTGGGGACTGGCTGATTTTAAGGACTTAAGTCATGAGACTCACAGTATTTTGAGAAAGGTCATAAGAGGCCTCTTGTTGAAACACGAGAAAATGATAGATGAATGGGCAGCCTGGCTCTGAATTCCTCTCTGGTTTTATCTAGTGCCAAGGAGCCCTGGTGGCATAATGGGTACAGTTTGGGCTGATAACTGCAAGGTCAGCAGTTCAAAACCACCAGCTGCTCATTTGGGATTCCTATTCCCATAAAGCATTACAATCTCAGAAACTCACAGGGGGCAATTCTGCCCTGTCATTTTTACTTTTAATAAATCATTTTATTGGGGCCTCTTAGAGCTCTTATAACAATTCATACATCAGTTGTACCAAGCACATTTGTACCTATGTTGCCATCATCAGTTTTAAAACATGTTCTTTCTACTTGAGCCCTTGGTATCAGCTCCTCTTTTTAACTTCCCTCCCCCATCCTCCCACCCTTGTGACCCCTTTATAAATGAGAAATTATTATTATTTTCATGTCTTACACTGTCCACTGTCTTCCTTCACTCATGCTTCTACTGTTTGTCTCCCTTGGGGGGTGTTGTTGTTGTAATATGATCATTGTGATAGGTTCCCCCTCCCCCCACCCCCAACCTTCCCTTGTGGTGTCTGCTACTCCCATTGCTGTTCCTGAGGGGTTGATCTGTCCTGGATTCCGCGTGTCCACAGTTCTTATCTGTACTAGTGTACATGCTCCAGTATAGCCAGATTTGTAAGGTAGAACTGGGATCATGATAGTAGGGTGTGGGGTGGGGAGGACAGTGAGGGGAGGGGAGAAAGTATTAAAGAACAAGAGAAATGTGTGTTTCATCGGTGCTATACCGTACCCTGGTTGGCTCGTTCCTTCCATGTGACCCTTCTCTGAGGGGATGTCCAGTTGTTTACAGTCTGATCCTCCTTGTTTGCATCAATATGACTGTTTGCTTTGGATCTTCTGATATCTGATGCCTGATCCCGTCAGCACCTTGTGATCACCCAGGCTGGCATGCTTCTTCCAAGTGGGCTTTGTTGCTTCTGTTCTACCCTGACTTATTAAGTCGCTACAGTCAGCATCGCCTCGATGGCAATGAGTTTGGCTTTGGGGGTTGGCTCCCAACTCTCATCCATGGTGAAGCATGGCCTTCTGTTCTAACAAGCATTCCAGAGGAACGGACTAGACATTTCACTATTATCTTGACCGAAGATATTAGTAATTGTGCCATGACCATCACAAACAAACAACAAGGCTCAGACGAAGAACCATTTCCTAACAAGCTGTCGATTTCATCTTCAGGTATTTGGAGAAGAAGCGATTACTATTTCCCAGATTCTTCTTTGTATCTGATCCAGTTCTCCTGGAAATTCTTGGGCAAGCCAGCGATTCCCACACCATACAGGTACTCTCTTTTAAGTATTTATGTTCCATATCTTTTCCTCCCACTAGCACATGGAATCATTAGTAAAAATGAGACGGTAGCCTCTGAAAAGTACAAGCAGGAAGGAAGAGTATTTAGGTGAAGCCAAAAATTAAGCCTTCTCAAGACCAAACAGTAGTTTAGCTTAACCCCGGTGAACAGGTGTGGGAAGGAGAATGGGACCCTGCCCAGGAGTCTATGAGTGTATAGGGTTGGCAGAGGGTATTTCTACCTATGTCTATGCTGTTTATATATATCTATATATCTATGATATGGTGGAGCGCACTGGAGACCAAGCGATACAAACTTCTAAGCCAGAACCAAGCATCTTGAGAAAACAAATCGCTTGGCCTGGAGCACACCCTTCCCCAAGGACAATGTTGAAAAAATAAGATGTTTAGAAAGAAGAGCTGTTAAGGACACTCACCAGGGGTTGTGTTCAGCTTCTGTCCATGTTTCCCTCTGTCTGTGCTTCCTGTAGCCGCATCTCCCCGCAGTATCTGACAACATCAACGAAGTGACCTTCCACCCCAAAGACTACGATCGGATCACGGCTGTCATTTCAAGGGAAGGAGAAAAGATTATGGTAATGGTTATGGTCGAGGTTTTGTTATTAAAATTTTTATAAAAATTTAGGCTGAGGAGAAGGAAAAACCAAAAGTATGTAGGGGCGGGGTGCGTGAGGCTTGGGTCCAAGGCTTTGTAGCCTTGGCTTTGTTCTACAAACTAGTTTGGATACATCATTTAACTTCTTTAAGGCTCAGTTTATTCTCGGCAAAATAAAGGTTTTAGACAAGATGGTTGTTCCTCCCAGCTGCCCTGTTGTGCGATTTTTAGCCTGTGTTTTAAATGTTTTGTGTAAAATAGGGAGCTGTCCACTGAGCATCAAGTGTGTGCTCGGTGTTAACATGCCACATGCTAATTGCTTTGCCATGTGTTTGGGATATGTTTCCTTCAAGCTGGATGTTCCTGTCATGGCCAAGGGTCCCGTAGAGATCTGGCTTTTTGACTTGCTAAAGATGCAGATGTCCTCCCTGCACAACATCATCAGGTCAGCGTACTATCAAATCAGTGACACGGGATTTCAACTGCTACCTTTCCTGAATCACTTTCCAGCACAGGTGAGATCAACAAGGTGTCAGTAGTCGTGAAAAGAAGTAGGGAGAAAAGGGGAGGTTGTCTGCCGGCCAGCTTGGAGGCTGTTGGAGCCAGGAATTCGTTCAAGGGTTCTGACCCATCCCAGTGAAACTCCACTCCCAGACACCTGTGGGTCTACACCTCGCTGCTCCACCAGCCCACCCTTCTCCAATGACTCCCATGACTTCCCGCTTTCCGTGCTCAAAGTTCTGAATCACTGCACACGCTGTGGAGACAGCTTAGATGATATCCAATCTCTACTCAGAGTATGCAAGTCAGCCTTGATCAGAAAGAGTTGACTCTATTATGAGGTTTTATATTGTATAGTGTCCTTGATAAACTTGATATTTTATTAGGATTATCTGCGATATTTACTAAATGATGGAGAGAATTGTTTTCTTAATGAAATCAGCGTGTTTCTCCTTTATCTTGTACATGCCAAAGGAGAGGTTTCATCTAGTGAGAGGAAGGCCTTAGCTTAGATCGGAGGCCAAGTTCCAGTGGGGGATTAATAGGAAAGTTGACCAGCTTTCAGGATTTTCTTTAGTTAATATGTGTATGTATTCAGCTGTATGCCAACATGGGATTCTGGGATCTTTTTAGGTCCAAGTGGCTCTAGATCTGTTGCTTGGCTTTGAGGGTGCACAAAAGTTCCCAAAGGACAATTATTTCAGCAAGAGGGGTGAGGGTGAGGCATGTTTGGACTGCTTTCATTACCTTTGCTGCAACAGAAATTGTAGGAGACTTCCTCAAACAGTGTCCATTTGCTTCTTCAGGATACTAGGGGACAAGCTGCTCCCGTTTCCATTCCTTCCTGGCTGTGTCTCTCCTGTACATAAATGAGATGGAGCTGTAGATACAGGTGTTAGTGATGTTAGATGTTAGGGATGTTGGAGAGAGAGAGAGAGAGAGAGAGAGATCAAGAAAGGGAGGAGGCAGTCAGTGCATTGTTGTTAGAAGGTACAAAGGGACGTCTGTAAAATCCTGACCAGGAAACACACAGTGGTGCGGATGCTCCCAGACTCATGGAGCAAGATACCTGTTGGTTTCTGGTATTCTATTGAAAAAAAATTTGAAGTGCCTTCCATGAAGAATAGCCATTATTTTCCTTCCTATTTATTTACCAACATTAAACCATGAAATAGTAATGGCAAAATGTTACACCCCACCCCCACTGCCGGGATGACTCCCAAATGAAACCTTGTTTGCCTTTGCACAGACAAGCAACCCCCCCTCCCCCGCTTCTGTCCTTGCAGGTGGATTTGAACTATTTGACAAGTCTATTTGTCTTCTGCGTCCATAGGTTGGGCTTCTGGGAATTCAGATGTTGTGGACACACGATTCAGAAGAGGCTTTGAATAATGCAAAAGACGACAGGAAAATCATGCAAATAACCAATCAGAAATTTCTGGACATACTAAATACTCTCATCAGCCAGACAACACACGACCTATCCAAGTTTGACCGAGTGAAATTTGAAACTCTGATTACCATCCACGTGCATCAGAGGGACATTTTTGACGACTTGGTAAAGTGCCTTTATCCTTCATGTTCACGCAATGCATGTAGCATACTAGTCATTCCGTACAGCTAATATTGTCTCATATGGAGCCCTGGTGGCAGTGCGGCTCCTAGCGCTCAGCCGAAACAGAAAGGTCGACAGTTTGAACCCACCGGCTGCTCTGAGGGAGAAAGACGTGGCAGTGTGTTCAATCAAAAGTCCAGCCTTGAAAACACCAGGGGCCATTCTCTTCTGTGCCGTAGGGTAGTCACCGTGAGTCTGAATCAACTGACCTGGCAGCCATGGGTTTTAATTTTGTCCTGTATGAACTTTCTATCTACTTGGGTCTTAGTCACAGTGGATTCCATCTATTCTATGTCCAGGAGCCCCGGTTCAGACCATTCTGTTCATAGAATTTTGGTTTGCAGATTTTTGAGCCCTGGTACGGTAGTAGTTACACATTGGGTTGCCAACCGCTGGGTCAGTAGTTCGAAACCACCAGGAGAAAGATGAGACTTTCTACTCCTGTAGAATGATATAGTAATAGAAACCCGAAAGGGCAGTTCTACCCTGTCCTATAGGGTCGCTATGAGTCAGAATCGATTTAATGGCTGTGAGTTTGGTGTGGTTTATTCTGTGTCTGGAGTCCCTGGTGGTGCAGATGGCTAACTGCTGGACCACTAACCTGAAGGTGGGCAGTTCAAACTTACCCGGAGGCAGCACCTTGACAGGAAGGTATGGTGATCTGCACCTGAACAATCACAGCCTTGGAAACCCTCGGGAGCGGTTTGCTTTGCACTGATGGGGTCACTTGGAGGTAAATGGACTCAAGGGCAGGTGACAGAATCACACTGCTTCTACAGACATACATCCTTGATGGTTTGGACGAGCACAGCAGACATACCTCGGAGGGTTGCCGGCCTGCCTCTAGACCGTGCCATAAAATAAACATCACAGTAAAGCGAGTTACAGGACACTTTTGCTTTCCCAGTGCACCCGAAAGCCTGTGGTCTAAGTGTGCCATGACATTATACAAAGCTTGAAGTCCTGTGTGAATCACTAAACTCTGACACAGAAACAAGAGGGCTACACACTGCTCACCGTGGAAAAAATTTTTCTTTTAGAAGTAATTGTTAAACAACGCTTTGCTCCCGGTGCAGAAGGGATTTTTTTTAAGCTTGTTGTTCTTAGGTGCTGTTGGGCTGATACTCAGAGCTGACTAGGGGGCCGGTCACGTAACCACGGTTCCATCAGTGCTATCCTCCACCTACTCCCCACCCTCCTTCCAAGTTTGTCCGTGGAAGTCATGGAACGTCCCAGAGTGATGTTGACGGGATGCGCTTTCTAAAAGCAAGTGCCCGGTTGCTAGCTCTTATGCTGGATGAGGTGCTCACGTGGTCGAAAGCTGGTGCTGGAGCCCGGTCGCTCTTGCCTGAAAGGCCTCTGCTGTGACCGGGCAGCTTAGCCACTGTATGAGACCCGTGGGCATCCTTGGGAGTCCCTTCCCTGCGTGCACATTGCCACCAGGACGGTGACCAGATCTCTGCCCTTGGCTGTCCTAGCTATACTGACCTTCTTTCAGTTCCGTGAACGTGTCATACGTGTGAAATGGTTACCCATGAAACAGAGAACCCAGACCATCGAAGAGGCTGACAAGTTACTGCTAATTTGGATAAATCAGAAACAACTCAGTGGTGATAGTGTATCTACGACAGTGATATTCAAGAAGGCTAAGCGCCCCCATAGCGGTTTAATGAAAAACACTGTTCAAAGCCAGCCGCGGCTGGTTTGAAAAGTTCAACAAGAGAACAGGGGGGTGAGGCCCGGGGATGGGGCAAGTACCAATGAAGAGGAAGCTGATGAATTCTCGGCTGAGTTTGCTGAATAGGTGGAGGCTGAGGGTCTTGTTCCCCAGCAAGTGTTCAACTGTGAAGAGAGTGGACTTTTTGGGGGGATAAATACCCAATAGGACCTTCATGACAAAATAGCAAAAGGCATTGGCAGCCCACAGCCTGTGAAGGATAGGCTCGTTCTGCTGTATGGGAATGCTAGTGGGGATTTAAAGTAAAGTTCATGTTAGTGGACCATTCTGATAACTCATGGGGTTTTTAAAAACAAAACATAATGAAGAATAAGTTGATTTTATGCGTGTACTATATTTTGATATTTAATGCACTGTTTTATTGTGGTTTTAGATGAATTTATAAGTGTAACTTTGGGGTATCAGAACCAATTATTTTATTTTTCAATGATTTCTTAGGGGAGAAGTATGTTGAGTTCTTGAACTTTTTGGTGTTCAAACAGGAATTTGGAATGAATTGAGTTCCACACACGAGATACCGCTATATATAACCGAGTAACTAAGTAACTAACCATTCAGTTCAAGGAAATGACTCACAAAATCATGTGGAAATGGTACATGGAGGCCTGGCTTGCATATGGGATCGCAGGGGCTGGTCAATCCCAAACCCGCGGGTCAGCTGCAAGCCAAACTCTTGGTCTCCCAGAACTGGACGTCAGAGAGGTGCCTGCAGGGTTGGGGCTGGGACTGAGGTGGGGAGGAGGTAGGGACAGGGGAGAGTGCCAGGAGGCCCAGAGCATCTATTTCTATATGGAAGGCAAGCCACACCCTTTCAACTGATGAGCGAATCACACCAAGTTACCTAATGAAGGTGATTATATTACACAGTGACACTGCTAAGAGCTGAAACGGAAAGGGCCTGCCTTGTTTTTCCAGTCTCCTGAACTTTGTGCTTTCACAGAGTGCAGACTTACTTTTCTCTCACTTTCTCTTAGGGAAAAATATTTGAGTTTTTTTCTTCCCTGACAGTCTTCCTCCTTAACCTAGGTGTGTTAATTATGGTAGACTAGAGAAATAAATTCACAGACATTCATATGTGTATAAGAAAGAGCTTTATATACAAGAGCAATTGATATTGAGAAAACATCCCAGCCCAGTCCAGATCAAGTCCATAAGTCTGATATTAGCCCATATGTCCCATAACCAATCTATAAAGTCCTAAAAAAAAAAGACCTCATCAGACTCACGAAACACATGCAATGCCATGGAATGCAGGAAGATCACAGGCCAGTGGGGGCTAGGGGGCGAGTCTTATGGATCCAGCGCTGGCAGGGGTCTACAGGTGGCTTCTCCATCCCCAGAGGTCTGGTTCCATCAGCCTCTCTCCATGTGTCTTCTCCACAGGGATGTCTCCCAGGGAGTGAGGAGAGAGAGTGTGTGTGTCTCCCGCCTCCAAGGAGGAAATACTGAATTTCCCAGAATTTTCAGGAGAAGGCCATGCCCACACAGAGACCTCTTTGGGCTATGACCTGATTGACAGCCTAGACTCCACCCCTTCACTCTGAATCCTCAAATTGATAGCAGATTAGGTAACTACGACACCAGGTCTGGCCTTCACAGGCAGGTTTGACTGCATGTATTGTGGCACAGCACCATTCAGTGTCTCCCAACACCGAGCATCACGGCCCAGCCCGGCCGACACATTACATTCACTGTCACAGGACCTTGCTCTAACCCCAAGGAATAGCTGGGTCCTCCTGCTGCCTGTCTCTGGGAACCCTGAACTTCTTGGGTCGCATTTCCCAACCACCACGACACTTACTCCTGTAACTGTTTGTCTTCTGTACTGTTTTGCCAACTTCAGAAGGCGGGGACCAAGTCTCTCTTGTTCACCCAGCACATTGTGAAGCACAAGGAGGGACTCTATAAATAGCGATTACTTGTGGAATGAAGAGGAATCAACCCTAAGCCATGGTGCATAAACACTGCCCATGTGTTGGTGTTTTGCGTGGTTCGATTCAGGTCTGTATAACCTTCTGCATTTTGTATCTTTAAGGTAAAAATGCACATCAAGTCGATTACAGACTTTGAGTGGCTCAAACAAAGTCGATTTTATTTTAAGGAAGATTTGGATCAAACGGTGGTGTCCATTACAGATGTTGATTTTATTTACCAGAATGAGTTTCTGGGCTGCACTGACCGTCTGGTTATCACACCCTTGACAGATAGGTAAGAAGTGCGCGCGTGTGTGTGTGCGCGCGCGTGTGTGTGTGGTGGTTCCATTTTGTAATTCATCCAAGTGTCTGAAAGCATCTTAAAAATGGCATTAAAGCTATCGACACATGTTGCTGCTGGGCACCCGTTGTCTCGGCAAAGCCGACACACACTGGAGCAGTGACTTCCCCAGGTACCAGTGACACACACTGGAGCTGTGACTTATCCACGTACCAGTGACACACACTGGAGCAGTGACTTCCCCAGGTACCAGTGACACACACTGGAGCAGTGACTTCCCCAGGTACCAGTGACACACACTGGAGCAGTGACTTCCCCAGGTACCATTGACACACACTGTGACTTAGCCACGTATCAGTGACACACACTGGAGCGGTTACTTATCCACGTGCCAGAACGCTCATGAACTGGAAAAATAGATGAGGCTGCAAGCAAACGTGTATGTGACGATGAGTAGTTTGGTAATGAATCATAGTTTCCGACATGGGAAATTAGCTATGGTGCGCTTAACGCAAGTCTCCCTCCCATCTCCAAGGAGGAAAAACAGGATTTCCAAGAATCCCCAGGGGAAGGCCGTGTCCATTCTGAGGGCTCATTGGCTGTAACCCAATCGACAGACTAGACTCCACCCCATTCGCTCTTAATCCTCTCAAGTCCCAAATTGACACCAGATTATGTAACTACCATAGCTTAAAATGGTATCAGCAATGAACATGCTGGGTGTGCACCTCTTCCCCATACTGGTTGAGTGGCCTTGTCCTGAGAGCGTGCCTTTGGCTGTCATGGCTCACATTCTACTTCTGATCGACATTTGCAGGTGCTACATCACGCTAGCCCAGGCGCTGGGCATGAACATGGGCGGTGCTCCAGCGGGACCAGCAGGCACTGGCAAAACAGAAACCACCAAGGATATGGGAAGGTGTTTGGGGAAATACGTGGTTGTGTTCAACTGCTCAGATCAAATGGATTTCAGAGGCCTAGGAAGGATTTTTAAAGGCAAGTGTCAGCTGACTTTAAATGCTTTTCAGTGAATTTATTTTTATTGCACTTCATGATTTTCAGATATAAATCGATCATGGCATTGTTTCAGATGATCAATACTAGGATGGATTGACTCTTATGGGATTGCCATTTATATTCCATGTGTGGGATTATAAAAATTGAGTCTATTTATTGCCTGAAATAAGAGTGGAGGAAATAAGATCAATAGAGAAAACTGATCAGCCAAGCAACTTCCCTTTCCTGCTTTAATTCCACTGAAGTGAAGAATTTTTAAAATAGAGTTTTATTTATTTTGGTTGGGCCCCTTGAGAACATACACAACAAAAGGCACACCAGTTGAACACTCCCTACGTGTTCCAGTTAGTGACTCTGACTACATGCTTCAAACGTGTAGCCAGTCTCACTCTCCTTTTCGGAGTCATGGCCATTAACACACATTCACAACCCCGCCCTGGTGGGGTCGTGGTTATGAATTAGACTACTAACCGCAAGGTCAGCACCAGCCACTCCTTGGGAGAAAGATGGGGCTTTCGACGCCAGTAAAGAGTTACAGTCTTGGAAACTCGCTGGGTAGTATAGACTGTGCCCTATAGCGTCGCCATGGGGTGGCATCGACTTGACAGCTGTTTGAATATGGTTCCTACCTCGACGTTTGCCTTGCAGTTGTTAGCTTGATCCCTATTGTGTTAGTCTGGGTGGAATAGAGAAACAAACCCAGAGACACTCATATGTGTATTAGAAAGAACTCTATATTAAAGAGCGATTGAATATTGAGAAAACATTCAGACTCATGCAACACATGCAATGACGCTGAGTGCCAGTGGGTGGGTAGAAAGTCTTGTGGATCCAGTGGTGGTGGGAGCATCTCAGCTCCTCCAGCTCCAGGGCTCTGGCTCCATCGGCATAGCTCCAGTTGCTTGTCAGAGGAAGATGAAGCAGAGAGTCAGTCAGGCCTCCGGTGAGCTATTTAACTCTATAATGCCTCCAAATGAGGTCATCAAGCCGCCACCTGATCGACAGGCTAAACTCCACCCCATTCGCTCTTAATATCCTCAAGTTGACACCAGATTATGTAACTACCACGCCTATTGATGGTTCTGAAATGAAGTATTTTTTTTCGAAGCACAAACACTGGAAAAGCACAGAAGGGAGTCATAGGCAGAATCGAGGTGCTGGGAAAATCCTGACCGATAAAGAGGAGGTGGTTTCTCTGAGTGGCGTCATCACACTTGACTTCCACAGTCATATTTTTAGTTTGGTCCATGCCCGGGGGAAGATGCTGGACTGCTGTGGCCTCTCTGTCCCTCTCATGGGATGTCCCATTCTAACCATGCTCCCTGAACTGCTGGAAGAACCCCGCGCACCCCACCAGCAGCTAATTACAAGTGCAAGTTGGAAAACCCCAAGCTCCAAAGCACTAATGTCCGAGCAGTATGTGTGGGGGTCACTTTGACATGTGGATTGAAAGCATGCATCTCTGGTGTTAGTAGCTATGAAGTCTACACCTGGAAAAGTAGATAGACAATTGGTGCAGCAGAGAGACCTCTTGACCACTAAACTGAGTTAACTGAGAAAACAGGAGGAGATGCAAAGAGAAATAAAATTAATCGTTCCAAAGAGACTTAAGCATGTATCACAAACAACCAATCATCATCATCATCATCATCACCATCCAGCACATGATGCTATGAAAAAAGATTGAGCTCCTGGAAATTGAAATGTAAAACAACAAAAGCAACAACCACAACAAAAAAACTCCCATGAGTTGGAATATCTAGCCAAAAGTTGTTAGGGGCCATCGTGTTGGCTCAACCTTACAGTGACCGCAGAACGAAGCTCCGCACCATCCTCGCAACTGTTGTTAGGGGTGAGCTCACTGTTGCAGCCGCTGTGCTGATCCATTTCTCCGAGGGTCTTCCTCTGTTTCCCCGCCCTTCTTCAAACTCTGGCCTTTTCCGAGACAAGCCTCGTTAGCCATCGTTGCTTCTCAAGAGTTTTCTGGCTATAATTCTTCCAAGATAGATTTGTTTGCTCTTCTGGCAGTCTGTGGTATAGTCCATAGTCTTTGTCAACACCATAACTCAGGTGCATTCATTCTTCTCCGGTCCCTCGTGTTCCTGCTCCGGCTTGCACATGCACATGAGGTGGTTGAAAATACTCCACAAACCATGGCTCGAGGCAGGCTCCTTTTAGACCTCCAAGGGATGTCTTTGATCTTCAACACTTTAAAGAGAATACATTTCAAAAAGACAGAAGCAGAATTTGAATGAAAAATTGAAGAGTCATAGGAATGGATACGTACATCCCACCATCCACACAGTGAACTTTCCCAAAGGAGAACTGAGAAAGATGGGAGAGAGAATTATGTAGCTGAAGTAACGAGAGGGAGGGGGGCACTCTTTATGACAGCTACGTCTTGCTTTGCACCGGGTTTTGTAAGGCTAAATTAAAAAAAATGTTTTTCTTAATGTGAACTATGGACCTTAGTTAATAATAATGTATTGCCGTTGGTTAATCAATTGTAATAAATGTACCATAGAAACAATGGTAATAGGAAATACTGTGCAGCACAGGGAATCAATGGGAACCCTTTATACTTTCTGAATGGTGTCCCTGTAATCCTAAACATGTTCTAAAACAAACAAACAAACAAAAATCCTCGCCTGTTTTGAAAAGTAAAAATAAAATTTTTTTTCTAAAACTTTTCCAGACTGGGCCAAGTTTTGTCACCCACCAGCGTCCCTGGGTGTAATGACCTATCCACACTTTATTTTTTTCTATTTATCCGTCAACCTACCAATCTACTTATCTTATTTGTATTATTGTCTATGCAAATCTATTTGTTTGCATCCGATCTATGTTGCTATCTCTTTACCTATACATCTATCTATGTAGCTTACCCTTCCGTGTTAGCAGTGTACTGTTGCCATTGTTTGGGTGATGCTATGCAGATACTTCCACCTCCCTTTATTCCTGAATGGTTCATATTTTCATAAACAACCAGAGGGGAACCTGTATATAAGTCGTGTTTCCATAGATAATGGTTTAGGAGCACTCTGGACAAAGGGTGCTATCATGAAGGAAGGTGGATCAAAAAATAACAATTGAACGGTTTCTCATTTCAGGTCTTGCACAGTCAGGCTCCTGGGGCTGTTTTGATGAGTTTAACAGAATTGAATTGCCCGTGTTATCGGTGGCCGCACAACAAATATACATTGTGTTGACTGCAAGAAAAGAGAGGAAAAAACAGTTCATTTTTTCCGATGGTGACTGCGTTGATTTAAATCCAGAATTTGGGATCTTCTTAACGATGGTGAGGACAGAGGCTTCTGAATGCAGCTTGATTGGCTTAATTGTCAGAAACTTAAATGAAAGCAACTGTGGTTGAGTCGTTATGATTGAGGAGCAAGGGGTTGGATGGATTAAAACAATTATTTTTAGTATTAAAGACAGCCCCCCCAAAAAAGATGTAATGATGTCTAATGGTCGCTACTGTTTATCGAGTACTTATTATATATAAAGGAGTCCCTTATTCGATGCCATTAAGTCAGTCCCAACCCATCGTGACCCTCTGCACAACCGAATGGAATGTGGCTCGGTCCACAAGGAACATCGTGAGGGTGGGACAGGACTGGGTAGTGCTTTGTTCTGCTGTGCAGGGGGTCGCTATGAGTCAGAGATGACTGGATGGCACCTAACAACAACAACAACAACAACAACAAGATGCTTCTTCTACTCCACCCTGGCTTCCATGTTTTAGCCAGCCCAGGACTCAAGATGCTGCTGCACGAACATCTTTTTTGTTGTTGCAGCACTTGATGAGATCAACTCCCTTAACGCACGCGTCAGGGGCATTTCACACAGTGTGCCCTTCTGTAGCTCATGGTGCAGAATTTCAAGAGCCTCGGTGGTGTCGTGGGTTCCACATGGTCCACGGGGCTCCTAACCTCAAAGTCAGCAGTTTGAACCCAGCGGCTGCTCTTCCTCAGGAGAAAGATGAGGCTCTCCACTCCTGCAAAGATTGACAGCTCTGGAAATGGCAGGGAGCAGCTGTTCGCTGTGCTGTAGGGCTGCAGTGCGTCAGGGTTGACTGCATGGGTTTGGTGTAGAATTTATTCAGGCCTGTTGCAAGGCAGGCTGGGAAAGGTAGTTTTTAACCCTGAGCGTGATGAACAGTAAAGCCCGTGGAAACCAGAACCTGTTTAAGGTGGAAAGTACCAGAGAAGGAAAGCACATGTATTTCCCATGAACAGAGAGTGACAGATGGTGGTCAGACTGCACCCTGTCGAAGGCGGAAAAGGTGTGCTGTCGCGTTCCTGCTCTCAGAGGTTTCGCTGTCCCATGCTTGCCACTGGACTTCTGTGACTGAGGCAGAAGAGAAAGTATTGTGTTCTCTGCAGAAGCAATCTCAGTAGCCCAGGACCTAGCATGGGCTCTGGAAGCGCCCAGTCAATACTGAGGGACTGTACATTTCTTAGCGTACTTCCCTCAGATACCAGACTCCTGTTTGTCTTACGTGCCCTTGAACCGCTGACCTTTCCTTTGGGTCTCTTCTGCTCCTCCAATCTGTTCTCCCTACGAGGCCTTAGCTTCCCATCTCCCTCCTCTTGTATCCCTTTTCCACGGTTTCCTCTCTTCGTTCCCTTTTTCGATTTCCCCTTGCCCCCCATGGGCTTTCATTTGTTTGTTTTTAATGGTGCTTTGCCAGGCACAGAAGCCCGTAATAACGGTTGCAAAGAATAGTTGACGAGATGCAGTAAGTGAAAGGATCCAAACCCCCTCCCCTGCCACCTGCCAGTTACATATTTAGTCTTACATTATCCAGGTTTGTAGTCTGCCGTCTCTTTCTCTCTCTCCTTTTTTTCAACACACGTGGCTAACTTTTGATACACAGAACGTGTGTGTTTGTTTATGTGACTTTATTAGTCTCGCAGAAGTGGACATAGATAAAAGATGGTGCTCTGGCACGAGCCCAGATGGATGTCCCCAAGCCCCGTCGAGAAAGGGCAGGGCATTTTAGGAATCTGATCTGTCTCACAGTCTCTTTAGACCAGCACTAGGAGTTCCCCGTGTATTTGTACTCATGAAAAACGAAATCTGCTTTACCTTCTAGAACCCTGGATATGCTGGGCGCCAGGAACTGCCAGAAAACTTGAAAATCCAGTTTAGAACTGTCGCGATGATGGTCCCGGACAGGCAGGTACGCCCGCCCGAGGCGTCAGACGCATAAAGCAGTGCGCGCCACTTACCCGTTGGCCATGAAATGTGCTGGCACCTACCAACTGTGTTTGTTTTCAGATCATAATGCGAGTTAAGCTTGCAAGCTGTGGTTTTCTTGAAAACGTCATCTTGGCCCAGAAATTCTATGTTCTCTACAAACTCTGCGAAGAGCAACTGACAAAGCAGGTGAACTTGTAGATCTGCTTTCCTCCCCCTCCGCCCCCCCCCCCCGCCCCCGGCTATAGAACTTGACTTTGTATTCTGCAATTTTCCTTGAGAAATGCTAGTGAGTGCATTAGAAATCTCATTGACGCATTTCTAAGCTATAGTTATAATTACTTTTACCTACCAGTTATGCAAGGAGCCCTGGTGGTGTAGTGGTTATGCGCCAGGCTGTGATCCGAACGATCAGCAGTTCAAAACCACCAGTCACTCCTTGGGAGAAAGACAGGGCTTTCCAGTCCCATCAACAGCGAGTCTCTGAAACTCACCACGGACGGTGTGTTTTAAGCCTATCTGCCACTCAGACTGTATCAGGCTGTATTTCTCTTCAAAAGGGTACAGACGGTGTGAACAACAGTATCCTACAGCAGCAGTTCTCCATCTGTGGGTCGCGACCCCTTTGGGGATCCAACGACCCTTTCACAGGGGTCCACCCAATTCATAACAGTAACAAAATGACAGTGATGAAGTAGCAACGAAAATACTTTTATGGTTGGGGGTCACCACAACATGAGGAACTGTACGAAAGGGTCGTGGCATTAGGTTGACTACCACTGTCCTACAGCCTGGCCTTCCCATGGAATCAGCAGTTTTCAGTCCCGGGGGAAGCAGGGGGAATTGAGAGCAACTGCTCGGTCATTCTAGAATGGCAGTTATATAAAATGTAAAGTGTCTACTTGCATGTACATCGTGGGTCTACATTTAGAGCATTTTGACTAAATAACACTCCCTCTCTCTTCCCTGCCTCCTGCCCGCTGCCGCTTGCTTTCCCCCTTTTAGGTTCATTATGACTTTGGGCTGAGAAACATTCTGTCTGTATTGAGGACCCTTGGAGCACAGAAGAGAGCCCGACCGGAAGACAGTGAACTAAGCACAGTCATGCGAGGACTAAGAGACATGAACCTTTCCAAATTGGTATCCTTCCCCTTTAAATATCACCTACCTTCCAAGATGTTGACCTGGGTTCTTTCTACGCAGGCGTGGTGAATTGCATTGCTATTAACATAGAGTGGTCGGCAGTTTGGAGCACCAGCCACTCTGTGGGAGACAGACGTGGCCACCCGCTTCTGCAAAGATGCACCTCCTTGGAAAACCCTGTGGGGCAGTTCTCTCCTGTCCCGGAGGGTCGCTTTAAGTCAGAATCCACTTGACGGCCATGGGTCGGGTCGGGTTGGGTTCTTGATCCTGGCTTGGTGAGTAGGGATTGGCCCATGTTGAGCTGTAAGCACTGTAATGACTGCCAGTCCAGTGAGTGCCCATCACTTGCCCTCAGGCTTTCAGCCAGAAAACAAGAAACCCATGCCCCGGCGTGACTGGTTGGGCAAACACGGGTGGAAACAGGCTTCATCGTGGGATGTGCGCTTCTAGACTTGAGGTCAGGCCCTCTTGGACTCTCGATTTGTTTTGAGGTGCCTCGTAGTCAAAACCCACATGACACAGGAGACCTGTCTCCTAGGGGTCTCCTGGCTGTGGTCCTTACAGGAGAGGAGAGCCAGCCCTTTCTCCTGTGGAGGACTTGGGGGGAGGTTACGGCTGCTCCTCTTTCGGTTAGCAGCTGAGTGCATCCCCTCTGAGGCACCAATGGCTATTCGTAATGTAACGGGAATTCTCTATTTGAAATCTGGACTCAAATGGAGCCATGCAGCGTTGTGCTGTTTTTTCCCTCTGGCTGGCTAGCCAGCTTCGATGAGTCCCTCTCACACCAACCCCAGGCCTGTTTTCCAAAATCGCACGGCAGGCTTGCTGTGGCGAGTAGAAGAGAAATGTCCCCGCTTTCAGGCTTCTCCCGAGGCCAGACAGGCTGTGTAGACCGAGCTGATGGACAGAGTCACGAGAGACTTGCCCATGGAGTCCGTTACCTGGAGGAGGCACAAGGTTGAGGAAGCAAGAGTTCCCGAGGAACTCAAATATCAGTTACCAAAAACTAACCAGGGACACCTGGAAAGGTCTGACTGTTTCAAAGCCTTTGGGGTCTGCCCTGAGCCTCATAGGGACTCTGTGGGCTAGGGCCAGAGCATGGCTGGTCCACGGATAGTCCAGTTTGACTGTGAAGGGGCAGAAATACAGAGGGCTTAAGGATCCCACTCTATCGTCAGAGTCAGCTGAAACTGACTAGCACCAAAGCCCCACAGGCTTTCCAATGCCAAGTGCTCAGGTCCGTCCAGTACACGCCACAGCCTCTGTGGGGTGATGGTGTTCTTGAAATGCCTAGGCAAGCATCACTCACGGAAATATCAAGAGCGCCCCGAAGGATACGGAGAACTCAAGAAGTGGTCAGCGATTGGGAATGGAGTGATTTATGTGTTAATGACATAGGGTTTAATCAAAACCTACTGCTGGTAAGAAAGCAGAGCCCCGCTGCCATGGTGTTTTCTAACCAACGGGTATGAATTAGTCATTGATCATGTAGGACTATGGGTAGTCTTCTGATTTAAATGAAATATTAGCACTCTACTTTCGCAGAGTTGTAACTGAATGGCATGTCTTCCCACTGGCCGTGAGAAACAGTATTCATGTGCGATGGCAATGAGATCAGACCTTGGTGTAGTAGTTGGAAGCTAGATTACTGAATGCTTTGGAGGTCAAGGGACTTGACTCCTGTCCTATAGGTGGTGTTCAGAAGAATGTTCTAGAAGCTACAGGTCTGGTCTGAAAAGAGTAATAAATAATTCTCTGGATCTAAGTGCGATGCCTATACTAGTCAGTTGTTAAGTACCTATTGACTGAGTAAATTTCCTTTCACCTGTGACCTTTTAGGTTGATGAAGATGAGCCCCTCTTCCTTAGCTTGATCAACGACCTGTTTCCAGGACTTCAACTAGACAGCAGCACGTATGTGGAGCTGCAAGCTGCAGTTGCCAACCAGGTGGCAGCAGAAGGGTTGATTAACCATCCCCCCTGGAACCTCAAACTCGTGCAGGTAAAGATATATTTTAAAAATAATTTTTTTATTAAAAGATCATTTTATTAGGGGCTCTCACAACTCTTATACAATCCATACCTCAATTGTATAAAGCCTATTTGTACATATCATTCTTTTCTAGACATATACTTTCTATTGAGCTCTTAGTAGTTCCTCTTTTTTCCCTCCCTCCCCCCACTTTTGTGACCCCTTGATAAATTATAAATTATTATTATTTTTATATCTCAAACTGACTGCTGTCTCCCTTCCCCCATGGTTTCTGTTATTCCTCCCCTTGGAGGGGGCGTAAGTGTGGTTATGTGTCGATCATTGCGATTGGTTCCCCCTTCCTCCCCTCTGCTCCCCATCTTTCCCCTGCCCTGCTGGTATCACTGTTCCCATTGCAGGCAAAGGTCTTTTATTAAACCTGTTATCAGTATAACACTAGCCATATGCCCTTAAAGATCATTTTAATAAGAAACCATGATAGTGGCCTAGCTTGATGTAGGTATTGAAACAAAATCAAAACACCTTATAGGAGAGGCCTTTTAAAAGTTGTTGGGGGAAAATGGAGTGAAGTGATTATGGAACTTCCCCATGAATTGCAAAGCTCTTTTGTATCATTGCAAAACGTGTTCTCAGGAGGGTGTGTTGGTCCTAGAGGGATGGCACCGGTCAACTTGCCTCACTGTGATCGAGCTGCAGTCTACTGGCCATGTTATGCACTCTTGGTGAGAAAGTTGGAGGTAGCCTGGCATCTTAAGAATCAGATGCTTCCCTGTAAGAATCAGTGCCACCTTCTGCAGGAACACAACCCACAAGAAAGAAGCAAAACTCCTGAGACTCTAAACGGTTAAAGATATTGCTTAAGATCCTCTTTATCTTCTGTCCTGTCCATGTGAAGCAAAAACCATTCTAGAGAGGAATCTCACAGCCATCAAGTCGACCTGGACTCCTAGTGGCTCTATACAATGCTTCTGAGATAGATTACAAATCATCACGGGACCAGACTGCCTCATCCTTCCCCCCCAGAGCAGCTGGTGGGTTAGAACCACTGACCTTGCAGTGGGTGGGCCAACACCTAGCCCACACCACCATGAGGGCTCTTTGTAGATGATAGAAACATGGCAGATGGAAAGGCCCAGTAAGGGTCTCATACCAATCCGGCAGTGCTTTCTTCATCCAGGTGTCTTAAAGACGCATGGGCACTTGGGTGGTCTAAATGAGTAATCTGTTTGAGAACAAACCCCACCCATTGAAGACCCTGTGAGCCCAGTTCTTGTCTGAAATGCCCGGGGCCACCCTGTGTGGGAATGGGCTGCACATCCACTGGTTTTATTGGTTCACCTCCAAGAACACTCAAATGCGCTGCCCTGTGGGGTTCCGAAACCCTACCCAGGGGATTCGTCAGTTTTTCCATTCCATGCAGCTTCAAAAGAGAATGAATCTCTGAGCAAAGAGGAGAGCTGATTACCATCCACGCATAGATTGTATCCTTTGGATGCTGGTGCCTTGTGCTGAGAACTCCTAAGACCCAGGGTGGGGAGAGAGAGGGAGCATGAGACAGAGCTGTGGCACTGGAGATGGGACCATGAGCTGCAGTGGCAGAGAAAAGGTGGCAGCAGAACAGAAGACCAGCATGTGATGGTGCGATGGGCCTCCAGGTTCATGGAGCAGGTGGCTACCGTGGGCAAGCAGACCCTTGGAGTGAGGGCTGAGTGCCTTGGGGCAGGAGGCTTCCTGGTGGATGAGTTGCCTCTGGGAACTTGCTGGTGGAGCTACAGAGCTCTGTAATACTTGCCAAAGCAGGTCAGATGGCAGCCCCAGGTGGGGCCAAGGACCTAGAGCTCAAAGGAGCCTGTCCTGGGGGCACTGAGAGAGGCCTGCCCAACGGAGAGTCGCTGATGGAAAGATCCTGTACTTAAAACAGAGACTTGTCTACCTGCTTCCTGATCTTGATCAGAAATTCTAGCCCATTCTTCCTAACCAGGACTTGTAACCCGTCAACTGGTATTTTCCTAAGTCCCTCTCCCGACACCCCCCCCCCCCAAACAAAAACCCAATGTGTGTTGTCTGTGAGTTCTGTCTGGGCAGGACAACATACCCACAGAGAAGTAGAACGCCGTGGGAGGGGTGGCTGATGTCAGAGTTGATTAAAGGGTGGCAGGATGGAGTTACAGCTGACCTCCACCTCACCAGAATCAGCTTTGGGCTGTGGATGCTGATCTTGGCGAGTCTCTTTCTTTGTGAAGTCAGACGAGGATGCCAGGTGAGGCCCTGGGAGCGTTTTCACATGGCTCTTATCTGTGGATAACTACCTGACTCCTCTATCAGCAGAGTGGAGAAGTTGTAGAGCAGGAATCCCGTGGGCCACATGCGGCCCGTGGAGGACATTTATTCAGCCTGCTGGGTGTTTTTGCCCCATTTGTTTTTTTCACTTCAAAATAAGATATGTGCAGTATGCATAGGAATTTGTTCATAGTTTTTTATAAACGATGACCTGGCCCTCCAACGGGTCTGAGGGACAGTGAACTGGCCCCCTGTTAAAAAAGTTTGAAGTCAACCGGCACCAT